>NW_023276806.1:261547240-261847240 GCF_003668045.3 Cricetulus griseus
GAGAGAGAGAGACAGAGAGGTACGCCTTCCCGCTGCTTTCTCATCAGTGCTCTGACCATATGTGCCATGGCTGTTCAGACCTGCTTCCCTAGAGAAACTATGGAATCAAGAGCTACAGCAGGGCTAAGTGGAAAGTGCCAGTCAGGCTGGGCCAGGACACCTGACGTCCACATCAGAAAAACCTCCCGGCCTGCTGCCCACCTCACCTGCAATGAACTGCTCATACTCAATGACTGGGATGTTTTTATTGAGACTCGGAAGATCAAAAAACTCGGACCAGGGAATCCGGACTTGATGGATGTCAGGGCTTTGCCAGTGGTACAGACGGCCCCATGGGGGCAGAACAAGGACCCATTCCTCAGTCTTGAGCAGTGTCTTCAGCAAGGATGCTACCCGGATATAGACATCCCTGCGGAGATTGAAGCCTTCTGGGGGGTTGACATCATACAGAAGGTACCTGAGCAGGGAGCAAGACACAGACCTTGAGTTGTGAGGACACAGAGCACCCATTTCCAGCTTGCAGAGAGGGTAGTTACTAGGTAGCAATGACCTGCAGAGCTCATGAGTGCCAACAGCAGACAAGCACGGCCTGGCAATTTAGAGTATCAGTGGAACCTCAGAGGACAAGCCTGAGAATCAGCACAGTAGCCATTTCCATGCTGCCTGGTCCAAAGACCCCTTCATATTCTGAACAATTACTGAGGCCCCCAGTGCGCTGTTGTTTATTCAGGGATGTCAAACCTTTGGCAGTGTGGCACGATGTTGTCATCAATAAATATGGTGGGCTGCATTCATAGCCATCCTGAGATGTGTGTGGCCAATGAGCAAAGGTTGGACGCGTCTGCTTTACAAAATGAATCTACTGACAGTTTTTGGAGGAAGCTACCGCTAGAAGTACTCATTCATTCACTTAAAAACGACAACAATCTCCTATTAACGGAGATTATTCTAAACGAAGAAAGTGAGCATCTTCAAAATAAAAAGAGTGGTGAGGATGGCAATGCTCTTAATTTTGGAAAATCCATTTGGGGTCTGGTCGTACCTGCGTTCTCAGGTCTGTTTTCTGCATTAAACCCACTGTGATATCAGAGGTCTGGTTGGCCGGTGGGAAAACTCTACAGTACACTAATGATACTTGGAGTGATGGAGGCGCTAAAACTTCAGGCCCGTGGCAAAGCAAAATTCAATCCCGGGCAGGCTTCACGCACACCGACACTGGCTTTGCTTTGCACCAGACCCCTGGTTTGCTCTCCAGTTTGGGGAATACGAGGCGCGGAGGAAACGACAGTAACTTCTGTCCCTACCGCTGGGGCCAAGATGGGCCTCGGGGCAGGGCGCCGGAGCCGGACTCCGCCTACGCTCCTGGACCTTCTGGTAGAAATCTCTCGGAAGTAGACGGCCAGCTCAGACCCTTACCGAGGCCAGGGCGACCTTCTCCGTGCAAGCTTCGTCCACACAGTCTGCGTGCGCAGCCGCTGCCCCGCTGCCCCGCTGCCCCGCTGCCCCGCGGCTGCCCCTGTCCCAGATGCCCGGCCCGGGATGGCGCGGACACACTTACCGTCTGCGGGACGCCACCCCCGACAGGATGTCCGCCGCCGACTGGCCAGGCCAGAACTCCTCTCCTGAAGCCGAGACCGGCCGCCAGAATGCCGCTGCCAGCAGCAGGCAGACGACGCTGAGCGCCGCCATGGCCCCGGCGGCCACGCACTTCCGGTTACCGTACCCCGCCCACCCCGCCTTCAGCTCCGGAAGCGCGCCGGTGGTCCAGCCGAGCGCGTCTCCCAGTATCCAGGGCAACGCGGCGAGGCACATGCGCACGCGCCTCACGTCGTCCTGGTGGGTGGGACGTGGGAGGGGCGGGACCTGAGCGCTGTGCGGCTTCCCGCGCAGACTCTAGGTTTCAGCCTCGGGTGCCGTCTTCCCGGGCTCGCTGAGCTGCACCGCGGCCGCCGGGCCGAGCAGAGTCGCAGGGCCAGCGTCACGCGGGGCGCAGGATGACCCGAGAGCAGGGAGAGCTAGCCTGGGTCTCACCAGGCGTTCCATTCCGATCGCGGGCGGAGTGTTGGACCGGGTGTGGGCGGAGCTGGCTGCAGGCACTGGCTCTGCAGGACGTCAGGTGAGCCCCCTTCCGAGGCAGGAAGGAGGAACGAGCACTGGCCTCCAGAAGAGGGCACGGTCGGCAGGCCCGGAGCGCTCTAGCTCTGGGCGCGCGGAGTAGCTTTGGGATCGGAAGACCGGGAACGATGGATGTAGTGAGGTGACAGCCCTGAGCTTTCCTGGAAATGGCCTGGTTCGACAGTAGAGTGACGGACTGACTCTGTGGCTTTGCTGTGTAAGCTGCATCCCCGTGGCAGTACCTCGAACCAAGTGTGATAAGTTGAGCTGCATCACAAAGTAAAACCTAGCCCTTGAAAGGCAGGGGTAGGAAAATGAGAAGACAGAGACTGGGACAAAAAAACATTCAGAATATAATAATTACCTAACGGGACTAATGTCCAGTTGTAGAAAGATCTCTACCTAAAGTTCAGGAAGATATAGCTGACCCAAAGCAACGAAAAACCAAAAAGAAAAAAAGAAAGATAGAAAAGACAAAGGAAACAATATACACATGACGGCCATGGACCAGGCTGGTTCACATCCATAGGTCTTGGGGACGTGACCATTAAAAAGGGGTGACAACATGGTGAGCTTGGACGATACCTCTCAGTGAAATTGTGGGACAATGGGTTCCCACATACTGCTGATAGGAGTGTAAAGTGGCATACCACTCTGGAATCAGCATGACAGTTTCTGTTCATCCCAAGAGCCGTAGTATGGGGGGAGGGGAGGGGATCCCCTGGATCATTCCAAGAGGAAGAGCCCAGTGGCTAGTGTTGAGCATCCAATGGGGTCATCCCTTCAGTAATCTTCAGTAGCTCCCAAGGCAGAGAGGGTGGAGTTTGGATGGTCTTCCTGGTGTTTCCTGGGGTTAGGGGTGGGGCTGTGGACCTGGGAAGGATTAGGAGGTGTGGCCTTATTGAAGGTGTGTCACTGGGGGCGGGCTTTGAGGTTTCAAAAGCCTATGCCATTCAAGTTGGCTGTGTCTCTGCTTCCTTCTTTGTGGCTCAGATGTGAGCTCTCAGCTTCTGCTCCTGCACCATGCCTTCCTGCCTGCTGCCATGCTCCCCGCCATGACGGTCATCAAACACTATGAAACTGTCAGCCCCAAACACACTCATTCATAGTGTCTTATCACAGCCAAAGAAAAGTAACGATTTGTATTTTTTTGGTTGTGAGCCTAGCTTTTAATGGCTGAGTCATCTTCTCTAGCCCATTGCGATACCATTTAAATGTATTTCTAGTACACCTTGGTGTGAGGAAGTTAAGAGGACCAATATGGCCTGAACTGGATTTGAACGCATGGACATTGTTTTGCTTTAAATACTTTTCTTGTTATTTTTGTAAAACGACAGGGGCTTTTATTTCACTTCCTAGACTAAGAGGCCAAGAACTGGGAAATACCCAAACCCAGTTGTCAGTAGCTCCACTTCAAGGTTCTCCTGCCCAGGAGCAGTTGGTTCTGGGGACAAATACTGCTCTGAAGGTCTGAATTGGGGCTGTGGGACACACTCTCCTGCTGCCTGGCACTAGCATGTTAGGAATGGCCCACATGGAAGTCAGTCTTTCCTGAGAGCCACAAAAGTGCCCCCAAACCAAGACTTAGAGCCTAGCTGACCACAGTAGGTAAGCAGGACAGAGTGATGATGGCTCTACCTCCAATACTTAGGGAGCCTGGCTCTCTGGGTCCACCCAAGGACCCATTCCCATTCACAGTGGAATCCTCCATTCTTACAGCAGGTGCCTCTTGGGCCCCCTTGTGAAAAGTAGCCTTGTGCCTACAGCCTGGATGCCCTGGCCCCCACATCACCAACACCAAAGCCAGAGTCCCATGATTCTGGGGCAAATGGTCTGGCCCTGCCTTCAGGGGGGCTCCATGTTCCTGTGACTGTTTCTACAAGAACAGAGGAGGTGTGTAGAGTCTCCATGTTGGTGCGTGCCTCCCTTTCCTCTCTTTCTTTATGCTCCCAGCCTCCTTTGCCTTGGGGAGTTGGTTTTTGTGCCCCGTGGATTATTATTGAGAAATTTGAGTTTTCATTAAAGCCCAGGTATTGTAGGGGAGACTGAGGCCCCCTTTCGAGTTCTTAGTCTCGTGGGGTTTGAGAGAAAAACAGCAGGGTAGGTAATCTTAAAATCTTGGTGGCTGCCCAGAGGAGGAAGAGGGGAAGAGGAAGAGAGAAACCTGGGCCTTCTGCTCTGGAGGTTGGCAGACAGCTTTGTGCTGGGAAAGGGGTGGGGCTACAGAAGTGGGGTGGAGGGTGGGATGGGGAGCAGGGTCTTGAGGAAAACATGCTTAGGTTTTTTAATGGAATTTGAAAAAGACATGAGGAAAAGGAAAAGCATGCTTAGTCTGCTTAGTCCTGGGCCATGAATCTGAGTTTGGAGGTCACCCCATTCCAAACTGTTGTGTCCCAAGGCAAAGGACTGCATTAGGGACACATGGTTAGAAATGGGAAAAAAGAAAATTATTAAGACAGGAAAAAGCACTCCTGATACTGGGAGCAGGCCAGGGAGCTGAGGAAGGACCTCAAAAAGTCCTGAGCCATAAGGCCTGTGCTGACTAGTAGAGAGCATTTTATTATTTAGTGGTTGATGGTGGAGGGCCGGGCCCATGGTGGGTGGGGCTGGTGGTCCTGGGTTCTATAAAAAAGCAGGCTGAGCAGGCAATTAGGAACAAGCCAGTAAGCAGCTCTCCTCCATGGCCTCTGTATCAGCTCCTGCCTCCAGGTTCCTGCCCTGTTTGAGTTCCTGTCCTGACTTCCTTCAGTGATAAACAGCAATAGGGAAGTGTAAGCCAAACAAACCCTTCCCTCCCCAAGTTACTTTTGGTCACAGCATTTCATCACCGCAATAGTAATCCCAAGACAAGGCCCATGACCCTTTATAGGACACTTTCATAGGCCCTTGTCAACCTGTCAGTCCCATTTATATCTCTCCCTTTTCTGCATTTGTTTCTCTCACACATGCTCAGTGCCTTAGATGAAGGCTGGGTGAGGAAGTGCGTCCACTTTCACTCTGCAGACTAGCTGTTTTCATATGGAAACCTTGGTGGTTGAGTATCTCGTCCTTACCCCCGTTGTGGGGGGACTAGAGATATTTTCAACCCAACACCCTTGAGGTCTGGGTTTTCCATGCCAGGGCCGCATGAGACAGGGTGTGATGGAGCATGTATGTAACCCTAGCACTTTGGAGTTTGAGGCTGGAGGATCAAAGAGCAGGGAGCTCACTGCAATATTGCTGTACCTCGGCAATACGACCACAAGAGGGCAAAAGAGCCCTTCTCAAGAAGCTTCCGCGGCGTCCAAGCAGAGCCGGGAAATACTTGCGGGCCTCACAGGCACAGTGGGAAGAGCGGGTGGTGAGACCAGGGCTGAGTCCAGAACTTGATAAAAGGGGTCCAGGCCACCCAGTCTTGTCCTTAGAGAACCCCAAAAGCAGGCCTTGGTCCTCCATGCAGCTGGCGCCTGGCCTCCCAGGCTTCCTGTAAGGACAGGACTAAGAGCGTCACTACAGAGGGAGGAATGCCCCACTTGGCCCTCGGCCTAGGCAAGTCCATCTTGTAGGTCATAGGGCCATGCCTGGAAATACCAAAGTTTCACATGCCCTTTGGGACTGATCTTTCTCTCACAGACATCAGAAGTGTCAGTTCTGTCTCTCAGTTCCCCCTGAGAGAACAGAGCCCTGAGGTGGGTAACACATAGAAACAGGTCCTGGGCCTGCTGCCCCTGACAGCAACGAGGTCCTCTTTTGGAACAGACTGACCTCTGTGGCAGCTGGGGCTCTACAGTGCAGGGATGGTGGTGGAGGTGGGCACGTGGGGCTCCAGTGAGGGAACAAATGGGGAAAGACAGAGAAAGAGGCCGGCTGCCTGCTGTGCTTGGGAACAGCCATGCAGTCATGTTACCCATGTTGAAGCCATGTGGGCTGAAAGGTATGCAGGAGGGGCCAAATTGGTAGCCACCCGGGGCCAACCGTAAGAAGGTAAGGGCAAGGGGGTTGCAAGGTGTCTTAGGAACTTATTGTAACACTTTTAGAGGTCACACCACAGTTATGAGGTAGGCCAAGGGCTGAACTGCTGCCCATGGAAAACAGGGAAGCTCTTCCCCCAGCCACTAGGGAGCCTATGAGAGCAATAGACTGGCCGCAGACCAGGAGTCCAGATGCAGAGGCCTGGTGTCTGGGGGCATAGACACGCACGTACCAGCCCTGCTTTTCTGTTTATCAAGCCAGTTACCAGGATCCACGGGTTGAAGTTTGGGGCCTTCATGTGGAATTCCACCCCCTCACTCATCATAACTCCAGGGTAATAAAATCCTGGCTTTGTCCCTGGAAATGTGCTGGGAGGTAACTGCTTAATGAGTCACTAGCAGGGCAGGGAGTTCCGGTTTTTGTATCTATGGCTACAGGCCATGCTCAGAAGGGTTTCTCAAAGGAGCTTGGGACTGCCTGCCAAGGGAGTCCTCAGAGATAGCCCAGCCTGCTCTGCTGCTGAGGAGGTGCCCATGGAACCAGGCCATCGGATGCCCTAGGTGTGACCATACATGAGGTTCCCTGGGAGTGGGTGGGGTGGTCAAGGTGCAGCATGGAAGTAGCTCTTGGAGGGCTGAGCTTGGGGCTCCCCTGTATCCTGAGGGCCTCTGTCTCAGCACAGCTGGAGCAACCTGAGAGACAGTGTTCCCCACAGAGGAAATCTAGCCCTCCTGTGGGTTCTGTCCAGGAGCTAGAGTGTGGAGGACGTTTTCCTTGCTCAGGCTGTGAGGATCCACCCCACAGGCCTATCTGGGATCTAAACATTGGCAAATGTCACCAAGTGCGTAAGTCGCTTTATTTAAACAGGCTGCTTGCTGTGTTTGGAGGACTGGGCTCAAGGACTGTCTTCGCCCCCTCGATGGCAATGTGGGGAGATGCAGATTGGCAGGGCGGGTGGAGGACCGGCTTCCTCAGAATGAGGCATAGCAGAGTTTTTCTGATTCATAAGGAGCCTCCAGCTCCATGGTAGGACCATGATCACAGTTGCACGAAACCCAGAGCCTCCATACCTGGAGGCTGCAGGTCTAACAGAGACTGCAGAGCCTGGAGCAACATGCCGAGTTCCTCTCTCTGAATGATCCAGGAATGGGGGGGGCACTTTAGAGGCAGCACAGGGGAACACAAACACAGGAAGACATGCATGTCCCACTGTCGTCTGCCTGAATGTCTGGGCTCTGCACTTGTCCAGCATGTCACTAGGATCTCAGCATCATCTAAGCAAAAACTTTGCAACCTCACATAACTGAACGTGAAACTGACTGTGGATGGAGAGGTGAGGTATATGTCTGTGTTCTGTGGCAGAGGCTGCGGAGCCCTCCGTAGGAGCCACAGGACTGACAGCAGGTGCTGGCAGTGGCAGAGTGGGGCTCCAAGGACTCATGTCCAGAGGTGAGCTGTCCACTTGGTTTTGAAACTTTAAGCTTGTCTGTAGCCTCACCCATGGCAGGGGTTGGCTCAGAGACTACTCCGAGCCACATGGACCTGACTTGATGTCATCTGCTGATGTTGGACCAGTATAAGACTAAGCCGATGTAGTCCCTGGATCTCATAAACATGGCTAGCTTCTAGTGTGGCAGCAGCTTCATCCCACCTGGAATGTAGACCTGTGTGTGGTGGATTGTGTGTGTGTGTGTTAGAAATTCCCATGGGTCAGAAAATGCCCTTCATTTACTCCTAGAGCTGTGTGAGGCTGACTCTGTTCTCTTTTCAAGTACAGCCAGAGCCACAACATTTATTAGAAACCTTGTTTGTTTGTTGTTGGTTTTCTTTCAGATAGTATCTCCTGTATCCCAAGCTGGTCTCCAACTCCTTATGTAGCTGAGATGACCTTGCGTTTCTGATCCTCCTGCCTCTGGTGTGCTGGGATTACAGGGGCATGCCACCATGCCCAGTTGATGTGGCACTGGAGACTGAACCTAGGGCCTTGTGCATGCTAGGCAGGCGCTCTACCCACTGAGCCATATCTTGCCCGCCCCCCAAAGTACCATTGAAGTATAATTGTGAAGCTAACACTAATCTAGGGTTCATTCCCTCTCATGAACAAAGAATTGAACACCTGGAAAAGACAAGAGCAAGCCAGAGAAAGGGAGAGTAACCGCTTCATACATTGGGAATGGGAGATGCCTAAGGCTGGGTGTCCATTAAACAGACCCTGGCTTGGGTATTTTATAGGACCCCTGGGTCATCTCCTTTCCCCTGTTGGTCCTGTTTAGATCCCCACCCCCATGCCTTCCTCCAAATGCTTTCCTCCAAATGTGTTCTGGGAACAAGAAACAGCCATCTCAGGAAGCCCATTTCTCCTTTCCTAGTCTACCTGTGCCAGCCCAGTGCCAGCACATGCCAGCACAGTGGAGTCCCCTGTGCACTTGGTTCTGTGTCTGGCCTCAGTCTTCACCCACAGGCCTCTGCAGTCTCCTTCATGGTGACACAGGACAGCAACTACACAGCAAGTCCCTTCTGCTCTTTAATCCCCGACCTTTCCCCTCCCTTCTAGAATCAGCTATGGAGTTTTAAAACCTGTCCTCCCAGGAGTTATAGTTCTGTGTTGACCCTTGGGGACAACAGGGACATTGGCTTTGAGTCTTCAGAAGTGGCTCCACCTTGCCGCTTTCTTAGATCTTTGGCATGGTTCTTTCTTTTATGCTGGATCTGCACGTCATGGTCACCCTCTCCGTCACAGAGATTACTCCTTTTTTTTTTTTTTTTTTTTTTTTTTTTTTTTTGAGACAGGGTTTCTCTGTGTAGCTTTGGAGCCTGTTCTGGCACTCGCTCTGGAGACCAGGCTGGCCTTGAACTCACAGAGTTCTGCCTCTGCCTCCCGAGTGCTGGGACTAAAGGGGTGCACCACCAACGCCCGGCAACCTGACACCCTTCTACGGGCAAAGCTCTGATGATTTTCTCAGTCCCCCCTCCCCCGACATTAGACAGTTTCCCTATTTCTGTTTTGTTGTTGTTAATTTCTTTACTCAACTTTCCCTGAAACGTGAAACTACAAACAAGTGCAATCTTCCCCTGAGTGCTGCTAGCCTGAGCCAGCAGCTCTGGTGCCTGGTGTCTAGAGGATGCCGTTCCTCCAGGCCTGAGCTAGTGGTGCAACTGCACAGGGAGGCTCTGCAAAGGAGGCCTCTGCAGCCCAACACCCCCTGAGGTTCATGGGAATGGAGCAGCCTGTGCTTCCATTGATGGTTAGCCCTAGTGCTTTTAGGGCTCAGCCTGGATGGATAATGCCAAGTCTTCCAGGGATCACAGTAGAGCTGAGGCTAACACTGGGCTTTGGCCATCCATAGCTAGTATATTAGACAGGGTTCTTGAGAGGAACCGAGTAGATAAAATATACCTCTGTGTGTGTGTGTGTGTGTGTGTACCTCTGGCCTTCACACATGCATATACATAAACCTGCCCACATGTATGAGACTATATACATCACCCACCTTGTACACAATAAAAATAATTTTAAAATTAAAACGTTAAGTTGTATATCTAAGGTTTTGTGTGCGTGTGTGTGTTTCTGGCCTCACAGGGACTTAACACAAGATTGTCTCATGTGGGCAATAGTTCCTAAGGGTTTAGAACCAAAACTCCAAGGCAAGATCACAGAATACAAGTTTACAACTTGGTGGACTATATGTTAAATGTAGAACCCTGAAATACCAAGATTACAGCAGCATGTCAAGGGTCCAGAAGAGCTGACACTACTGTAGGGTGGCCATGTCTGTGCCTTCGGGGCAAGAGAACGTAGTGAGATAAGGGCTTGGTCTAGAATGTTCTGAAGCTGAGAGGCAAACAGCCAGAGAGGGGAGAGAAATGAAATCTGGGGCCTCTGATGCTGCTCCCCCACCTCACCCCTCCCGGCCCCGCCCCTTTGTCCATTTCCCAATCCCTCGCTCCCTCAGTATGTAGGCATGCACTATTCAGGAAGGTAGCTTCATGAGAAGCTGGCAGAACACACTTTGTCCAGTGACAAAGCAGGAGGCAGAGCGTGCCAGCCTGGGCCATCATTTGGTTTGAAGGTACATAAACGTCTGAAATAACCAAGCCTCGTTAGCCCAAACTGGGGCTGGAATCCAGACTTTATCACCTTGTAGGGGAGAGGTCTATGCCCTGGTGCCCAGAAGGATCTGTTGGGAGTGTGGTCCCCAGCCCCTCTCTCTGCACTGCACCACTAGGTCTGAGAGAGATTTCCCACAGCTGGGGTTCCGGGATGCACAAGCAGTTTCCAGGGATGGAATGCCAATTCATCATCTAACCGATGGGCTCCACAGACTGCAGCTTTCCATCTTAGACTTCGAGAAGCCCAGGGCAGGAGAGAGGCTCCCAGCTTGGCAAACACCGGGTGGATGACTGGGGCTGGCCCGTGCCTGGAGCTGCGTCTCTCCAGCACCCCCACTGCTCTCCCACTCCCAGTATTTCATCCCACCTGGTGCCCTGGGGTCAGGACAGCTGCCCAACATCCCATCAGTTATGACCAGATCCTGTCCTCCCTCATCTGGACACCCGAGGGCTGGCTCTGGTAACAGAGAGTCACCCACTACACACCTGCCCCCCTTTCAATTCTACCCTTCTGCCTTTTGCTGTTTTCTGCGCCTCCCATGCTTCCCTGATCCCCCACCCCAGCACAGAGGTGGGCCCTGAAGCCACCCCTCCCTCAGAAGAAGCATAGCAGCTCTCACAGAAAATTGTCACCTCATCAGCCCTGGGGACAGTCCCTAGATGCTGCCCCCCCCCCCCGGCTCCCCCGCTCCCTCCCCCCAGCCTGGAGGGAAAGCAGCTAAGGCTCTAATCAGAGGAAGTGAACGAGCAGAGAAGGTTCAGCTGAGCCTGGAGCTCTTAAGGCTCTTTCAGTTCTTGTAAGTCGGGAGCATTCCCCAGATGTCTCTCATCCTGGGGCCTGGCCAGAGGTGGATCAGCTGTTGGCTACTCAGCACCTGGCGCTGGTTCAGCCTCCAGCATCCTGTCTCATGTGGTACAGGAGGGGGCCCTGCCCAGCCTGCCGTGCATCACAAGGGACAGGCGTGGGGCAGAGAGGTTGTAGGTGTGATCCCATGTGGGTGTGATTTGGTCTCCTTGTAATTGTGTTCTACAGCTCCATCTCTACAGTGCTCTGTGTTTCTTACCACTTCAGGAGACAGCCCCCACCCCCACCCCAGAAGCTTGTGTTCAGGGCCTTTGGAGGTCCAGACCTGGGGTCCCCAAGCCCCTGGAAAAGTCCACGGTTGGTGGTTCAGCTTCAGGGAAGTGGAAGCAGCTAGAGCCCGCATCAAGGGAGGCTAGGGAGACGGGCTGTCTGTGAGGAAGGACGTCCAAGCAGTTGCAGGTGTGTGCAAGATGGCCAGCACGCCTGCTACACTCACGGGGCAGGAGACAGCTCTGATGGCCACCACCCCATTATGTGTGCACACACAGGATCAGCTTCAAGGTTCTCGTGGAGGCTCAAGCGTGGTGTCTCAACAGTGCCCAGGTGAGGCCCACTTGGCAGGTTTTCAGGCCCCAAGAGCTGTGTAGGCACAGCAGCTTTCACGTGAAGATCATGATGACCTAGGGCCCTCCATAAGCCCCACTGAGAGAAAGCTTGTGGGGGTGGGGGGCAGACCCCACTCATTCAGAGACTTCAGATCTTCAGCTCCATCAGTGTGCAAGGCCAGCCTGGGAATGCCTCAGACACAAAACACCAGTCTATGAGAGCTGCAACGGACTGCCGCAGTCAGTGTTGCAGAACCCAGCCAGACTGCAGGACAAGGAGTCTTCAGTATCTGTCAGCCTTCAGATACTGAAGGCACAAACAAACACTTTAGAAACATACAGACATGCTGTGTACAGAATTTTGGGGTCAGATACAGCCCATGGAGTTAGACCCACTGGGGTCTGCTATGATGGACTGAGACAAAATAACCCTTTCTTCCTTCCCTTAAGGTATGCCTTAGCCTGTATTTTGCCACAGTAAGGAAAAAGGTAACATACCTGCTCACAGCTCAGGTACAAACATCTCAGGGTCCTGGGCTTCACCCTGAATACAGCATCCCTGCAGGCCACACTTTTTTTTTTTAATTTCCGGTAGCCTTGCCCACTGGACTACCTTCCTGACTATATATGGAACCAAGGCAAGGTGTCTCATGGAGAGGGACACCTTAGAGAAGGGGTGAGGGGCAGTATTGGTTGAGTGACAGAGAAGGCTGAAGGGCCCTCCTGCTTCCCAGGGCACCTACAGGGAAAGGCTTTTCTGGACTACACGGAACCCATCACACGCCACCACCCTCAGAGGCCATGAAGGCTCAGGGCCCTGCTGCTCAGCAGTTACTTTTGCTTCTCTCCAGCTCAGGCCTGGGGCTCAGCTCAGCCAGCCCTAGCTTCTGTGACCCACTTCTGATTGTTCCAGTGGCTCTAAGCAGTCATTGCAAATTATTCTATTTATGAATATGTTGGCCTGAAAAATGTTCTATTAGAAGAGCAGCCTCCCCTGCAGGCAGTGTCCCCTGCCCCCAATAGTTCAGGACAAAGCTCAGGGCATTGGCAGGATATGCCTTGGGCAGTGAGGGAGCAACTGGGAAAACCCTGTCCCTGGGGCAGCCAAGCAGCCAGGCAGCCAGTCTGTGTTCCTTGGGCTGCAGCTACAGATGCCCATGTATACAAAGGGCCATTGTGCTTGCCCATCACGTGCCCTCAAGCCTGGTCTTGGCTGCTCATGCACATGAGGAAATGTGGGAACCATGTCCCTTAGGCTGCATTTGACATTTGACATTCACTGCAGGGGAATCGTCTGGACTGGAGGGGCCTTACCAGGCTAGCCAGAGTTGGGTTTAGGAACAGGCAGCCCTCACATGCCCTTGTGCCAGAACACAGACCTTTGGCCTTCACTGACTTCCACTGGGGATAGTCAGGGCTGGCCTTGGGAGGTTGGTGGGTTCGGGAGACAAAAGAAACATGGGCAGAGCTCATGAGCACACACACACACACACACACACACACACACAAAATGTAAACGCAAACGCACCAGCACACATACTCTAGGGACACACAAGTGCATGCACAAAAGTCCCAGGCACATATGTGAGCACAAACAAACACTTTAGAAACATACAGACATGCTGTGTACAGAATTTTGGGGTTGCCAACCCATCTCTGAGAACATTTGCACACATGGACAGCCAGCCCCCGAGAGCTGCCATATCAGCGAAGATACAGAATTGACATGGATGAGACTTGAGGAGCTGCCTGCCCTTCCCCAGAGCCGCCCTGTGGCCAGCTCAGCTCCTCTTTCCTAAGGAGATGTCTGTAATGGTTTATAGGCCCAATAAGAGGGTAGTCCTATGGCTGCCCCCGGCAGGACCAGAACAGCCAAGCGGGGGCTGTGCATGGTTCATCAGCATCATGGACATTGTGGCTCTGGGAGTGCGTTGTTGGAACTGTACTCCAAAACCACAATTACGCATCTGAGAGCTGGGTCCGTTGTGTTTACAGTGTGCTGAGGCAATGGAAACAGCCCACTGTAAACACTGCAGGGTTGCGAAATCACGCTTCTGAGTGTCTGCAACATGAAGTGGACCTGTGTTCTCAGGGACAGCATTCAGCAGACCGGCAGGCACAAGCTCTCAGAAGGCAGAGCATAAGACACCTGCTAGCCCATGGCTCACTGTGTTTGGGAGGTTTGACAGAATCTAGGCTCACAGTGAGCAATGGGTGGCTGATCTCTGTTCCCCTCTCTCTGATGTCTGTGGAGGTTCCTCACAGACCTCAGCAGCCCTATCCAGCTCGCTCTCTCTGCAAGCCTGTGAGGAGAGGAGAGTGACGCTGTGCTCAGCTGTGTGGCCTGAAAGGCACATTCTCTTCATACCTATGTGCATTTGCGAAGATCCACTATGGGACCGACCACCCACTCTTAGAGAGGGGTCTTTGTAGAGGTGGTCAGTGAGGCTGTGTGACGGTGAATCATTGGTACTGTCCAGGCAGCCCCTACATGACACCACTGTAAAGGAGACGGGAAGAAATCAGACCAAGAAGTCACGTGACCTCAAAAGCAGCACTTAAAATGGTGTGACCCCAATATTGAACCCCAGGACCTTCTGGGCTCTGAAAGAGGCAGGTAGACATAGCCTGTGACAGTGGAACTCAGGCCTGGCCCGTAGACCAAAGGGAAGAACCTTGGCGACCTCGCTCCACCGTGTGACACTTTTTCATGACAGCCCTGGGACACTAGAACCAACCATTTCTCTCCCTCAAGGCCACTCTGAGTGGTCAGGAAAGACACTCCCAGTGTGCTGGGCCTGCAACGACTGACAGTGATGGAAGGGTTGGCCCTGGATGAGGATAGGACCAGATGCCCATGAGGCACTGGCCTAGGTGATGGCAATTCTCTGAGAACAGTGTGTGTACATGCATACATCCACACACATGCAGTTAGCAACCATGTATGTGCATACCTGTAGCCATGTGCCCATTGATCTGTGCGTACTCACACAATTCTTCTCGTGGGTGCCTGCCCACTGCCCGGCTTTCTCTGCATGCCTATAGGTGAAGCATCTAGAACCACCTAGAGACAGGACTCTGGGCATGCTGGTAGGGGAATCATGTTAATTGAACTGGGAAGGCCTGTCAACCGTGGGTGACCACACTCCCTGGCTGGGATCCTGGACTGCAAACACAGATAAAGGGAGCTGAGCACCAGCCGTCATTACACTCTGCTTCCTTACTGTGGATGCAATGTGAGCAGCTGCTTCAAGATTCTGATGCCTTGACTTCCACCATGATGGTCTGTACCCTTGACGTGTAGGCAGAATAAACCCTTCCTCCCTTTGTTGCTCTTGTCATGGTATTTTATCATCACCATAACAGGGGTGGGGGAGGATTTAAAAGCAAATTAAGTCATAGGCCAAGTGACAATATGAGCATAAGTGCACTGGGGGATGGCCAGAAGCTTGGAGATGGCCAGGTAAGGGAGGGCCATGTTTAGCCATGTCAGCAAGAGGACAACAGAAATCATCTGGACATCGGAGGCCCTTCCCAAAGTAAAGAGGAAGAAGAACTGTCTTCAGAGCTCAGTGGGTGGCTCCAGGGACAGAGGCTTCCTTCTCACAGCCCACTGACCCCAATTCATAGTTGGGCACCCTGGCCTTTCCCAGAGCCAGCAGAAAGATGGGAGACTAAACAACCATGTCCACTTCTCATTTCCCGAAAAAACCCTTTTGGCCAAAATAAATAGATGTCCATCAGCTGCTGATCTGCTGTGGACACAGCGTCTTGCTCAGGCCAGGAGGCTCCAATTGCTGGAGGGTGGAATAAGCCAGCTGAACCTTCAGGGAGACTGATGGCCCCTTGAGAAACCCATACAGCTGGGATGGTTTGCTCTGGAGCCCAGCCAGCAATAAGAGCCAGGTCACTCTAAGGACGTTCTCCCATGAGGCTCGAACCCTGAAGAAGCTCAGAAGCTACATGAGGGCATCTGCACAGCAATCCATTAGAGCCTTCATTCCAAGGCTCATTGTCTCCATCAACTGGTTACCACACAAGATAGGGGAGCTGGTAAGACAGAGTTGAGAACCTAGACACTGTTCTCCAGGGGCAGTCGGGACCTGTCCCTCACCCTGAAGTATATGGGATCAGTGTACAGGTCTCTGCTTCAGGGGCTCTGCCCCCAACCACCTACAACTGAGAATCCTGCCTTGTTCACTCCGAACCCCAGCCCTAACTCTGCCCTGTATGACAGTGTTGCATGAGGCCCTTTCTTTGGGCTATTGGGGTGGGGCTAGGAAGAACACAGGACTTGTATCAGAGTCTAGAGGTGAACCACACTCAAAACTGTGGGGACTTGGCAGACTCTCATCAAGTCCTTACACATTTGTGGTTATTCACAGAAGGAAGGGACTAAGTTGGTAAAGATGACAGAGGAGAACGGCACCACATAGGATGTGTGCCCTGTGGCTAGGGAGTAGGCCGGTAGGCCAGGATACCAAACCAGAAGCAAGGTTCAGGGGATGGCTTCACATGTCCACTTGGCAGGCCCCTGGATCTCAGGGAACTGGTTGGACAGTACTTTCAGCCAGGTGTTGGATATTTGGAAGACACTTGAGTTTGATAAGGTGATGTCTTAGGGACCATGTTCTTTATCAGTACCGTGGACCTCATCCAATCTGGAAGGCTGGGGTAGGACTGCTGTTCCAGTCAGCATTGCTAATACTAGAACGTATGGGCTACACACACACACACACACACACACACACACACACACACAAAGTGAGGACTCAGCTGAAAATTCTATTTGGGTTACAGATCTAGAAGTAAAATGCAAAACTAATATTCACCTAGATTGTCACACAGGAGAAGTCTCAAGGGCCTTGGAGTGGTGATGGCTTTTTAGATGCAACACAGAAGGCTTGCTCTACCAAGGAGACAACTGGCCAGGCCTTTTTAACATTAAAGCTTCTGTTTGGGGCTGGAGATGCGGTTATTGCAGAGGCCCTGACTGTGGTTCCCCAGCATCCATATGATAGATGAGCTGTTTATTTTTTGTCAACTTGACACACCTAGAGTCATCTCAATTGAGAAAATGCCTCCATCAGATTGACCTGTAGGAAAGTTAACTGGGCGTTTTCTGATTACTGTGGCTCAGCAGGCAGTCCTGGGATATATAAGAATACAAGCTGAGCAAGCCATTGTTGGAATAACATTACCATACAGGGGATAGGGGTGAGTAGGTTAATTTCATTGGGGAGAAATCACTTACATGAGAAACAGAGAACCCAGGGTCAGCGCTCCACTCCGAGCATCCAATCTCAGCTGCCCTCCAAGATCCCATCGGAACAGACACACACACACACACACACACACACACACACACACACACACAGAGAGAGAGAGAGAGAGAGAGAGAGAGAGAGAGAGAGAGAGAGAGAGGAGAGAGAGAGAGACTGTCTCCTCCTCAGGCTTAAATCCCTCACGCACCTGTGGCCACGCCCAAATGGGCGTGGTCAGCACCACAGGTACCTAATAAGATCTCTCCCTACAAGCCATGGAGAGCAAGCTAATAAGCAGCACTCTTCCATGGTCTCTGCTTCAGTTCCTGCCTCCAGGTTCCTGCCCTGACCTCTCTAACAATGGCGTGTGACCTGCAAATGTCAGATAAAATGAAACCTCTCCTCCTCAGGTAACTTCTGAGTATTTTATTATAGTAATACTATTTTATTATAGTGATAGAGAGCAAACTACAACAGTGGTTCATAGCCACTTGTAAGTCCAGCTCCAGGGGATCTAGCATCCTCTTCTGGTCTCCAAGGGAGCCCACATGCACACATGTACACACACACACACACACACACACACACACACACACACACACACACACGTAAATAAAAATTAAAAACCTAAACAAAACTAAACTTGTATTCCATGGAAGACATTTCTCCAGGCAGACTAGGAGGAAAAATATCTTCACAAATGACACATGATACCCTAAATATGCTAAGAACTGTTGAAATCCAACAATGAGAAAATGAAGAACATGATTTTAAAAAGGTACTGAAGGCCCAAACCCTTCCTCCTCAGAGCAGAGACTTTACATGAATAGGTGAAAGGAGGCTCCATTTCCAATAGCATCAGGGAAATGCAAATAAGTCAATGAGATATCACTTTCCATAATTAGAAGTGCCAAGTTCCCTACACCAATGTCACCAAGAGTTGGTCACGCTAGGAGGCAAAATGGCACAGCAGCCATGAAAGACAGCTGGGCAGGTTCTTGAAACCTCAGTAGTCTTCCCAGACACCCCACAAATACACCCCAGGTAGTTATCCACAGGACCTGAAGAGCTATTCCCATGCAACCTCTGGATAGGTGTGCAAGGTATTCCCTTGCAACCTCTGCATGGGTGTCCACAGCAGCCGCATTCCCAACTGCCAAGCTAGGAAGTGACAGAGCTGCCTTGTGATTGGTGAGTGGGTGAATAAATGGGCACAGTCTGGTAACAACACCCATTCAGAGCTGGGAAGAAATGTGCTACCGAGCCTCAAGATGCCAGGGGAGCCTTAGATGCACACTGTTAAGTGAGCCAGTCTGAAAGGCTTCAGGCTGTAGGGTTCCTACAGTGTGACACTCTGCAAGTGGCAAGACTTTGGGAACAGCGAGAAGATCTGGGGCTGCTGGGGTTCTGGAGGTGGGGTAGTATTATATAGACTACACACATGGAGTTCTAGGGCCAGGGAGCTGTTGTATGACATAGTAATAGAAGGTGTATGTCATTAAACATTTGTCCAGACCCATAGAATGTGTGCCAGCTCAGGTGAACCAGCTGCCCTCCAGTGGCAGTGCTGTCCGGCTCTCTGGTGCAGTGTGGGTGGAGCTGGGCAGCAGGCTATACACCTCTGCTGGTTGCCAGCCACAGCCTCTCCTAGCTGCCAGGGCTGTCTCCCATGCCCTGGAAAGCTGAGTTGCTCGCCACCCACCTGTAGGTGTTCACAGAATGTAAAGTTCCTGCCCACACAGACAGACCTAGGATGTCCTGGCAAGGCTGGATGCTGTGTGAAAAACAGTCAGATCCTGACCTCAGCGGTCCTGGTTGTGCCTGATAGAGCCTCTGCGGTCCTCGGGATGGCTTCTCTTAAAGTACAGCCGCTGATCTCCAGGTCCAGACTGGGTCCTAAGATCTCATTCTTGCCCAGAGCTCCAGGTACCTGCGCTGCTCTGTGGCCCTCCTGTAACAGCTGTTTAATATTTTTGCACAACTCCAAAGTGAGGCTGTACAAACGGCACCCCGTGTGCCTGTGGGAGTGGTAGAGTCGGATCTGTACTCACTTTGCCTGTCACTCACTCAGCTGTAAGGATGCGATGTTCAAGTCAAAGGGAGAGAGAAACGGGCCCCTTGTGTGTCTCTGCCTGGTGTCGTTTGGGGATGGGTACTGTCTCCATTCCCATGTGGTCTTAGCATCAGTTGTGTGGACTTCTATGAGCCCTGGGACATTCTCCCTATACTCTCACTCAGCAAAGAGTGCTCCATCCTCCATGTCTGCATAGTCTTCTGTGTTCCCAAGTCAGGTCACTCACCTGTGACATTGTTGGTGCCTTGGATGCAGGAGAAAATGGAAGAAGTGTGTAGAACGTGAATGTCCCCGGTGCCAATGATGCTGAGGCAGCCACCCCCAACCTGTTCAGGTCAGGATCACAGGTTCCAGGCTGAGCCACCCTCTACCTTGTTGTAGAATATTAGTTAAAGATGTGTCAGGTTTATTTAGGCTGTGGAGTATTTGTTTAATATGCAAAGATGTGCTGAATTCTTTTATGTTGCATTTGTTTAACTCTGTGAAGCTGTGTTACTTTGCCTGTCTAAAACACCTGATTGGTCTAACAAAGAGGGGAACAGCCAACAGCCAGGCAGGAGAAAGGATAGGCGGGGCTGGAAGGCAGAGAGAATAAATAAGAGGAGAACTCTGGGAAGAGACATTGAGGAGTGAGAAAAGGAGAGGAGGATGCTGGGGCAGCCACCCAAACACACAGCCAGACACGGAATAAGAAACAAAGAAAAGATACCCAAAAAAAGAGAAAGGTAAAAGCCCAGAGGTGGGTGGTGGCGGCGGCAGTACTTGGAAGGCAGAGGCAGGCAAATCTCTGTGAGTTCAAGACCAGCCTGGTCTACAAAGAGCTACACAGGGAAACCCTGTCTTGAAAAACAACAACAACAACAACAACTACAAAACCAAAATAAAACAAAACAAAGCCCAGAGGTAAAAGGTAGATGGGCTAATTTAAATTAAGAAAGCTAGCTAGAAACAAGCCAGGCTAAGGCCGGGCATTTATAAGTAATAATAAGACTATTGTGTAATTATTTGGGAGCTGGGTGGTAGGTACCCCACAGAGCCAAAGAGTAAAAATCCATTCTCCTTCTCCCTACCTACCCCCCCCCCGCCAAGCTAGAGTCACATACCTGGGGTCAAGGGACTTGAAAACACCTGAGAGCAGCCTGTGAGCCCAGCGCTCATTCCCTCATAGAACTCCAAGCCCATGTCCGTGTCCCCAGCCCCACCACCTGGAAAACAGCCAGTGTTCAAGTCAGCTCTGCTCCACAAGGACAAACAATCTCTGCTCAGTACTCCACAGGGGCCCACACCAGACACTGTGCCCCAAAGTCCCCTGAGCCACCTCCCATCTCTAGCTTACACCTAGTGTGGGGATTAATCTTCCCACGGTAGCTGAACTGCCCAAACCCTAGGAGACTGATGTGAGCACCCCTGGACACCACCCTCCAAGGGTAGCTGAGCCAGGCCCTGCCTTAGAATAACACGGCCAGTGTACAGGAAGAGAGGCTGGGCCCTGCAGCAACCCTCCCACCCCCCTTTGGCTTTCAACCTCACACATCTTGCCTATCCTCTCCTCTGCTTCCTGCTCTGGGACCCAGCAGGCCGCACTCTGCCCTGGCTTTCTTCCAGGCTGAACAACGGGATCCCGTTTAGAGGTGGCTGCCCACTCCCTCCAGGGTCATTCGGATGGGAGGTGGCCAGAAGTCCCACAGATTCCAGACAGCAGGGTTTTAATGACTCATTTCTGAGTCAGGTCAAGGTCAAAGGGCACAGCCAGACACTTACCCTCTGGGGCACAAGGCAGACAAGAAGGAGTTGGGTGTGAGGGAGGGGCCACCTGTGTCAGGGGAGGAGAGGGAGGGTATGCAAGCTTCAGAGCATGAACACGGGTGATTGTGTGTGTTGAAGTTGCTCAGCATGGCATCTGGCCTGGCATCTGTGGCCAGCAGTTTGCCCTGCTGTGTGCCCCAGGCCCCAGCCTCAGGGAGCCATACTGGGCAGTTAGCAGGAAGGAAACCAGGCATCAAACCCGTCTGGCTGTCCTGGCGCCCTCCTTGGGACCCTGGCGCCGGTCCGTCCGAAGGCCAGCTGAGGCTATTCTTGGTGCTGTTGCTTGGTCCTAACCAGAAGCTCCTTATAGGGCTGTGTCCAGCCTCGAGGTGCCCTCAGAGTACCAAGACCCAACTTGCCCTCTGCCAGTTGAGGACATGGGCGTCTACTCCTACCAAGGCCATGCCCACTCCTACTTCTTAGGAATGTCCCTTAGATTTCTGAAAAGTTGAGGTTACTTTGGCCTGGGCCATGCGTGTGGGAAGGAGGGACAGAGCTCAGAGCATTGTGACCTCACTGTAGAGGCACAAGTCCTTGCCATACTGGGAGCCAGTAGTGAGGGCTTATTTTTAGATGTTCCTAACCCAATACCTGGAGTGTGCCCAAATAATACAAAAGTTTTGGTTGAGCAAAAATAAAACTTTTGAGTGAGTCACTCAGGGGAGAAAGCACCCCGGTGTGTATCAGTTTGGACTTCTGGAGACTAGTGGGGGTGTTTCCTCCTGGTGAGCTATGGTGCAGGTGCACCTGACTCACCCAAATGTGTGGTCACCAGTCGATCATTCCTGTCTTCTTCAGAGGGTAGCGGGGTCATGGGCACAATGGGAGCCATGACTCTGGCTAGCTGTTGCCTCACTACGCTGTCACTGGCCTGCAGATGCACTGACATGGCATAGTGAATCATGTAGAATACAGGGCAGGAGGCTCCTGGGGCTCCCATAGTGTAGAATACAGGGCAGGAGGTGCCTGGGGCTCCCATAGTGCAGAATACAGGGCGGGAGGCACCTGGGGCTCCCCAGCTCTGCTGGCTGCAGGACAGCACCATGTGCAGTTCTATGGTAACATGCAGGCTGGCCTCAGTCACACCAGGCCTTTCAGGCCTTTTCACAGGGGTGAGGAAAGCGCCCAGCTCTGCCCCAGCTAGCTTTGCTAAGGGCTAAGTGAAAGACCTTATCCAGGAGGCCCCCTAGAACACAGTGATGATAGGAATGGCTGGTCCCCCACTTGTCACAGTGTTGTCCCTCAGTGCCCTCCAGCTGTGGTCCTTGAGCCTGCATTCATTCCTGAGGAAGGGCTCACAGGAGGAACAGAAGGAGTTCCAGTGCCTTGGGTGTGGCCAGGGCCCCTACATTGTGTGAAGACCCTCAAGTCTTCCCAGTGTCCAAAACAAGGCTGTGGCCTGGAGTGAGGGCTCATTGGCAGCTGTAGACACCCCCAGCTGCCACTTTAAACCGCTGTTCGTTAGACAGTGTAAAGCAGTGGTTCTCAACCTTCCTCCTGCTGGGACCCTTTAATACGGTCCCTCATGTCTGTGCTGACCCCAATCAGAAGATTACTTTGTTGCTACTTCATAACTGTAATTTTGCTACTGTTATGAATCGTAATGTAAATTTCTGATATGCAGGAGGATATCTGATCTGTGACCTCCTCAAAGGGGTCACAGCCCACAGGCTGAGAACTGCTGAGGGACCACTTCTTTTCACTTAGGCGCTCTCAGGCACACCTCCTCTCCCTGTGTACAGCTGAACTTCTGAGTTCATGGGGACCGGTGGATCTGGTACCCAGCCTGAGACCCACAGCTGTCCCAGGCATCCAAAGGCAGACTGATGAGGGCTGTCCCAGGATAAAGGAGTCTGGGCTGGCCACCCTGGCTGCACCCCCTCTCCCACCTGGGTTAGTTTGAATTCACTGTTCATCCCGGAACCAGCTGCTTCCTTTGTGTTTTATTCTTCTTTTCCACTGGAATCTGCATCGCATGGCATCTCAGGTGCCATGGGCTGTCTGGTTTTTGGAGACAGGGTTTCTCTGTGGCTTTGGAGGCTGTCCTGGAACTAGCTCTTGTGGACCAGGCTGGTCTCGAACTCACAGAGATCTGCCTGCCTCTGCCTCCCGAGTGCTGGGATTAAAGGCGTACGCCACCAAAGCTGTCTGCATTTAAAACACCCTTCCAGCTAGTTAGCCTGCCTCCTCCCTTCTTCTTCACATTGTCACCACTGTCCCCTGCTCCCACCATCAGTCACCATCTGAGTTCTCCCGGCTCTCCCTCCTCCACGCATGGTGCTCACTAGGGGAAGCCTGAGCTGAAAGCCATTCCCTCAGATTGCTTCCTTAGCCTCCCTGAGACATCACTGGCCACAGTGGTCAGTGCAACACCTGAGGTATGTGAACTTCCCCGGGGTCCCTCTGTCTGCCACTCTGTGGCCTACTCACTCTGACTGCTCTCTCTGCTCAGCATAGCCACCCTCCTGTGCTCTTTCCTGGTTGCCCAAACCCTATTCCCTGGAGGCTGTTGTCCTGGGTGTGACTGGGTTCTCCAGATCTTCATTTGATCTCTGCCAGCAAACTCCACACATTCCTTCCCAGGACCTGGAAAGGCATCAGCTGAAGGGGCAGGGCCTGCTGGGCCTGCTTTTCTACCTTTGTAGAAAAGATGTGTCCTCTGCCTCTGCATTGTCTTTCCCAGAATCGCCTAAAGGCTCATCCCAGATAGCCCCCCAAAACCTGCACTGCCTTACCCCATTCACGTGGTCCCTGGACACCTGCTTTAAGAAGAGGGGCTCATCTTCTAGGAGCTGCATCTGAGAGCCAGGTGGTTAGATGTGGACCTAAACTTGGTCTCTCTAGAGAGTCCAGTGTTACTGGGAAGCTGCCCCCTGCCCTGGTCAGAACCTCTTCTCTGTACCAGTGTCCTCCGCAGTTGCCTTCTCTGAGTTTTGCTGCTGAACATGACTTTCCCAGAACACCCCTGGCCTCGCCTGTGCTATAACCCAGTCCCCTTTCTCCAGCTGCAGTCTGTTTGCCAGCTCAGCTATGAAACTGCTGGCTTAGGAACTGAGGGGAGAGCCAGGGAGGGTGAAAAGACAGGCCCTGCTGTGGTCTACCCACACAGAGGGCACATTCCTAGGTCCCCTATAACTTGGTGGACATCTGGCTCCTCTGCCCAACTCACTCCTAGTGTCTTAGATAGGAGCTGAGCAGAGCTAGGAGCCTATGGCTGAGTGCCTCTCTGCCATATTCTAGGATCAAGGGGGACATTGAACCCCAAGTTCTCAGCTGATTCCCATAGCTGCAAAACACTGCATTTCCATAGGCTGTTGGTTCCTGTGGGCTGTGGTCTTATGGGTTATGATCCTTGTGGGGTTTTGTCTCCGTGGGTTATGATCCCATGAGCTGTGGTCCCCATTCACTGTGGTCTCGATAGCCTGTGGTCCTGAGGGCTGTTGTCCCTATAGCTATGCTGTTCTCCCACTGTCCTCTGGCTTTTGAGTTCATCTGTGTCTCAACCTTGGCCTAGGCTCAGCTCACCTGCCCACTACCTGCAGCTGGCCATGTCTGGTACATTTCATTAGTCACAGCCCTTGTCTCCACCCCTGGAGCTCTGACCAGCTCATTGCCAGGCTCCATACCCACTTTCTGGAGTCAGAGCTGAGATTAGGTAAACCTAACTGAAGTTGTCCCCTGTGTCCCCTAGCAGTCACCGCCACCTTGCTGGTGGTGATTTTGAATCACCCACTTGCGTCAGCCACATCAGGGTTGCCCCTCTAGCCCAAGGCCAAGGCAGCCTTGACTTGGTGGGAGTTGGCTGGCATTGAAAGGGGCTCTGTCTTCCACAAGGGCTTCACCCTGGACAGTCACACAGGGCCTTTGTTCTCTTCCAGAGCCCCAGAAGGCCATCCGCAGCTGTGGCTCTCGGAGATGTCTGGCTTTCTCTCTTTGTAGGGTTTGTCTCTCCAGGCCACAGATCTGACTAACTGACTATGCTGTTCCCAGCCCCTTCTGGGCTCTCTTCACCTGTCTTGTATGCTGGCAGTATTTTTATCAGCTTGATACATGCTAGGGTCATCAGGTTGTTCTGTAGGGACATCTGTAGGGCATTTTCTTGATTGATGATCGGCGTGGGATGCCCAGCTAACTATGTGCTTGCTAGCCTCTAGTCAGGTGGTCCTGGATTGTATGGAAAAAAAAAAAAAAGCAGGCTGATGAAGCCACGAGGAGCAAGCCAGTAAGCAGCACTCCTCCACGGGCTCTGCTTCATTCAGTTCCTGCCTCTACGTTCCTGACATGAGAGTTCCCGTCCTGACTTCCCCCCCAGTGATGGACTGTAAGCTGTAATTTCAAATGAACCTTGTCCTCCCCAAGTTTCTTTTGGCCATGGTGTTTATCGCAGCAATAGAGAGCAGACTAGGATATTTTTCCCTCTGGCCACTGTCCTGGACCTGCCCAGTAGGCTGGCCTGACACCACAGCATTCAGAGATAGCACCTTCTGGCTCTCGTGGAATCACACGGGGAGACGCTGCTTCAGAAGTGCCCTGGCTGCTAGCCAGCCCCTCCTGGGTTCTGGTTGCCTTTTATGCCTACCATCAAGTCCCACTAAGTTGCTTCAGGATACCTGTTGTGCTTTGAAATAAACTCACACTCAGCATTAACCCTCAAGACCTGCTCATCCCACCTCTGTCTCTGGGTCCTGCCTGGACCTGGAACTCAGCGCTTGCTGCTCAGTCCTGTCTGATTCTGCTGTTCGGTCTCAGATACAAAACGGGTGAGTTCTGTTCCAGGCCAGGACCCACTGTTCCCCGACTCTCTGCTGTACCTCCTATACCACAGGTGTTACAGAGGCACTTCCCACAAATGGGGTGTCTCTCGGCATCTCTGGAGACTCCCCGGGCATTGCTGGTTCTTTTTTTAATGCATCCAGACCCCCTCTTGTTTTCCAGTCATAGGTGACAATGATGACAAGCCTCTGTTGGCTGCTCCACTGCCTCGGGGTTTTGTTTCCCATTAGACTGGCCTTCAAAACTTGTCCCCTATTCACTTCTTCTGGGAGGCACCACTCCCACCCCGTGCTAGGGGCAGTAGTACTACGTACCTCAAGTGCATGGGAAGACAATGGGCTCATGAGTCGCACGTCACACTGTCTGGTGTTCTGAAAGTGTTTAAAATGTCCACCATGTGCACGGAGCTTGGTTTGCTGCAGAGAATGATGGGAAGAAAAACACAGGCCAGTGCTGGTCCCAAGACACACACAGATGGGGGTCACGCGTTACCCAGCCTACGGTGTCTGGCAGTGATAGCTCTGAAGGTGCTGTCTGCCGCATTATTGCATGATGGCATTGGTGGGTTGGGGAAAGGCTCAGGCCTGAGAGTAGAGGCAGAGGTGCTGTGGGAGAGAGAGCCACTGAGGTAGGAAGAGTGGGGGGGAGGTGGAGATGCTACCGGGATTACTGCCTTCAGAAGGATGGGGTCAGGAGGCACCTGGCTGACTGTGCCCAGAGACAGGCAGGGACAGGGTCCAGGTGTAGGTGTGTGGGACTGGGCTGGATGGTGGCAGACATGCGCATGGGAGACTGAGCTTAGTGGCTGCAAATGTCACTAAGAGGATGTCTAGCATGTGTGGAGCCACAGCAATGCACTTCAGGGCCTGAGGGGTATAGAACATTAGGAAAGAGGTCCTAAGGAGGACACACATTCCTACCAGGCAGATCCCTGGGACTGGAGGTCAAGCGGAGGTCAGTCATAAGGTATGGCAAGACTCCCTTTTCTCTTAGCCTTTCAGGAAGTCTCCTTGCCGCCTATGAAATGAGACAGTTAGACTGATTTATTGGGCATGGAGAAGGGGGAAAAGAAGGAAGGGGTGAGGGATGAGAAAAGAGGAGCAGGGGAAGGGTGGAGAAGAAGAGGAGGCAGTGTTTCTATACTGTCTCACTGAGGGCCTGCAGTAGAGGGGACCCCATACTTACCCTGGGCACACCCTACCTGGTGCCTGGAGACCTTGAAGCTGTCCCTGTGAGACTCCCAGCTCATCGGCCAACTGGTGGGCAGTCAGCCAATGGGCACTGGTGTCAAGTGGCCACCGGGACAGGCCTAAGAGTGGTTAACTTGAGGAGAGCCACTTTCGAAGAGCTGGTGGGTCTTAGAGAAGCGGAAACGTAGAATTCATATCTTGGCAAAAGACAAAGACCTTTTAGTATCCAGAGCCCACAGTGTGATGTGAAGGACCCAGGAGAGGCACTCACGCCTGAGGAAGGACATTCCTGATATTGGAGGTGGGGGCTTCTTCAGGGCCAGCCTGCCTGGTGGTTGAGGAATAATTGATTCATTGTTGTGAAACTCCAGCGTGGCGGAAGGACTTTCAGGTTCAGCTGGTAATTGTGGCTTGCAGCTCTTTACATTACAAAAATCCTTTTGGATTCGTTTTCAATTGCCTCTGTCCGTGGATACACAGGCCTTCTCTTTTCACCAGCTCAGCCAACTCCATGAAATCACAGACCGTCTCCCTCAACACACGCTGTCTGAGAGATAACTTTCAATCTAGGAACACGTTGAAAAGACTGTAGCGTGTCCTTTCAGCCTCGATGGCGGTCATCCTGAATAACCACAGAACATTAGTTAAAACCAAAAAATTACCAAAAAATTACAGCTGAAGTCTGCCCTCAGCAAACCCAGACTTAGATGCCCGGCGTCCCCGGTATTTCAGGATGGGGTTCCCCCGGCTCCTTCCACAGGTGGCATTTCCTGGCTTTCTTAAATTCTGCCACCTTTGAGCAGCTTTCTGGGAAGCTTCACGCCCTTCAGTGTAGCCTTGGCTGATTGATGTGTTCTCACAGGTAACCTCGATGCCTGAGCTTTTAAAGGAAAAGCAAGCGAGGGGACAAGGTGCCTCCAGTCACCTCATGCTGGGGGGTCACCAAGTTCCCTATTAACCCAGGTGACCTTTGCTCTTGTTGCCTCCCTCTGCTGTGTTCATTGAGAGTGAGGCAGAGTCCCGTGACTCCAGGACACAGTGAACCTCATCTGAAAGGACTCAAAGCCACAGGAGAACCAGCTGTGTCTTGGAGGCTGCTCTGTGATACTGTTTCTTGCTGGCAATTTTTCCCCCTCATATGTACTACAGGGGTGTTGGGATGTGTGTGCATTAGTCCCGAGTCCTGCTGAGGAAGAGGTACTTGGCACTCCAGTCTGAGCACACACTTCATCTTGTTGGAAGGTATTCGTGGGTATCAACTTTCTTCTTCGAGTGCTTGCTCTTTTGTTTGTCAGAGCCCCATTTGGAAAGCCAGTGTGAGTTTTTGAGAAACAGAAATGCAGAACCCATATCCGGCCAAAAGACAAAGACAGGCCCTGTAACCCCATGGAGTGATGAGTGGGATCCAGCGGAGAGTCTTTGATAGCACAGTCCTTTTACTCGTGGGACAGCGCCATGGATTTGAACACATGGTAGATTTGGGCCACCACAGCCAGGATCCAGGACAGCCCTTCATCCAAAAAAGACACTGCCCCAGTCACCTTGTCTTCTCCCTGTCCCCTTGCCATCAGCCTCTAGGGTTCACTAGTCTGTCACCTTTGTGAGTCTCTTCTGAGTGCCCTTTCACTGTTCTAATTGCTTCTGAGCCACCAGGCTTCGAGTCCTTCTCTGCTGCAGAGTCATGTCGTCATGTCTGCTGACAGATGGACCCCAGCTTGCCTGACAGTGTGTCCTCGTGTGCTGTCTAGTGCTGTGGTAGACAACATAGCCAAGAGCAACTTGGGGAGGAAGTGGTTGATTTGTCTTACAGGTTCTAGACCATCCATCATAGGGGGAAACTGAGGCAGGAACCAACGCAGAAGCCTTGGAGGAACACTGCTTACTGGCTTGTTCAGCCTGCTTTTAATTAATTAATTAGTTAGTTAATTAATTTTGTTTGTTTCAAGACAAGGACTCATTATGTAGCTCTGGTTGTCCTGGAACTCACTATGTAGACTAGGCTGGCCTTGAACTCAGAGATTTGCCTGCCTCCAAATTCTTGGGATTAAAGGTGAGCACCACAATACCTGACTTTAGTCTGGTTCTTTTTTCTTTTTCAAGACAGGGTTTCTCTGTAGCTTTGGAGCCTGTCCTTGAACTTACAGAGAACTGCCTGTCTCTCTGCCCCCCCCCCCCAACTGGGATTAAAGGTGTGTGTCACCACTGCCTGGCTAGCCTGCTTTCTTATACAACCCAGGACCACCTACCTGCCCAGGGAGGGGGTGGTACCACTCACAATGGACTGGGCCCTCCCACCTAAATCATTAACCAAGGGAATGCCCCAGAGATTTGCATTTTCTCACTTGAGAATCAAATCACTCTAGCTTGTATAGGGTTGACAAAAACAAAAAACCCACAGTTTGATACCCAAAGACTGTTATTCTCATTTATCAGCATGACAAAGAAAGCTGCAGTGAGTGAACCATGCAGGCTCTGGGTGTAGGCATGTGCAAATGCACACTGGTATTTACATCTCTACAGTAAACACTGTATGGATTGTGGGGTACATGGGGCTGCTTGTCACCATCTGCTGGTAACCTAGCAGAGACCACTTGGACCACTTGGACCACCCAACTGGACTTCTGGAAGCTGGCATGACAGACACCAGCTTGTGGTATAGATAGTAGGTCACTTGATCTCTCACTTTGGAGTCTAGGATTATGGTATCCCAGGGTAGGTCATTCTGGGCACTTCTCTCCTTGGCTTGTAGATGACACCTTCTTGTGTCCTCAGGTGGCTGTCCCCTGTGTATCTGTGTCCTGGTCTCTTCATGTAAGGACAGAGTCGTGTTTGATTGGGGTCCCTTATGATCCCTTTATTTTTCCTTAATGACCTCTTTCAGCATCCCTTTTCTGAATGCAGTGTCACCCTGGGGTCCTGAGAGTTAGGATGTTGAGATTTGGGCTTTTAGGAGGAAGCACTCAGCCACCACAGTGCTCTTCCCGATGTGCGTGTCCATCTTTACTCTAGGAGTCTGTGGAGCTTGAATTCAGTTGAGTTTGCAGTGTCTGGTTGCTATGTATGCCTGCCTTCTTCAATGCCCCTTCAGTGCTCCTAGCTGTCCCTAGACCTGTCCATTTCTGGCTGTGTCCCTGATACAGGCAAGGATCTGCAGCTTGGCCTAGGGGAACCTCCTCTGATGGGAACCTGGGCTCAGGGCTCACACCCTCCTTCGGTGCCTATACCTATGCTACCTCATTGTCAAGGGGCCATGGGCTCCCCTTCAGTACTTCAGGGGTCATTAGGGAAAGTTTCTGGGATTCTTCTCCACTTCCTAGAACCTCTCTAGGGTATGGTGGTTTGAAAGAAAATGGCCTCCAAAGGGAGTGGCACTATTACGAGGTGTGACCTTGCGGAAGTAGGTGTGACCTTATTGGAGGAAGTATATCACTGTGGGGGGCGGGCTTTGAGGTCTCCTATGCTCAAGATGTCACCCAGTGTTATGATCTACTTCCTTTTGCCTACAAGATGTAGGACTCTCAGTTCCTTCTCCAGCACCATGTCTGCCTGCATGCCACCATGTCCCACCATGATGATAATGGACTGAGCCTCTGAACTGAAAGCCATCCAATTAAATGTTTTCCTTTATAAGAGTTGGTGTGGTCATGGTTCTCTTCTCAGCAATAGGAACTCTAAGACACTGGGCTTCCAGAGGACACATCTATGCCCTAAACTATCACCATTGCTCATCTCCCCCAATCTCCCGCAAATGCTACCCATCTCCAGGCAACTCTTCCAGCAGCTTGGGGTATTTATTCCTGCCTCTTTCGAGACCCCCACATTCTTCCATGGTTCCTAAGCTATCAATTTTCCCTCTGTTCATCTATTTCCTTTGCTAGGCAGTGAGGTGGAAGCCACACATCTCCCAACTGTCCTGGGAGTCTGGTGAGATGTCAGGGACACAGCTGCCTGCCCTGTGCACATCCATTTGCCATCTGCTGGGGGGTTGAGACCTCAGAAGAGACTCCTCATGGTGTCTGCCAGGGTGAGCGCCTGATAATTGCTCCATGCTACTGTTGTCAGTCAGGTATTTCCCAGGAGTGCCTGAGAAACACACTGTGGTGGTTAAGCTCTGCAACTTAACTCAATGAACTCTAGAGAGACAGGTCTCTGGAGATGCCTGTTGGGGATTGCCTTGATTAGGTTCATTCAAGTGGGAAGACCCACTCACTGTGGGCGGCACAATTCCCTAGGCACTGGTTCTAGACTATGAAATGGAGAAACCGGGCTGAGCACATACGTTCATTGCACGTAAATTCTTTGACTGTGGATGTGATGTGACCACAGCAGCTCCACCTCCTGTTGCTGTGACTTCCTCATCATGATGAACTACAGTCTCAAACTGTAAGCCCAATCAGCTCCCTCCCTTACAGTGCATTTATGAGCCCCATGACCTTCAGTGGTGGGGAGGGTGGTTTTGAACTTCAGATTTTAAACCAAACAGACTTTTTCTCATTAATGTTATAGACTTACAAGTACAAAGGCTTTAGAGAACATCAGTACTGTAATGAAATAATAAAAAAAAAAATGCAACGGGAGTTTCAAGTTGACATCATTAGGGATATCCACTTTTAAGCGTGCAGATTATAGCAAGCAGTTTTCAATGGAAGAGAAGTAGGAGGTGTCTTCACAGCCACTGTCATGGTCAACCCAAGGGAAGAAAACATCCTGTGTTGATAATCAAGAAGAACATTTCTTAACATTTTCTTACATTGGTAGGTTTTCTTTTCTTTTTTATTAAATTGATGATGAAGCTTTAAAAAAAAAAAAGAAAATGTACATTGGTGTTTTGTCTGCATGCATATCTTTGTGAGGGTGTTGGAACCCCTGGAACTGGAGGTCCAGACAGTTGTGAGCTGCCATGAGGGTGCTGGGAATTGAACCTGGATCTCTGAAAGAGCAGTCAATGTTCTTAACCACTGAGCCATCTCTCCAGCCCAGTAGGTTTCCTTTTTAAAGGACAGCTTCAGGTTTATAGAAACCCACGCCATCCCAGTGACTCCCTTGGCATTATCTTGCCCATTCAGAGAAGGCACAGCGCTGAGCAGATATGGATCTGTTCTTATTAATGACTCCATGGATCGCTTTCAGATTTGCCCTCTGTCCGGCACTCTGTGGGGCTGGACAAATGTATAACATGTGACATGTGACCAGTAGTTTGGCTCTGTTTAGCAGGTTAATGATCAAACAGGGCCTTGTCAAGATTTAAAGTGTAACAATCATAACCTTTGTTATATTTTTTTCCTTCTGAAAATATTAGCCTTGGAAGGAAGCATGTTCGCAAGCAGCAGTGTTCATTGTCCAGGCATTCATCCACAGCGCAGTCTGTCTATCCCTATCTTATCTGAGTTTACAGACAAGTCGTCCAGAACTTCCTCCTCTGGGTGCAAGCTGATACCCAAATGGAATCTTTGACTCGGAACGCCATTGGCTCCCTAGGAGCTCACTGAAGCTATGGGCTGGGGTTCATGGGGAAAGCGAGGGAACTTGTCAGTGCTTTTCCTTACACGTCCACGTGTTTGCTCACTCATTCGCTCATTTCTGCCAAGATGCCGTCATCTTTCTGGTGGAAGTGTCAGCCTTGCCACCTCCTTTTGGGAAGTATGGCAAGCTTTGTGGAAACAAACTGGAGTTGAGCAGAGGCTAGGCAAGTGGGACTGGGGGGGGGGGGCTCTATCCTACCCTCCATATGCTCTTCAGGTCCCAGGACAGAGGTGTGTGTGAGTGGGGGCGGGTGTTAAAGAGAAGGAGGCATGTTTTTATCCTCTTTGGAAGGAATGGTTTGCCCAGTTTTCCTTGAAGATTTTTAGTCCCATCACTTGAGAGGTGGAGGCAGGAGGATAAGAAATTCAAGGCCATCCTCAGCTACCCAGGGAGTTAGAGGCCAGAGGCCAGCCTGGACTACATGAGACCCTGTCTTAAAAAAAAAAAAAAAAAAAAAAAAAAAAACCTTATTCTAGTGGATATGGCAATTTGTAATAGTGTGCGAACGTTTCTAAGTGAAGGTCCCTATACTGTTGAGACACTTTCCTCTTTGGTATGCTGAGCACCTTCCTTCAACAGAGATTCTCCCTCCTACTGTATCTCACACCGCTGAGGAGAACATACTTCACAGAGAACTCATCTCTTCACTGCTCCAGGCTCCTCAGGTTTGGAGCAGCCCATCTGCAGAGGGCAGGGGCTTTGCTCTCGGCGCACCAGTGGAAGGGCTGACTTGTGGCTCACTGTCCGGCACCATGAGCTCTGTGCTGGCTCCCCAGCCTGGGTAAACAGCTTGATCAAGTGGACCATCTGATCCAGTGGGATTTTGGGGATTGCCAGTGGATGGTGGCCTGTCTGTGCACAGCTTTGCTGTCTGTGTCAGCACCAGCCTTCCCCGTAGACACTCTCTGGAGGGGAGAAAAAAGCTCCAGAAATAGCCTTTAAGATGGTACGGTGAGCAGGGCCGGAGAAGACTCAGCAGGTGAGAGCATTGACTGTTCCTCTAGAGGACCCAGGTTCAATCTCCAGCAACCACATGTCTGTAACTCTGGTTCCAGGGAATCCACAGCACCGGGCATGCATGGGGTGTACATATATGTGCATGCAGCCAAAATATCCATGCACATAAAATAAAATAAATAAATCCTTCACACCTGGGTTGAGAAGGCAACTTTGGTTAAAACTCAACTGTCCACATGCCCCAGTCAACTGTATCTGGGCTTATATCAGCAGATTTGTAAGCTGGTCTTTGAAAACCCAACTCCTTTTCCACCAGGTCCCGTTTTATCAGTCTTTCCCATCTGTTTTTTCAGGCCCCGTAACAGCAAGCCCAGGAATTTGACTGTGTATGTGGAAAATCCAAAGAATTTCTAGATAAGTCCTGTAGATTAAAGGTGAGTTTAGTGTTGGTGAAACTCCTGGTTTCTTTTTGGGGTGGTGTGGGTCTTGGCTGTTTTTCTTTTGTGTGGATAGTGTGGTGATACAGCTCTTCTGTGGCTGGGTGCATGCTTGTTGCGCAGGTCTGTGGATATGCTCAGCAAACACTCCGTTTTTATTCACAGTAGGTGAGGTTAGGGCTTGTGCAGTATATCTCAATAAAGCAGCTGTTTTTAAAAAGGGAGTGTGGCAAAGACACTGATAAAGTTAGTATACAGAAGCTAACCAGTAGTTAGACCTGAAGCAAACATTTAGAAAATGCCAGTATTTCAAAAGCATTGAAAACTACCAAATAGCTAATGAAGAATCACGAAAGATCCATGTCTCCCCCACCCCTCTGTGTGTGTGTGTGTGTGTGTGTGTGTGTGTGTTTGTGGGGTATGCACATGTGGAATGCCATAGCAGGATTTCAATGTGTTCCTTTATCACTCTCTGCCTCCTTGCCTTTGAGACAGGGTCTCTCACCAAACTGGAAGTTCACCATTCAGCTAGTCTGGCCAGCAGCAAGTGAGCTTCCTGCAAAATCTACCTATTTTGTTCTCCCAATGCTGGGGTCATAGACAAATGCAGCCAAACCTGGCTTTTTATGTGGGGGCTAGGAATTTGAACTCAGGTTCTGGGCAAGCACACTTACCCATTGGCCTATCTCCCCTCACAAAAGAGTTTGAAGACTATAAAATATGAATTAAGGTGGATGAAGGAAGACTTAAATAAATGAAGGGATGTCATATTTCCAAGCACTTAGAGGCAAATTACAAAAATCATAAGAAAAATATGAATCCACAGGTCAACAAAACTCCCTGGGATTCGTACAGGGGTATATGGCATGGGGGAGAGGGTGGTACAGAGACAAGAGTCAAGGGACACACTCTCGGTCATCCAAGCAAGGGGACGGTAACCTCGTCACCAGATGCTAAAACAGTGCACAGCTACAGCCACCAGGCAGGTGACATCACTCAGCAGAGATGCATCCACCAACAGATTCCCCAGTTCAGAAAAAGGGCCAAGGAAATCTCCACAGCATATGGATTCCATTAGAAGATGGAATGGGCTACGCATCGTGCCATTCGGAACCAGTTCCCAGGCTGTGGAAAATGAATTAATGATGTGTCCAGAAGGGAGTGTGGGGATGGACCTCTGACATACAGAGCCTGGGACAGCGTCACTGTCCACATAAAACAGAGGCTAGGAAATTGGTGCCAACATGGTCTCCTGTCAGGGGAATGAGTGACTTGTGTATACAGGGAGTTCAACTGGGACCCCAACTGGCAGAGCAAAGATTGGTAACATCCCAAGACAAATGAGTGAATGTCAGCTTACCTAGACAATGGGATGTTGCACAACTGTTGGAATGAAGGTCCCTGTGATTGGTACACGGCACGGCACGGATGCTCCTGGGTAGATGTTGGGGGATGCTGGAGACTCACGTAGTGCTCTGGTAAGAAAGGCAGCATCATTTCCAGGACTCATGGTTCCATTTATGCTATGGACCAGCCCAGCTCAATACCCTTCAGTATGTTTGTTGATCCTGCCACAGGGATGACATCTGGGTAGAAACTGCTCATGGTCAAACCAACAGTCCAACCAACCACGTCTCCTACCATGTCCACAGTAGGGTTGGGGGTCAGAGTGATGACTCGCTGTACCCTTTCCTTCCTCAACTACCTATATGAGCATGTGTCCTCACAGCTCTCCAAGTCTCCTGGGCCTTAGCCCAGAACCACTTGCTCTCAGCCCCCATGTCTACCTCATGAACCCAGGATAGGAATCCGAAGGCCTCAAGGCCAAAGCCTCATCCCCCTGTGCTAGGAGCAGCACCAGTGTGCCCTCAGCTGAGAGCTCAGTGGGTTTCTCTGAGGACGTCTGTCCAAAGCCTCCACTCCTGCTGTGTTAATGATGTCAATAATTCCCAGGAAGTAAGCATCGTGAAACTGCCAGGAACAAGCTCTACAGGCTGTGCCTGTGTGTGTGTGTGTGTGTGTGTGTGTGTGTGTGTGTGTGTGTGTGTGTGTGTGTGTGCTCGCGCTCACACACACGTGACTTCAGAGGCCTTCTAGCTGCCAGGACTCATCCATCTTCCCTAATGAGCCTCTTGGGAACTCGAGGGCCCTGGAGGGAAGAAACATGGTCAGATTTACTCAACGCTTCAGATAACCAGCTTTGAGCAAAGCTTTGGGCTTGCTTCTGTTCATCTCTACACTGTCCAAGGCTATGGCTTCTGAACTTGAAAATGCACATGCATGTACACACACACATCCCTGTGCACATAATATAGATGTGTGCTCAGGCCAAACACACACACACACACACACACACACACACACACACACACACACACAGAGTCTCATCATATATACAACATGCATGAGTGCATAAACATGAACATATGTGGGCTTGTACATGTGTACACATGCGTGTATGTCTGTGGTGTATGTCTCTACATGTACACACATCAGTGTGCGCATCTGTCTAGACTCCTTGACTCCGGGGCCTGGCTTGCTCCAGAACGGTTTTAGCACTGGCAAGCAGAGACCCGTGCTAACCCCAGTTTGGGCTATGTCTTCCATCACACCTACTGTCCCTTCTCCTGAGCTCCTGAGGAGGCCCCAGGCTAGAATTCCCCTGACCCAGGTCCTGGGGACAAAGAGGCCTGCCTAACCCTCCCCTCAGGTCCTAGAAGAACCAGAACTGGCTTTTAATCTGTCTAATCTCTTCAGATACCAGCCTAGGACAATTTGCCTGGTGATGAATTAGCAGATAACTGCTTTAAAATGTCATGGAATTTAAGGGCAGGGTTTTATCTGATGTGGAGACACCAAGAAGCAGGCTGGAAAGCTGAAGCTCTTGGAGCCTCGGGGACAATTGACCAGGAAGTGAACCAGGGCCAAGAAAGAGGAGAGAGCCGTTTCTCCCAATTTCTGACTTGGTGGTTCTAGAGTGTAGATGAGGGAAAGGCTTGGTCAGGGTGGGAGCTGGGGTAGACAGTCAGCCCTGAGACCTGTCCTCTGTCTCTGCCATCCACTGTGGTTCCTCTCTGTGGCTGCTTCAAGTTCAGAGCCCAATATGACAAGCACCTGTTCAGGACAAGCAGGACCTGGAGGCCGGGATCGCTGAGGAAAGGCCAGCAAGGGGCCTCAGGACACCCACGGTTCAGCAGGGATGGAACATGAATAGCAGTTAGCTGGAAAGCCATAAAAGTTTTGGATGAGAACTGGCCAGTGTGTGTCAGAGAAGCTGAGCCAGCCCGTGAGAACCTGCCCAGTCGCCCCTGTCAACCTGTCTGTGCCTAGGGGTCTAAGATGGGCACCTACATCTCCTTCTCTGGAAGTCCTAAGTGAGAGCCCCTTGTTTGTATCTGTCTGTGTGGCCCTGACAAGTGGGTCTCTTCTCCCACAGCCTCCTGGTGTTAACCTGAGCCCACAGATTCTGAGGAAAAGGGGGTGGGTCTGGGCAGCATGCACCACCCACCCTTCCTGTGGGGTAGAGGGCTTATCTGCCCCTCCCAGGACCACTTCCTTCCTCCCACACAGATAATGGGAGCCCATCCCTGGAAAGTCTGACAGCATGGACCCCAACTTGACCTCTTTCCATACATTAGGAGGCCTCACACCCTGCTAGATGCAGGCACCTGGGACTTACTTCCTTCCCTGGGCTGGCTGGAGGCCATGGGCTAGCCTCAGAGGCAGCAACTTGAACCAAGACTGTGCCACAGCCCAGTTCCCCTGCTCCAGCTCAGCTCCAGCTGCTGGGGAATTGCAGGCCCCAGGGGCTGATCAAAGAGGACTGTGTGGAGGGTGCTTGGGAGATGAAAGCCAGAGGTCTGTGTCTCGAGGGGCTCCACAGAGGAAGGCTACCTCCCAGGCCAGCTGCAGAGACTGGACAGCTGACCATATCCAACACTCACACTCTGTTCGTGCTCACTGTCCGCAGAGACCGGCTGTCAAGACCAGTGGGCTGCACCAGCAGCTCCGTGCCTGCCCCACTAGTGCTCTTATCTGCCTCCTCTGCCTCTCATGGCCCATGGCCTCCCTCAGCCCAAGTTCACACAGCTCTCACCCTTGCCTCTTCCCTCAGCTGGCTGGAGGGCTGCGGTGGGTAACACTTGGCTCAGGTGCCTCCACATCTATGTGTAAGTCACACTCAGAGGGGAAGTGACTGCCAGGCTTCCTGGTCCCTGAGGTTCAGTCCCTGCGCTGGGCTCCATTTCTATATGTTAGTATGAGCAGGATTCACTATTGCCTGCCATGCTGAGTAATGTAACACACACACACACACACCACACAGTAATCACACATAGGCACAAACATAACGTACTCCCCCACGGCACCCATGCACACATACCAAGCACACACACACACACACACACACATGACACTTGCACGCATGCTTGTGTGTACATGTATATGTGAAAGCATACACTCATCAATGCTGTTTGGGTTGGGCGGTGTCATGCTGGAGTCACAACACTGGCCCTGTGAATGTGACCTTCTCAGGAGATGGGATCTGTTTCAAATGAGGACTTGCGATGGGCCCCATGCATGTGACTGTGTCCTTATGTAAAGAGTCGATACAGACATAGGAAGTCACACAGGAAAAATGCCACATAAAAATGGACACAGAGACCAGGGTATCCTACAACTCATGGAGCAGCAACCTGGCAGGTGGTTGGAGAAGTGGCCAGCAGGAGGACCAGAGCAGAGCTTGGTCCAGCGCCTCCCTCTCAGTGCAGAGGGGTCAGCCTGTTTGCGTCCTCCTCCCAGGCTGAGATGCAGAATCTCTGTTGTGTAAACCTGTTTGCGGTGCTTTACTGTGGTGGAGCCAGCACACTGATAAACCTGTACATGTGTACATGCACACACACCTGACTATCACACAAGCACACACAAGCATACCCAACATCACACAGGCACATACATGCTCACACACACACATTACAAGGCACACACATGCTCACACACACACAACATCACACAGGCACACACATGCTCTCACACACACACCATCATACCGGTACATACATGCACACTCACCCAGCATCATACAGGCACACAGATGCACACTCACACAGCAGCACACAGGCACACACATGCTCTCACACACTCATCTGACTGACACACTGATTTAGAGGTGAGGCTCTAGAGGTGATGTAGTTAAAGTGAGGTCATCAGGGTAGACCTTGATCCAAAATGTCAGTGTCCTCATAAGAAGCCACCAGAACACAGACACAGAGGGAAACGACACTGTCTGCAGTCCCAGGAGAAAGTCCTCTGGAGGAATCCGATCTGCAACAGCTTGCTCTCAGTCTCCTGGGGGTGTGGCAATAGGTGGTCACTTCGGTCCCTGCCTGAGATGCTTTGCCATTACAGTCTTAGGATGTTCAGAGCCTCCACTTCATTTGGGAGCTGACATGACCCTGGTACCATGTCTGAATTACGAGTTACAAGAAAACAACCTCTGAACACTGACACAAAATGTTTTGTAAAATTTAAGAGAACAAGGACCTAGAAAAGAGACTTTACACGCCTAGCTGGGAGTAACTTAGCTCACGAGTGCCAGCTTCATTAATTACTGAAAAAGAACTGCAATTCACATAGTAGTAGAATAAAAGAATACATATGTTATATATTATTATATATGACACATATAATCCTACATATGTCACATTTAATCCTATGAGATTTCAATAAATGTAGAAAAGTCACCAAACACATACCCATTGTCACAGATAATAATTCTCTTTGGGATAGAGATAACATTTTTCCACAGGGTGGTGGTGCACACCTTTAATCCCAGTACTCAGGAGACAGAGGCAAGTAGACCTCTGTGAGTTTAAGGCCAGCCTCATCCCAAAGATTGAGAACTGCTGCTATGGGGGAGGGGAGGGACACAAAAGAAATGGGCCCAAATGCAAAGAATTAGCAAGGAAGGGTGAAGATTCAGAACAGCCCCTCTCTGTTCCTTTAATACTCTTTTTCATCTTAAGTTATTTTAAAACAAGCAGTGTGTGTGTGTGTGTGTGTGTGTGTGTGTGTGTGTGTGTGTGTTGGGTTAAGTTGAGAAAGAAAAAGTCATTTCCTTCAAAGAGAAGTGGCCATATGTTCATAATCACAGCAAGGAGGCCTTGAGTCCAAGTTCACGGAGCTGTTTGCTGGCAGTCTGCTGAGGCTGCATATTTTCAAAGCTGACCTTCGCTCCCTCGAAGAGGGGGGCCACTCCTCACTTCCTAATCAGATGCTCTTTATAGCGAAGCATGCTTAGATTTTGGCTTTTGGTCTTTTTGTTAATGATGCCTTCTAAGTGACCATGTGTGTGCCTCAGCCGGCATCACTCTCCCCTTAAGAGACTGTCACTGTCCCAAACTACCCAAGGGACCCAGGACCCCCACTGCGAGCTCTGTCTGGGCACTAGAGGTCTGGTTCACAAGAAAGTAGACTCTCCTCCCACATAGGGAAGGAATGCTCAATGCCACAGGGTACTGTGGCTTCCCAGTCTTCAATCCTGGGTATCAAGACACCTGGATAAGAGGTGTGAAAAGAGACATTTCAGATACACAGATGAGCTGGCCAACAACATCCTTTCCCAGAACCCCCGTAGAGACCTATGGAACCTGAGATCCCTTTGTACTGGCTAGTTTTGTCAGCTCGACACAGCTAGAGTCATCAGAGAGGAGGGAGCCTCAGTTGAGAAAATGCCTCCATCAGATCCAGTTGTAGACAAGCCTGTAGGGTATTCTCTTAATTAGTGATTGATGGGGGGAGGGCCCGGATCATTGCAGGTGAGGCTACACGGGACTGGTGGTCCTGGGTTCTCTAAGAAAGCAGGCTGAGTTTGCCAGCAAGCGGCACCCTTCCATGGCCTCCGCATCAGCTCCTGCCTCCAGGCTGTTTGAGTTCCTGTCCTGACTTTCATCAATATGAACTGTTATATGAAACTGTGAGTGAAATAAACCCTTTCTCCCCCAAGTTACTTTTAGATCAGGCTGGTCTTGCACTCACAGAAATTCACCAGCCTCTGCCTCTCAGAGTGCTGGGATTAAAGGCCTGGGACACCACTGCCGGGCCTCCAAGTTACTTTTGGTTATGATGTCTCATGATAGTAACCCTAAGTAAGACAAGTTGGTACCAGGATCACAGGGAATTGCTGGGACAGACCTGGCTACGTTGTTTTTGGGAGGATTGTGGAAGGACTTTGGAACTTTGGTCTAGAAAAGTCATTGAGGGCTCAAAACTTGTGGGAGTTTAGGGCATGAGAATGCTAAGAGCAGTGCAGATCATGGAGGCCTGGCTTGTCACGTTCTGGAGGGACGTTTGAGTCACTTAAAGACTATCAGGGACATTAGCTATTTTGGGTTGAGAGGCTTTGGTTCTGGTCAGCTGGGGGCTGAAGAATCTGATGTGATTAACAAGATACCTGAACCTTTGCTTTGCTGGGATACTTGATGCTGGTCAGCTGGAGCTAAGAAATTAGTGTTTTTTGTTTTGTTTTGTTTTGTTTTTTATGGTTTTTGGAGACATGGTTTCTCTGTGTAGCTTTGGAGCCTATCGTGGCACTCGCTCTGGAGACCAGGCTGGCCTCGAACTCACAGAGATCCACCTGCCTCTGCCTCCTGAGTGCTGGGATTAAAAATGTGCGCCACCAACGCCTGGCTGAAGCTAGTGGTGATTAAGAAGAAACCAGCATGGGGCTGGAGAGATTCCTCAGCGGTTAAGAGCACTGGCTGCTCTTCCAGAGGACCTGGGCTCAAATCCCAGCACCCACAGCTATTGGCAGCTCACTATTGTCTGTAACTTCAGTTCCAGGGGATCTGACACTCTCACACAGACACACATGCAAGCAAAACACCAGTGCACATAAAATAAAAATAAATAATTTTTACAAAAGATGAATAGAACAGCATCACAGACTGGAATTCCACAACCCAAGACCTGCCTGTGGTCCTGTCTTCCTGACAGACAGACTCCTTTTTTAAAGAGATTGGGGGGGGGGCATCTGTGTGCTTAAACAGGCTTGTCTCAACTGTCCCCAGCCAAGGCCAGGCCTGGTTGCATTCCTGTAGCTGGGAGCCTTAGTCTGAGCCTTTTGCCACAGACAACTCAAAGGAACTAGGGCAACACCACAAGCTGGTCTTGTTGGGGTCTGGTCTTTGCCTCCCTGCCCTTTGCCTGGCTTTTACTGTCCTGGTCACCCTAGAGGGATCTGACCAAGAAGGCTCTGTGCATGTCACATGGTGGGCACCCAAGTCATTCTGGAAGTCTCCTGTTGCCCGCACTCTGACAGTAGGGTCACACTTAGTGAAGACTCTGGGGATCTGAGAAAGAGGTGAACAAGGCATGGGAAGTCTCCTCTCTGGCTGGGCCTCTTAGTGAGACCACTGTTCATGGTCCCAGGTTCTCTCTTGGCTTCTCGAGACCACAGGGAACAGTGAAAGGTTCCTGACTCCTTTGGCTTTGGAGACAGAACTGGTGTTAAGTGGTATCCTCCTCGCTGGCCCATGGTTCTGCAAACCTCTCCCCAAATGCCTGACACCTCAGCGTATCTTCTTCATGGCTGTTCCCAGTACCTATGACTTCTGGCTGGAGCCCCCGACAATGCTTCATGGAAGATCCTGGTAGGGCATGACCAGCTGGTCCCCCTCCAAAAGTGAAATGACACCCCTCAAAGATACTGAGGCATGGAGTTTACAGGAGAAGAAAGTTTACTGATGCCCTGCCCTATACCCTGGGCAGATGGTAGCATTCCCACCCCAGATATCATCTAATAGACTGGAGGAAGATGAGGCTATCTTAGGAAAGCAGTGTGACATGTAGGGTATACCGTTGTGGAAGAAAGTAGGAGGGGCTGGGTCACACAGACTGCTGCTTGGAGGGGAATCTGTGTGATACCTCCCTATAAATCCCTCAGGCCAATGCTTTATCTTGTCTTCCAGGCTTGATGGGTGGCTCTTATTGCCTACTTGACACACCTCATAATCACTTGGGAAGAAAGTCTCAATGAGGGATTTCCTAGGTTAGGTCTGTGGGCGTGTCTGTAGGGATTTGTCTTGATTTTATGTTCATTGATTTGGAAAGATCTGCCCACTGTGGGCAGGGCATGTTTTCACAGCCGTCGAAATGAAAGCCATGGAGGGCCTGGCTTGGGACAATTCTCCCTGACGGTGGTCTTTCTGGCAATGGGGAGGTGGGTGCCAGATATCCCTAGGATGGGAGTTCACATGCGGTGGCCATACCCTTAGGTCCTGGACTACTGGCTGACACCAGGACTCAGGACATGGCAGAGGGCATGGTGGGGCCTGCTCCCCATGAGAAGGGAGGACTGTGGTGACACTCAAGTGAGGATGTCATCAAGAGATAGCCACTTGTGGGAGCATCTGAGAACATCCTCATGTGAACCTCAGGAAGGTTCACACTGTGAGTCCCATAGCAGCTACCAGTGTGCTCCTTGACACGTCCCTCTCCTTCCCTGGGTGCCCTGCTATAGTTTCAAGTGAAGCTGCAGGTTTGATTTTTGGGTTTTTATTGTTGTTGTTTTTGGTTTTTATTTTTCTTCATCAAATTTCTTTAATTTTTTTTTTTTTTTCTTGAGAATCCTGACCTGAGTTTTCATGTAGAGAAAAAAGCCCTGTCCCCGGCTCCCATTTGCACCCTGGTTCACGTTGCTTCTAAATCAGAGAAAGCTTAAAGTGTTTTGTTTTAGAGATCACTGTGGTGATTCCAGATGGGCAGGCAGTGCTGCTGCGGAGCTGGCTGGTCAGCTCACCTCTGCACTGGGGCCTGCAGAGGGATGCAGGCTCATCAGATCACCTCTGCACTGGGGCCTGCAGAGGGATGCAGGCTCCATCAGATCACCTCTGCACTGGGGCCTGCAGAGGGATGCAGGCTCATCAGATCACCTCTGCACTGGGGCCTGCAGAGGGGTGCAGGCTCATCAGATCACCTCTGCACTGGGGCCTGCAGTGGGATGCAGGCTACATCAGATCACCTCTGCACTGGGGCCATGTCCCCTATTCCTGAGCACAAGCACTCCAAGGCTGCAGTTTGGACAAATGTTTTGTTGTCTTTTTATTTTTGTTGTTATTGATGTTCTGTTTCAAGGAAGTCTGCTGTCTCTGTTTGCTAATGGGAGCGATGGCCAAGACATACTCAGCCTTCTCAGTCAGCTGGAGGGACACATGTTCTGGTTCTTTGCATGTCCTGCAGACTTCCTGTCAAGAACATTTTCTCCCTAAGAAAGATTTGAGAAACTCCTTGGTTTCCTTTCAGCATCTCACTGTTCTCTAGACATAGGCAGACTGCCAAGGCTGGTGAGCCCTCTTGGGGGACTCTTCCTGGGGGCCCTGGAAGACAGGGCCTGGGTGGAGAAGGTCTGACTCAGCAAGCTGTGGCCCCTGAGGTGCTGGCAGCAGTCACTGCCTGAGTCAGTCTTCCTGGGATGCCTTCAGGGGGGACTTCTTAGATGAAGTTAGAGCTCCTCCCTCATCTTTCTGCTGAATGAAGCTTTTTGGGTTGAGGGTTGCTTCTATTTTAGATTAAATTTTCTTTATGAGCTGCAGAAAGATGGTAGCAGAAGATAGTGGGGTTAAGGTAACCCCCCCCCCAAGGGGGGAGGGGCGTGGCAGCCGCTTCTTCCAGCCTGAGCTCTGGGTGTGGTGCCTGTCTTGGCCGCTGTCTGGAAACTTGTGATCAGTCTTGGGCTAAACTTCCTTCTCTTCCAGTTTTGCAGCCCCTCAGCCGGGAGCCTATCCCTCTCCACCAAGGGCTGCCACAGGCATTGTGTTGGCTGTGTGTCTCTGATGGCCAAGGCCTTGGTGAGAGCTGGGGTCCCAGAACATGGGGACAGTGGTACTTCCCCCTTCACCCCACTTGTTCTGAAGGACTGGACTGCATGGCTCTCTCCCTGCCTGCTGGTGTGCCGCTCACATGCACACCTTGGCACATGAATGCATACCTGTCCAGGGCAGAGCATGGGAGCCTAGGGACAGTGACTCTGCCTTGTGCCCTCTCATCTCCAAGGGCAGCTGAACAATTTGGACTAGCTGTCTCCACTCTCCACTGTGAACCAGACTCGGGCACATTTGGTTATCTATTCAAGCCCGCCCCCCACATGACACAGGGACACAGACACCCTGAGATGTCTCCTCAGCAGTGCCTGACAGCAGGCATCTCCTCGAGATCAACTTCCTTTTTCAGCCCTCTGCCAAGGCTGACAGTCCTAGAAAGCGTCTGATGGGTCAGAAAATGAAGCGTCTTCAGAGCAGGATAGCCACCTACAGCCTGGCCTGGGAACCAACCGTGGGCCAACAGTCACACATGTGCACACACCTCCACACACACACGCACATACGTTGTCACACACAATGTGCACACACCTGTACATACACACTCATCCGTGCACATACAAGCATGTGTATCTGGGATAAGTGGCTGGGACGTGGTACACCTGGGATGGTTCAGAGGGCATGGGGCTGTAGAGAAAGTACCTCAGCTGTGCTCTGCTGGAAGCAATAGTGGAGAGCAGAAGCCTCCAGATGTCTGGGATGGGCAAAAAGGGTTCCCACAGAGCCGGGATATGGGCAGGGAGCCAGGTTGGTTGTTAGTCTCCCAGGCCGTGTTGCCCAGCTCTATAGTACAGTTGTAGAAGCGCCTAGCTGTGTGTGTCCTTCTCCCACCGGCTGGGTCTGAGTCACCCCGAGGGCCACTGTGTTCCCAGGCCCCACTGACCCTCCTCTGAGCCTGGAGCTGCCAGCTGCCTCTAACCTTGTGTCTAGCCTCCTCTCCCTAAGCCAGCACCGCTGACCTCCCCACACCCACACAAATCCCCTGCTGGCCCTACAGAAGCCAGCGAGGTACCAAGAGGATCAGGGTAGGGTGGGTCTGGCTTTTCTCCTCCTCTCTGTTCTGAGTGAACTTTCCTCCACACTTGGAAACACACTTGAGGGCCTGTGCACTGTACCGGCCCTCGACTGGAGGGAGCCACCTTAGGAAGCAGGAAGGGGCTCGAAGAACCCAGCATTCTTCCTGAAAGTCACCAGGTGAGCCTGGGCTCTCACTGACCCAGTCCTGATGTCTCCCGTGTGAAAGCTGAACCTGATCTTAACAGTTCTTTCTGCTTGGTTGAACCTTGACCCGGAAGGGCAGAGAGTGAAGTGGACAAAGGAGGAAAAGCTGATACTAGGTATTTCTTCGTCACCAGAGGTTTTTCCAGGAAGCTGTAATCTGTTACGTTAGTTAATCGTCAAGTGTTCGTCAAGTGTTGTCTGAACTCGTGGAGAGGCTCGCTCTAGAAGTGGAGTTGCTCCCTCCCCCCATTTCACACCCAAGCATGTTTATCTCCAAGTATCCTCCAAGGTCCCATCCCCCCACCCACACCCACCCTCACCCCCACCCCCGTCTGGAGACGGCCCCTCTAACTGTGGCATGGAGGGAAGAGAACAGCAAAACAGCCCAAGAGTAAAACACAGTGCCCTTAAGGATAGCTAGAAGGTGAACCGTTTCCAACCAGGTGACCATTGTTTGTCCCATGGCAAAAGGCCAACTGTGGGAAGCTCAGCATAAACTCAGCCTTGTGGAGAAAGCTCAGTGGGGAACTCCAGCTGATGCTCAGACTTCCCCAGTCAGTTTCTGCTGGATGTTGTTGCTGTCTCTATCTGTTGCTGTCTGTCCTTAAACTTGGAGGCCTCACCTGAAAGAACTCTGCTCTGCTTGGAACTCTGGGGGGGACTCCACCTGTCTGCCCTCATGGGGACCCAGTCCATTTCTGCTGATTGTTTTGAGGGCCAAATTCAATGAACTCTGTCCTTCAAAACTGAAAATACAACTGTCGAGGTTCCTTCTCGGGACCCTACAGAATAGTAGCCGTGTCTCAGATGAATGAAAGCTGCCAAGTGGAAGAGACCACAGTCGTAGAACGCTGGTGTTTATGTGACAGTGAAACCCTGAGAATGAAAAGATAGAAGCTGGTGACGCAGGCCTCTGCTCCAAGGGAGGGGGAATGTCCTGCTCCCGGGTCCCTGTAGGTTCTAAACTCCAGGAGTCTACCTTGAGAGACAGATGAGTGTTGGGAAAAAAAATGGTCCTTGCTCCAGCTGCAAATACTTGTCAAGATGCTGAAGACATCTGCCACCACTGCTCCCTCACTCTGCCTAGGGTGGTATAGTCCCTCCCACATGAGCGTGTGTGTGTGTGTGTGTGTGTGTGTGTGTGTGTGTGTGTGTGTGTGTGTGTATGTCTGTGACATTGCCCCCCTCCACACACCTCACAGCAAGGAGCTGCCATCAATCATGGGGTTCCATGCAGCCTGTCTCCTGTGATCACTGCTGTTGGGGACACCGCTATGAGGCCCTAGCAAATTGCAACTCACTTGCACCTCTTCAAGATTATCACGGGATGGAAATCCCTGATTTCCTGTCTCAGACAAGGCTCACTCTGTTGCCTCAGCCTCCTTAGAGCTGGGAGTTCAGGTGTGCGCCTGGGCCTGGCTTCCTTCCTAAACAGCCCTTTTTACTCTCAGGCAGTTCGACCCCCAAACTTCAAACCCTCCTACCCAGCTTTTGCACCTATCTCCAGGTTAGAAAGCTTGGCTGATCACCTCCTTGTCCCTTCAGATCTCCCTGACCTGTCTAAGACAGCTGGCCAGCTTCTCCCTGGAATAGGTAGGTGCCTGTGGCTCACCTAATTGATTAAAGCACGCATGGGTGGGTAACTGTGTCAGCCCATCTGGATGACACTGCCAGTGTCATAGGTGCTCCATGGAGAGAGCAAAGCCATGTCCGGCCATCGACTCTGGAACCCCACCCCCCACCTCCCACCCTCACCCCCCCACTGCCACCCCTCCACACTGCTGGGCTTCAGCCCAGCTGCTTTGCTGCAGCTAAGCAGGAATTACTGGAGTCTGCTCACCCCATCGGGGTTCAGAGGGCTGCATGAGTCATATCCCAGCCACTTCCTTCTGGATGTATTTCCCAAATATTCAGAGTTTCACCTCCAACAGCCAAGAAATTTCCATCTGTTCAGAACATACAATTAAAAATAAATGCAAGTCAGAGGAAGGTATGACTCAGCAGGGTCCCCGAGAGCCACTCAGCAGCCAGCAGCAAAGCTGGCCAGGCTCTGGCTCCACCCTCTTCCATAATCCACTCTGCAAAGGCTGACCCAGCTCCCACTGTGTGTCAGGCTCTGTGTGGACTGCCTCGTTCAGGTGACATGGTGTGCACTCCAGCAGCCTTGCTATGACATGCCAGAGCTGGGCCAGGCCACATGGTGGTACCCCGGGGGGGTGAGAAAAAGAGGACTGCTTCCTTGCAGGTCACAGTTTGACTCTCAGGTGTCTCGTCCCATAGGCTCAGGCCTTGAAAGCTGGTTCCAGTTGGTGATGCTGTTTGGGGTGGAAACGTTAGGAGGTGGGACCTAGGAAGTTCAGGAAGTAGATCCCTACTGTCTGTCTATTTCCTGCTTTTTATTTTTTTTATTTCCTGCTTTTTATAAGGTGAGCAACAACCATCACACATTCTCACTTCTATGATGCTCTGCTTGAGCACAAAGGAACTGAGTGTCCACAGACTAAATCTCTGAAACCAAGATCGAAATAAACCCTCCTTTAAGTAGTTTCTGTCCAGTATTTAGTCATGGTGTAAGAAAAGTAACGAACACAAGACCCACACTTGAATCAGAGAGAGAGACAGAAACAGAGACACACAGAGAGACACAGAGACACACATGCAGATGCACGCACACACACACACACACACAGAGAGAGAGAGAGAGAGAGAGAGAGAGAGAGAGAGAGATGCAGACAGAGGTAGAGACAGCAATAGAGAGACCGGGAAAAAAGACAGGGAAGAGAGATCAGAGAGATAGAGAGACAGAGAGAGATGGAGACAGAGAGGCAGTAGCATGGAGAGACATAAAAAGAATGACCAGCAGAAACATGGAGACAATGACAGAGACGGAAACACTGAGAGATGGCTCAGTGGTTAAGAACACTTGCTGGTTTTTCAGAGGACCAGAGTTCAGCTCCCAGCACCAATGTCAAGCTGCCCCCAGCTGCCTGTAACTCCCACCTCTAGGGGGATCCAACACCTCTGGCCTCCATGGGCATCTGCACTCAAATGCACACACCCCACAATGCACACACACTTATAGAGTTAGAAATAATTTTTAAAAGACAGAGAGAATGACAGAGACAGGCAGGGACAGGGAGACAAAGACAGAGATAGAGAAGGACACACATACACAGGGAGAGAACAGGAGAGATGGAACCTCTTGAGACATCCCTGGATCAGCTGTTTATACTCCTATGCTCCCTTGTTGTTACATAAGTGTTCTGTTTGCCTACATGAGCCTGGCCCACTTTCAGACATTCAGAAACCACCCTCCTGTCCTGCATCAAGGTGTTTCTGACCGAGTTCAGTCGGATGCTGCTGGCAATGGTCCTGCAGTCCATCAGCAATGTGCAAGATCGTATGTCCTTACATCTTTCTGACACTTTGAGTGGGGATTTTCCCCTTTGGCCGTGCTGCTAAGATGTACCTCTCTCGTGGTTTAACTTTCATTTCTGGGACAAGGGGGATCAGTGAGATCGAACCTTTCCTGGTATGTTTACACTGCTAAGCCTGCATCTTGGATCTGCATCTCATTGACCTCAACAATCCCCATGCATTTTACACTAACCAGCTGTCCATTCTGGGGATGACATGTACCCCAACATCTCTCTGGTTTTTCATCTTCTTGGTAGGGTTCTCTGATAACTGAAATGCTTACACCCCCCCCACCACCACTTGCCCCTGTAATTCTAGGACGGAACCCAGGGTCTCATCCATCTACTCCCACACACTGTGTTGCCTTCAGCCCGAGTTCTTGTTTGTCACATGGTCTGATGTGCACTGTCCCAGGTCTGATGAAGAGGCCATGATTATATCTTTTCTTTGTCACATTAAAAAATGTCTTACTTGTAAGGACTCAGGCATTATACTGGCCTGTCCCTGTCACCTGGCAGAATGCACCCAGGCAGTACTCTGGTCAGCCCAGGGTTCCATGAGTACCAGTCTGCACACAGGTGCAAAGGACCCCTTTAAAAGACAGATCCCAGATCTCTTGCTCTCTTGCCCTCTCTCTCACCCTTCACCCCCCCTTTGTCTCTCTCTTTGTGCCCCCTTGCTCTACCCCCTTTAATAAAATCCATGGTTAATGAATCTCTTGGTCCGTGTTCCATCGTGGTCTGAAACTTAAACAAAAGAACCTTACATTCATTTATTGTGTCTATACGTGTGTACATGCATGTGAGGATATGCTATGGCACATATGTGGGGGTCGGCAGATCCTACAGGTAGTCTGGCTTCCTTTGTCCACCGAGGCGTCTTGCCAGTTCCTCCTGCATTACACTGTACACTCCTTTTTTCACTTTGCCTTTAGAGCGGTAGAGTCTGGAGAGGAAGGAGGTAGTGCTTGAGTTTATAATCTTCCTACAGATGTTCAGTCTACTTAGCACCCCATCAGCCAACTACCATCCTTACACATTGCCCAGCAGCTGGGCACCCTCCTTTGGCAGGGCCGGGTGCACCTTTACATCCCTGTCATTTACTCCTATCCGGACGTTCATTTGCTTTTGTTTCCTATTTTAAGATCCAGCTGTCAGTCTTTGATGTATATTGTGTCATTTATCTAATGTAATTCCCAGCACTGGGGTAACGGCTGGTTTCTTGTTTCCCAGTTCTTTTTCCTCTCTTTTATGGTCCTCTTTTAAGTTTTTTCAGTGTTGTCATTATTCCACATTCCCACACAGTTTGCTTGCTAACCGCCTTTCATTGTTCTATTAACAGTTGCTTAGACACAACAGGCTCCCTTGACTTTTAAGAGGCTAGCTTTTAAGAGCTATTACTTTCTTGTCTAACAATGCCAGGAACTTTGAACGTTTAATTCTGTTCCTGCAGCGGGTAGGACAATGCCCTATGCCCTCATTTTAATTCCCAAAGCCTACAAAATTACCCAGGGCCCACCCAAACCCATGAGATGAAGGGCAGTGTGCTGGATAGTTTTATGTCAACTTGACCCAAGCTAGAGTTATCTGAAAAGAGGGAGCCTCAACTGAGAAAAAGCCCCCATGAGATCCAGCTGTAGGGTATTTTCTTAGTGATTGATGGGGGAGGGCCCAGTTCATTGTGGGTGGTTCCATTCCTGGACTGGTGGTCCTGGGTTCTACAAGAAAGTGGGTTAAGCAAGCCTTGTGGAGCAAGCCAGTAAGCAGCACCCATCAATAGCTTCTGCACCATCTCCTGCCTCAAGGTTCCTGTCCTGCTTGAGTTCCTGTTCTGACTTCCTTCAGTGATGAATAGAACCTTTCCTACCCAATTGCTTTTTGGTCATGGTGTTTCATTACAGCTATAGAAATCCTAACTAAGACAGGCAGTGCACTTGTTCATCTTACTCTGGAAGATTCCAGCGTGAGGAGGTCTCTATAGGTGTTCCTGGTTTGGAGTGGGGGATATGGTGATGAGGAATGTGGGCAGTCTTCTCAAGCAAAAGCCACAAGGAAACCAGGACCACTATGGTGGGACCTGAAAGACTCTTGGGGTGACTCTTCCAGGGCTTCTATGTCTAGGCTGTATGGATCCTTGACTCTGGCTGTGAGAGGCCTTGAATAGTGACCCCAGATGCTCACATGAGAGAAGAAGTTTGAGCCACTAAATGTACAGCAATGGAGAATGAGAGCATGCCCCTTCCATGTGTTCTGCTACTATCTCATGAGACTGGGTATCTTAGGGTTCCTATTGCTGTGAAGAGTTTCCCACGGCAACTCTTATAAAGGTATAACATTTCATTGGGATGGCTTACATTTTTAGAGGTTTAGTCCATTATCATCGCAGTGTGACAAGGTGGCAGGCAGACATGGTACTGGAGAAGTAGCTGAGAGTCCTTGACTAGCAGGCAACAGGAAGTGGTCTGAGACACTGGGTGGTATCTTGAGCACCTATGAGACCTCAAAGCCCAACCTCCACACTGACACACTTCCTTCAACAAGACTACACCTACTCCAACAAGGCCACACCTCCTAATAGTGCCATTCCCTTTGGGAGTCATTTTCTTTCAAATCACCATGGGGTCTCATATAGCCCAGGTTGGCCTTAAACTTACTATGTAGCCAAGGATGACTTGAACTTTTGATCATCCTGTCTCTACCTCCTATGTGCTGGGATTACAGGTGTTTGTTTTATGCCATGCTGGAGATTGAATCCAAGACTTTGTGCGTACTAGGCAAACACTCATAACACAGTGGTTCTCAGCCTTCCTAATGCTGTGACCCTTTAATACAGTTCCTTATGTTGTGGAGACCCCCAACCATAAAAGTATTTCATTGTTACTTTATAACTGTAAGTTTGCTACTCTAATGAATCATAATGTAAATATCTGATTGCAAGATACTCGATCTCTATGGAAGGGCTGTTCAACCCTCAAAGGGATCACCACCACAGGCTGAAAACCACTGCTCCGACACCTGAGCTCCAGCTCCAGCCCCAGTCCAAGGTCACAAATTTTAACCCACATAGGTTTATCATCTTCAGCAGCCTCGGTTAGCCCTGCACACTCCCTGTTCTGTATTGCTCCTTGTGCCATTCTCCAGGTTCATTTTTCATTTTTGTTTATGTGTGTTTGTGTGGGTGAATGCCACAGGTGTGTGTGAGCACACCTGAGGAGCCCAGAAGAGGGCATCTGAGCCCTGGAGTTGGAATGATTGTGGGCTGCCCAATGTGGGTGCTGGGAACTAAACTCAGGTCCTCTGCAGGAACAGAACTTTTAGCCACTGGGCCGTGGTTCCAGAGCCAAGTTTCTTTTGGTGTATGTGAAGGAACCGGCTTCCCTTTTGGCAGCCATAACAGCCGAACACGTGCTTGCCATAAACCTGCCTTGGTCACGTAGAGGTCAGATGCCTGTCTCGTGACAAGGAACCCATCAGAAGTTAGTCACTAGAAAGTCAGATGCCTGTCTCGTGACAAGGAGCCAATCGGAAGTTAGCTGGTGGCGCTATGCTTTACGACCCTGGGTGTGCTTTACGACCCTGGGTGTGCTTTACGGACAAGCGCACGACAATGACGTAGAGAGCATAGCAACCACCCTGGGAGGGCCTATGGGCCATAACAACCAGTTGACCAATCAACACAGGGCAAGCCCTCCAAGCCTGGAAGCACACCAATCGTGAGCCTGTGCGTAAGCCTGTGCGTACCCCTAGACACTCCCCTTACGCTGCCCTATAAGATCTTTTGGGAGACCCAAGGAGCCGTCTTTTCTAGCTGTCCGCCATGGCGGGTGGGTGAAAGACCCGAGCTAACATGGGGTTAGCTCGTTAAATTACAATAAAGCCTCGTGCAGTTTGCAGCAAGCTCTCGAATCCGCCTGGTGATTGGGGTGACCGCGAACGTGGCCTGGGACCCCGAATACTTGAGTTTTCGGGGGTCTAACATATGATTCTCCTGCCTCAGGGTTATCTTTTCATTTTCTACTGGAAATTTTTTCCTTTTGTTTGTCAGAATGTCTTCATTGATGAATTCTCTTGCTGGGAAGAAGATGCACAGTTACCAACAAAAAGATATTATTGACTTACAGCCCTTAGAATAAAATAAACTCCTGCAAAGCCCTTGTTGAATTCCATAATCACCGAATGAATGAGGAGAAAGGGAAAACTTAATGCCAAAAAAAAAAAAAATTTGAATTGGTACATTAAAAGGAGTGAGGGAAGCAATCTATTCTATCACTGTTGTGAGTCAAGACCTATGGATGAATGCTAAGGGGAGTGGGAAGAACTTCCAAAACAAGGCAGGGCATTTGCATGGCTTCAGTATTAACGTGCTCTATTTCCTGTCTCCAGGAGGTAACACTTAGCTTCCTGCCCCCTTAATGTAGACCAGACCTAGTGACCCACTTCTTGTCAACAGGATGAAGAAGCAAACAGTGACTTGTGCAGGAGAAACTGGGAGGGTACCACCTCACCCAAAAGGCCAAGACCAGTAGTATTGTCAATAATAAGTCCTTGTGAACTCTGGACCATGTCCAATGTGATGGGAAATACACCATCCTCTAGTTCCTCCTGGAAGTTCAGACCCCAGTCTAACCCTGGGAGACACTGGACAGCACAGTTGGGCTTTGCAGTGTTCTGCTAAGAGCTCTTTAAGAGTATCTAGGCAGCTGGACAGTGGTGGCATCCACCTTTAACCCCAGCACTCCAGAGGCAGAGGCAGGGGTAGGGGAATCTCAGTGAGTTTGAGGCCAGCCTGGTCTACAAAGCAAGTTCCAGGACAGCCAGTCCCAAAACACCCCCCCCCAAAAAAAAAGAGTATCAAGGCCATGAAAGACATTTGGCAAAATATAACCCAGCATCCTGGAGCAGACGACACTAGTAAAGGACTGGGGATTCCAACAATGTCATTTGATTGCACCAAATGTAGTGTCTTGGTTTAATGACAATACCACTAGTGAAGGCTACATGGTGACACCTAGGTAAATATGTAACTCTCTACATAAATAAACAGTTTGATTAACTAATTAAAACCTCACAAAAATCTGGCCAGGAGGTGGTATTTGAAATAGGGCAAGTGTGGTAGTGCCAACTTTAATCCCAGCACTTAGAAGGCAGAGGCAGGCAGACCTCTGTGAATTCGAGGCCAGCATGGTCTAAAGAACTACACTGAGGAACCCTGTCTCGAAAAACAAAGCAAAACAAAACAAAAAAAGAAAGAAAGAAAAAAAAAACCCTAACAAAAATCCATCCAGAACTTTCTTTTTGTACTTTCTAAAGATCTGGTTCTGCAGTCTTGTTAAAGCTAGCCATGAGTTCTGCCTCCTTTGGAAGCAGCAGCTGTCCATTCCTGCTGGAGGATCCGGCTGGCTGTAGCAGCCAGCTCTGGGATGTGTGACACATCCTTGTATTTGTTGTGGTCTTGTCTGGGCTCGTTCACATTCAGGGCTGGTTGACTGGTGACTCACAGGGTTGCGCGCACTCCTCCTCCCTCAGACTAGCCTGGGCAAGGTCTGATGGTAGTGACAGAGACATGGGAGGGAGCAGGTTAACTGCTGGTCTCCCTCAAAGCCTGGAGCTTTTCTGACATCATTTCCACAAAGAGTCAAGCAGCTTGGCCAGTGTGAATAAGAGGAATCAAACCCCACAAAGATGGGATTCTGGGAGTAAGCTCCAGTCTGCATTCCCATCTTGCTATGGAGGATGTGCACCCCCACCCACCGAAGGCCAGGCATCAGATTGCTGCTCTGATGGGTGTGGAACAAACCTGTCTCTTTAGCACCAGACAGCATCCTGAAAAATGAGGTCTAGCAAATATTCCACTTAACAGGGAAGCAGTTTCCACTCTCACCATCCTTTATATGGACACTGATAGCAGAAGCCCGGGCATCCCCAGGAGAGGAGATTGCCCCTTGGCTATCTGTGAGGGTGTGGGCTGCTGAGAATTTGATCGGAGGGTCAGAATCAAAGGTTTGAGAGAACTCCTTCCAGGTCTGTGTTCATTGTCCCACAAATCCTAGAGTGGTCCATGGGCAAGGACCACGGAGTGAGGTTTTGCTGGGGGCGTTACCTATGGGCATCTCTCTGAAGGATGAAGGACTAAGGGGGGAGGAGCCATTCCAGAGTAACCAGATCCTCATATCAAAGTCAGAGAAGCCACTTGATTCCTAGGTAACCAGGTTCCCCAGGCAAGGGTGTTGTCAGCTCCTGTCCTCCCTCCTGAAGGCCCCCTGGATTAGGCCATCCCCCTTTGCTAATGAGCTCTGGTCAAGCCCCTGTCTTCCTGCTGAGAATCCATGGTTAGCACCTCATGCTGAGGATCCCTGTTCAGGTCCCCGCCCTCCTGCTTGGACTCTTGGTCGGGCTCTCTTTTTGGCTGTCCCACCATTGGTACATTAGGTCCAACAATCTGAACTCCAAAAGGGCTTCAGGGGGCTGCCTTGGGGGAATTTGAGGTCCCCTTCCCACCCCACAGGCTACCATGAATCTTTGGGTCTGCCCAGAGTAGAAAGAAGTAGATGCTACCCACAAGAACCCACGCAGCTCCTGGCAGGCCTTGTACTTCAGAAAGCAAAGGGGATGATGCATATGGACACATCTTTCCTCTAGCAGGATGCGTTTCCTCTCTAGTCCTCCATTTCCCTGCTCCCCCCCCCCCCCCCGGCCGCGTCTACATCCCCTCCTCCCACCATGGTTTCTCTACGACTTCCTTATGGAGTCCACACTGGAGAAGTTGAACATTTTTTCTTTCCTGTACTTTTTCCACCCTCAAATTACAAAATGGAAAAAGAAAGGAAATCACTTTAGCAGACTTCCCAATAGCAGGTGTGGCTCTGAGCCCTGGCTCAGCCTTTAGTGTCAGCATCTCTCATGATCAGTGGGGACCTGGTGTCAACATCGAGTCTCTTGGCTTCTGTTCACTTCCCTAGATGGAGCTTTGGCTTCTACAAAAGCAACTTCGATGCTTTTGAATAACTGGTAGCAGCAGAAACCCAAGAAGTACTGGCTCTCCGTTTGAGAAGGTCTGAGTGAGGACCACATTCCAGGACCACGTGAGGCCCAAGAGCATTCGGCATCTACAGGGCCAATACTGTTGCAGTCACTGTATGTTTCTTTCAAGGCAAAGAAATGGCTGTGCCTGCCACATGTTTGACAAGCATTGATGTGCATGTAAGGTAGGCGTGTGTGTGTGTGTGTGTGTGTGTGTGTGTGTGTGTGTGTGGTATGTGTGTGAGGTATTTGTGTGATGTGTGTGTGTGAGGTGTCTGTTTGAGGTAGGTGTATGAGGTAGATTCGTGAAGTGCATTTGTAAGGTATGTATGAGGTGGGCATGTGTGTGAGGTTGGTGTGTGACATGACATCTGCACAGGCACACCTCTCATCTGCAGAAGGGATAGGCGCAACCTTATGCTGTCCGCTGCGGGGAAACCCACCCAAGGGCCGGCAGTGGGTTTGCTGAGTCCTAATGAGCTTACCATTCATGTTTGCTTCCCACGCACAACTTTGTTATAGGGGTCCTAGTGTCTGGACAGGGGTATGCTTGAAAGCTTGTTTGATACAGTCACTCTAACATTGCTGGGAAACAGTGATGTCTACAACAGGAAGGACCTTACCAACGGATCTCATCCAGCACGCATTTCCCAGGCACTCCCATAGTCCACCACCCCCAGGAGCCTAGCTTCCCAGTCCCTAGCCTAGGCTTCCACACTGTTTATCACTCTCTATTAAGATGGTTTGTAGGGCCCAATATCTGGACTTCTTTGGGTTTTCACTTACTGTCTGGAAAGCGTCCAAGCACATAAAATTTAAGCTAAATCTATATGCCCTTCTTGTCAATCTGTCTTTTGTAAGTTATTCTCGGATCTCAGCAGATTCCCACTTTACCAGACCTCCCAGGTCAGAGGGGAAAAAAAAAAATCAAAAAAACAAAACTCAACCTCACAAAAACAGGAATGTCTTGGTTTTCCAGGGATCCACAGTGAGCCTAAGTTCTGTGACTTCCCTAGGACCTGGCTTCTGGGAGAGTAAAAGGCCATTTCCTCCCGTTAGTCATCAGGATTTGGGTTTATTTTTGTAGTCTTCCTCAGACATATGTTGGAGCCGGTATTTATTTGTTGAAGGAAAGAAAACATTAAAACATTTGCTTTGTTACAAAATAAAAGCCACATTTCAAGGACCCCCTCCCCCTTGTCTGTACAGTGGTGAAGCAATGAAGTGGCCTCCCCTTACACTCTAGGACATCGAACTCTGGAGGAAGCCCCCAAGCTGTTAGCCTTCCCCCGGCTTCATAAATAAACCAAATTCAAAAAGCTAACCTCCTGCTGAACCTCTAAACTGAGCCACATAGAGAATCCCAAGCACAGCCATTTGTCTAGGCTGGGAAGTTGGTTTTGATGTATATGCTCACACGCTCACACTCTCTGCTATACACAGCACCAGCAGGCAGCGGCCAGGTCTGACCTTTCTAAGCCCTCCGTACATGACAGCGGGGCTGGGGTCTCAGGCCCAAGGTATTTAAAGTCTGCTACCAAATGTCATTCCTCTCCTTCTCATGGGCCATCCCAGGTATGACCTAGAGGAACATGGGCCATCCCAGGCAGGACCTAGAGGAATAGCACCTCAAGCAGCCAGGATGACTCTCCTTTTCTTAACAACACTCACAGAAGGGAACCATCTGTGAGTGGTGGTGTGCCCAAATTCTGAACCCCAAAATCACCAAGAGACCCGATCCAATGCAAAAGTATGTCACTGGGAGTAGACTTTGAGGTTTCCAAAGCCTAAACACGCCCAGTCTCTCCCTATGCTTGAGGATCAGGGTATAGCTCTCCACTTACTCTCTAGCGCCATGCCTACCGGCCGCCATGCCCCCTACCATGTTGAAAATGGACTAAGCCTCTGAAACTGTAAGTCTGCCCCCAATTAAATACTTTCTTTTATAAGAATTGCCTTGGTCATAACGTCTCGTCACTGGAATGGAACAGTGACTAAGACAAGACTCCATCTATCTCAGACTGTCCTGTTTGTCGGTCTGTCCATTCACTCATCTGTTTCTGTCTCTTGTTCTCTCTCCCCTCTGCACACACTGACATTTGGACACATTGCAGCTCCTTTTCTATAGCTGCAATGCCACCATGTGAGAACTAGCAGATGCTCCCTCAGCAAGTCCAGCCGGCAGGCAGTCCATGGGCGACATGGACCCTAGGATGGCTATGAATTCTGCCTAACACAAAACTGTAAACTTAAAACATTATGAATTAAAAATGCAATTGTATGGTCCGTCCTCCTCTGGGAAGACCAACACTAGCAAATCAATTAGCTCTCTAGTAGACCCTCATCCTGACTGGAGCAAGCCTTCAGTGGCGCTCTGCAGGGCCTAGACAACTATATCCATCCCACGAGATTGAGTTCTTAAAGGGCCACAGTCCCCCACTGACCTACTTATTCTGCCCTTCAAGGGGTTGACTAGTCAATTCATGGAAGGTAGACAGGGACATCCCTCAGATGGCATAGAACCTAGGTCCTAGCCAGAACCTATGTCCTAGCCCTCCAAAAACTGAATCCTGGGAGGCCCAGTTAACCATATACAGGGCTTACCATGAGCCCCTGAAGTAGAAACGCTGTAGCTCAGGGTGATGACCACAGTGGTAAAATCTGAGACACTCTAGAAACAGGCCCTTCACTGAGGCCCTTGCTCTCAAGGTGTGGCCAACTCAGTCTCACATTCCGGAAGCCCTCAGGGGCTAGTGGAGCACATACCTGAGCATTTAGGACTTTCCCCATGGCCCTTGTCCCGCCCTTGTTAGACAGGGGCTCCTGCAGGGGCTTGTCACCTGCACTCACTGTCCCACGGACAGTCCCTGTGGTAGGTTCCAGGCTGTGATGGGATTCAGCCCTCTCAGTGACATAAGCTGAGCTGTCCACAGTGGCCTGAAAACTTTCTGCACCCCGATAAGCCTCTCCACTGATGCAGCAATCCGAATCAGACCAAATCAAACCAAATTAGAAAAAGTTCACATTTAATGGATACAACACTCCTGGATGGCCTTCCAGTCCCCCAGAGGGGAGATGGGAAAGAGAGACTGGAAAACCACACATCTATTTTCTGGGGAGCAGTTTAAATACCCTGTGGGAGTGGTCTTGAACATCTCTGGGGGAGGGGTCATCATTTGGCAGACTTTCTGAGATGCAGCAGGGTTTGGAGGAAGATAGGGGATTGGGGGAGCTGGAGTGATGGCTTAGAGGTTAAGAGTACTGGCTGCTCTTCCAGAGGTTCTGAGTTCAATTCCCAGCAACCACATGGTGGCTCACAACCATCTGTAATAAGATCTGATGCCCTGGGCGTTGGTGGCGCACACCTTTAATCCCAGCACTCGGGAGGCAGAGGCAGGCAGATCTCTGTGAGTTCGAGACCAGCCTGGTCTACAAGACCTACTTCCAGGACAGCCTCCAAAGCCACAGAGAAACCCTGTCTCAAAAAACCAAAAAAAAAAAAAAAAAAAAAAAAAAAAGATAGGGGATTGGAGGGCTTGGGTGAAAGCCCATTAAACAGACAGGAAAGCTGTGTGCAGCCACATGGACAAGGTCCCACTGGGTGGGTGTAAGAGGCAAGAACCTCCGGGTGCCATCTCCATGCATCGATGGCTTAGCAATTCTGTCCTTGACTCTAAGTCTGTGAAAAAGACATCTGCCTTGGAGCTCTGGGAGGCCGGGTTGATGCAGAATAGAAAGATAAGAAAATTACAGGGCATGGGAAGGAGGAGGCCGAGCTCTGGAGTCTGTTTGAAGCCTCTTAAAAGTGAGAATTCTCACATAATTAGCATCATTTGCTGTGATGCTGCCTACATAGAGACAACATTCTGTATGTAGAAAAAGATTTCTTGTTAAAATAGCAATGATCTAGGCCCAAGTCCTGAACGTATATCATTTTAGTTAGGACCCCATCCCTCCCCAGTCACTTCCAGGGAATGTCACAAACAAGACTGTTAACTTGTTTACAATGGAGATATCCTAGCTCCCTGAGCACCTGAAATCTGGAGTTTTAACTTATCAATTGCAATCATGTCAGGTGCCCTCGGGAAAAATACTGTAATGATCTCACTTAAATTCCTTAGAAACCCTTTGAAGATAATAATTTTAAGACCCACCAAAATCCTATGTATGGCTACAATGGGGGGCTGGAGAGAGGGTTCAGTCAGTAGCGTGTGTGCATGCAAGCATGAGATACCGAGTTGGATCCCCAGAACTCATGGAAAACAAAACAAAAAATTGGGCATGACAATGCACAACCAGAAACCCCAGCACTAAGGAAATAGAGGCAGGAGGGTCCCTGGGGCACAATGGCCAGCCAGTGTAGCCAACTGGTGGGTGAGCTTTCCATTCAGTGAGAGACCCTGTTCCAAAAAATAAGATGGAGAGAAATCAAAGAAGACACCGGATGTCAATCTCTGACTTACACACACACACACACACACACACACACACACACACAAATATATATACATACACAAAAATAAGTGAAAAGTTTTATCTATCTCTCTCTATATATTAACTCTGCTTCATACTGAAATTCTTTTCTGTGTTGAAGCCAAAGTCTGGGTTTTGTGTTAGTATAGCTCTCTGTAAAGAACTCCTCAGGCTGCTTGGGTGACAGTGTTGAGCGGTCCCTCATCCTTGCCATCTCTGACAAGGGGAGGGATCTGCATATAGCAGCTAGGGCAGCTATCTTCAGCTCTAAGGGGTGAAACATTTTAGTGAAGTAAAAAGCCAAATAGTGGTGTTGACTTCGCCGATGAAATGCCTTCTCCTGCTGGGTGGGAGCCACGCCAACAACAGTGCAGCAGTGGCGTGGGTGTCAGGAAGCTGCATTAGTGGAGCTAAGGGTAGGCCCAGGATGCTCTGGGGAGGCTGGACGCTATGCCGGTCACTTAGATGAGCGGCAGCTGCCAGGTGTGTACAACTTGACGCAACACTCCCGTGAGCACCAGGAAGGGCTTGCATGCTGCTTTGTTTATTTACCCACAGCCCTAGTTCACTTAATTCTCTACCTTCAATTTTTTTTTTTCTAACCAATGTGTTTTCTTAGCAATGAGAAAATAGAGTTAAGTTTTGAGGCATTGGTACCTTCAAAAGAAAGAGGGCTCTGACTTGGTCTTCCAAGGTCCCTGCAGCTTGGCCAGAGCCCTGCCTGTCTCCTGGGGGGAGTCTTTAGTGGCCATCTGTTCTCCACAAGTTCTGTTTCCCATACTGCAGAAGCAGGGACAGGGTACAGAAGTCAGCAGGGAGCCTGGGAGCCAGGCTCTGTCCCTTTGGAGTTTGGTGACCTTGTCAAGCCATGGTGGCAGGAATATGTGTAGTACAGTTGACCTTATAGACCATCTCCAGGTTTGCAACCTTCTAAGCCTTAGAATCTATGGGCTCATGACCATCTATCTATTGCTTTGTGTCTCAGAAAGAGAAGGGTAAGAGATGGAGCCGGAGGTACGTAGGGTGGAGATGGGGTGCCATCAGGCATACTGAGACATTGCTATACCTGAGCTGGGAGGTGATGGCATGAGTAGAGCTAGAACAGGTAGATGGGCAGTGGGCTGGCTAGAACCTTGGGTGAGGTGCTGGCTAGTTTTATTTCAACTTGACACAAGCTAGAGTAATTTTGGAAGAGGGAACTTCAACTGATAAAATGCCCCATCTGACCGACCCATGGGGAAGAACATGGTTTGTTTATTTGATTGGTGATGGATGTGGGAGGGCCAGTCTCACTGTGGGATGGTGGTCCTGGGTGCTGTAAGAAACCAGGCAGAGCAAGCCAATAAGCACCCCTCCATGGCCTCTGCATCAGCTCTTGCCTCCCGGTTCCTACCCTGTATGAGTTCCTGTCCTGAGGTCCCTCAGTGATAGATTATGATGTGGAACTGTAAGCTGAAATGAACCCTTTCCTCCCTAACTTGCTTTTGATCATGGTGTTTTATCACAGCAATAGAAACCCTAACTAAGACAGGGCAGAACCTTCTAGCTGTTCCTGTCCAGTGGGAAGAAAGCTGCAAGACACAAGGTCTTGTTTTTTGCTGCTTTGTGCCCTTCGGGTTCCAGGAAGGTGACTCTGATGCCAACTCACAGAAGGAAGGAACAGGCATGGCTCCTCTGCAGCCCTCTGGGGTTGCTTTAAGGCCCATGCTCCTGGAATGCCTGGGATCAGAATCTACACACAGCTGAACCGGCTTCTCCACAGCAGCCAGGAGGACAGTCTCCCTCACACAGATAGCTGATCCTGCTCTGTTGGATAGCAAAGTCTGTGACCAAGACTTCACTTTCTACTACACACACACACACACACACACATACACACTGACTTCCTGATTTCATCCAGAGTTTATCCATTCCTGTGTTCATCAGAGCTGAGCTGGGCTTCAAGTGGTGAGGGGCAGAGAGAAACCACATTCTAAGTGTCCAGGCTCCAACCATCCCCACCCCCACCCCCACCCCCACCTGGGCTCCCAGCTATGTAAGGAATCTAGCCCTTGTGCAGCCCACCAGCATGGGGTGGCTGCCATGACAACGGGCATGCAGGGTCAGGCGCATCCCTTCTTTGTGAATTCCCCAGCCAGCAAGCCAGGGCTGGACAGGGCTGCTCAAGGGTCCAAGAAGGTGGGTGGTCCTTGGCTAACAGGGCTCTTCCCCCTACCTGATCTTCACTCACAAGTGCCTGCAGGGCAGAGCTTTAGCTTCACTGCTGGGAACGGATTTTGGAGCGGCAAGCCTATGTGAATGTGGCAACCTCCACACAAGCTCAACCTTCAAGAGTGCCAGACTATGTAGGGCTCTTTTCTGTGAGGTCCCACGCAGTAACATAGCACTCTTAGCCCACAAAAGTCACAATGACCTTGAAGAAATCCTGGCTACTTAAAAATGAACTATCCCTAGGGACAGCAGATGATTCATCCAGGGACAAATCTCACCTTTGTTTCTCTTTTAAAGATGGCATTTAGCATTGGGCAATGGGGAGGGGGGATGCTGGGAACCAGCCCCATCGACTCAGGATTCAAGAGATGGGAGCCATGTGCCTGTAACTTGAAGACAAAAGCTGTCTAGCAGACACTGTGGTCTGCTTGGAGGTGGCAGGCTCTTCCCTCCCTGCCCCACAGTTCTGTGTTGTAGGCTCAGCACTAGGGCCATTCTCTTGGGAATCGACTCCAGGCAATTCAATTCCATTGCATTGCCCAGTTCAGCGGTGTCCCTGGAATGGTCAGAAACCTCTGCCTTTCCCTCACAGGCCTACTGCACAGCACCTGGGGACCCTCCGACAGTAAAAGACTGGCACCGTTGCTTCTTCACATTAAGGCTCCTGCATGACCAGAGATTCCACAGTAAAGATCTTGCTCGTTTATCAGACTCCAACTGGACATGAAAGGAAACAGAGACAGCAAAGTCCTCACTCATGTACAGTTAGCTATCAAAGAGGAGAGGAGTCAGCTGGTGCCTAGTCAAGCCCTGGCCTCCTTCCCTTGCCTGTTTGGTGATGGCTCCTATCTGGGGATAGTGATGAGTGGCAGGACATTGTTGCCCACTCCTTCTCCTGACTTGGATAATGGACATGTTCTAAGATCCCAGGAAGAGGGAAGCCCAGATCCCCAGCCCCATTCATGGAATGCTGGCCGCTTGCACTGGAACCTCACTGCTCTGAGAACAGCTTCAAGTCCCAGGCATACTACCCTAAAAGGAGTGGCCCCCAGAACCCTTGTCTAGGGATTTCCAGGCCAGATATCAGAAGCAGACCCTGCTCAGGAACATCTGTCCAGTCCCCAAAGATCTTGTGGTCTAAGGTCATGGTTTTCTCTGGCTCTGAGGAATTCAAAAGCTATTTCGGACACTGGCTTTTCCAGGATGGCCCAGCTAGCCCAGTAGGACTGCTGGGATGAGTGGGAGAAGGCTGGACCCGTGCTGGAGTAAGGGGATGAACTCCAGAATTCCCTCAGCAGGAAATAACTTTGTTTCTTCCAACCTTAGGTCTCAGCCTGCCAGGCTGGCTTAATACAGGCCCTGAGTGGGTTGCTACCTCTACCTGTCCACATAGGGAAACCATGTGTATTTTTTATTTTATTTTCTGTTCTCTTAAGTGATGTGGCAAGTGACCAAGGTAGTGTAAGACCCTGGTTGTGGCCTGCATTGCCTTTGGGTCCACCCAAGTTTGCTGCCTCCCCACCAGGGACAGCCTCAGCTAGTCTCACCTCACTTGTTCTCTCCAGCTGACTGCGTGGCTTGAGTGTGTTTGTGTCTTGATGTCTTCAGCTGAATGGAAGGGGGCTTTGGCTTCTGCTGCTTTTGATTGCTGGCCTTTCCTTTTCTCCCTTTCTCGCTGAGCTGTGATGGACCCCTCATGGCTGTGTTAGACCCCCGGAAAACTCAGGCCTCCGGGGTCTCAGCCTAGGACCATGGTCACCCCAATCACCAGGCAGATTCGATAGCTTGCTGCAAACTGCATGAGGCTTTATTGTTTAATGAGCTAACCCCATGTTAGCTGGGGTCTTTCATCCACCCGCCATGGTGGATGGCCAGAAAAGACAGCTCAAAGCGGCTGCATAGTGATCTTGTAGGGCAGCATAAGGGGAGTGTCTAGGTGTATGCCCAGGCTCAGGATTGGTGTGGCTCCAGGCTTGGAGGGCTTGCCCTGTGTTGATTGGTTAACTGGTTGTTATGGCCCATAGGCCCTCCCAGGGTGGTTGCTATGCTCTGTATGCCATTGCTGTGCACCTGTCTGTAAAGCACACCCAGAGCCGTAAAGCATAGTGCCACCAGCTAACTTCTGATTGGTTCCTTGCCATGAAGCAGGCATCTGACCTCTTAGTGACTAAGACAAGGTCAGACAAATACGTGTTCAGCTGTTATGGCTGCCGAAATGGGGAGCTGGTCCCTTCAGCTGCTGCTTTGTGTTGATGGCTGAAGACTGCCTCATGGTGCAGCTAGATCCAAAGTACCTGTGTGGATTCTTTTCTGGGTCTTGTGCATGTGAACAGTGGGGCTATGAACAAATGCTTGCACAGCAAGAAGTCAAACTGCAGCTCCCAGGGCTCCAATTTATGGGCAGTCTCGAAACTGTTCCCAAAGTAGTGGTCCACCTTTCTCAGGGGGTCTGAAGCTGCATATGCTTTGTGGTCTCCAATCACGCTTGTTTGTGGCTGATCTCCCATCTCTGCCTCCGTCTACAGTCACCTGAGTTTCCTGTTCTGTTCTTCCACTTTTCTGAGATGTCCTGCCAGCTTGCTGGCCACTCATAGATGTCCGCTACACAACCTCATGACCTGGCTTTGAGTATTAAACATTTCTCCCTGTTGACAGTTTGCTCGCAAAGGACAAACATCCTCCACTTAAAACTTTCTAACAGCCACCCCCACCCCTCTGCATCCCTCTGGGCCCAGGCTAGGAGCATAGACTGGACTGTGCTCCTTGACTTTTGCCTCTTGAGCTGTTCACCACAGGTTGTCTCTGGGCAGTGCCTGGAGCAGGGCGAGGTGGGATGTGGTCCTGGGCTTCCTGGAGGACAGCTGTTCTCACAGGGCTCCTGGGCAGCATGCACTGGAGCTGCACATGCTGTGCAGGCTCTTTAAACCCTGCACCAGCCTTTATATAATGTCCCTTTCAACTTCCCCGTAAACATCCCTCCTGTGTCCTCTACTTCTTGCTGGGACCCTGATCTAAACCGCATGTGCTGTGTTTATGAACTTTTTTTGTCCCTCCGGAACTCTAAAGGAGAGTCACTTGTATTTTCCGCTTGGAATTTATCGTCATTTCTGACATTGAACTTGATCTCTTGGATGGCAACTCACTAAGCTGACCCACTGTGGGAACCACACACAGATGGGTCCTACTGCAGATTCTGATGGCCCCCTGGGCCATGTGTGTCTGAAAGCAGTATCCAGAGGTGACACTGAGCTTTAGAATCAACCCCAAGCTTTCATCTTTCACAGGCCACCTCGCTTGTTTTTGCCTCTGTAGCACTAGGATTACAAGCCAGGTTTTTTGTTTGTTTGTTTGTTTTTGTTTTTTGCTTGTTTTAAATATGGTTCTGGGTATTGAACTTTGGTCCTTGTGCTTGCAAACTAGCACTTCATGGACTGAGCTATATCCCCAAACTCCCTAGTGTAACTTCTAAAAATGCTTCTCTACTCCCAAGGACATCCCAGTTTAGATGGTAAATTACATCTCATTGCAACCATGTCATCCCTTGTCCTTCCATTGGAAACTCACTGTATGTAGATCCCTTTGGTCAGACCCTAAGTGCCATCTGGGTAGACAGCCATCATCACCAGTGACTTCTCTAAGGGCCTGGCAGAGGATTTTTTATAGGAGCTACCTCATAAGACCCATAGCAGACAACTAACCACATTGATACTCCGCTCTTGTCCAGGGGTTTAGTTGCCCGCATCTACCAGGCCACGGGACTGTGCCCCAAGACTAGACAGTAGGAAAGTGGATAGGCAGTCCAAACCTTTCAAACATAAGACCCCCCTGGAATCTCAAGCCTCCGGGATCTCAGCCCAGGACCTCGGTCACCCCAATCACCAGGCAGATTCGAAAGCTTGATGCAAACTGCATGAGGCTTTATTGTTGTTTAATGAACTAACCCCATGTTAGCTGGGGTCTTTCATCCACCCGCCATGGTGGATGGCTAGAAAAGACAGCTCAAAGCGGCTGCATAGTGATCTTGTAGGGCAGCATAAGGGGAGTGTCTAGGTGTATGCCCAGGCTCAGGATTGGTGTGGCTCCAGGCTTGGAGGGCTTGCCCTGTGTTGATTGGTTAACTGGTTGTTATGGCCCATAGGCCCTCCCAGGGTGGTTGCTATGCTCTGTATGCCATTGCTGTGCACCTGTCTGTAAAGCACACCCAGAGCCGTAAAGCATAGCGCCACCAGCTAACTTCTGATTGGTTCCTTGCCATGAAGCAGGCATCTGACCTCTTAGTGACTAAGGCAAGGTCATGGCAAGCACGTGTTCGGCTGTTATGGCTGCTGACAAGGGCAGGCATCTGACCTTAGTGACTAAGACAAGGTCAGACAAGCACGTGTTCGGCTGTTATGGCTGCCAAAATGGGGAGCTGGTCCCTTCAGTCTGTCCAGTGCCTCTCTGGTGGGTCCTGCATCTCTCTGCTATCATACACTTTGTAGTCCACCATTTGTAGCAGAGCTGGCCAGCTTCCAGATGGGTTCTGTTGTCCTTTAATATGCTCACTTCTGGATACAATGGCTGGTGCTCGACTCTGAAACAGAGCAGGGAAAATAAGCTCCATGCTCTGGAACAACTCTTGTATAGCCATGTCATGTAACAAAGAAGGCGTGAGTGAGTAACCAGGCCATATCAACTGAAAGAACATGCCCATCCAGGTCAGGTGTGGCCTTGCCTGAGCTCTCTCTCCTTGGGCTAGCCCCCTGAGTTTGTGTTTTCCTTTTCCTCCATTCACAGAAACCCCCAGAGGAAGGCAGGGATGAGGACTGGGCAGAAAACAGGAAAGGGGGAAGCAGATGGGGAGGCAGGGTGGAGCTGGAGGAAAGAGGGGACAATGTGAGAGGGCGGGGAGGGGAGGAAGGGGATGAGGAGCAGACAGGGCTGAGAGCACAATCAATTGTATAACAATGCAGCCCTGGGTTGGGTAGGGCACCTGGGCAGCTCCCTAGGCTCAGCTCACTGAGCCCTGGATTCCACGGTTCCTTGTTTTTCTCATCCTATAGCTCCTTCCTGTACCCCTAGGTATCCTCTTGAGTTGAGGGTAGAAGCAGACACCCAGTGTCCCCAGGGCACTCTGGGGACAGTGGGAGTTTGTCTGCATGGCCTGTCTTCCACTCAGAACTTTGCTAGAGAGTTCAGTTTCATAGGAAAATTCATTCGCATTTGCCTTTCTAGTCTCAATCATTTTTTCTCATTTGCTTCTTATAATGTATTTCATGCAACCACAAGTGTCATTACTGTGCACATGTGTAATTTAAAGAACAGTAACATAAAAATCACCTTCAACAAGCTTGTTCCCTAACTGGAACTAATAAATAAATAAAAAAAAAAATCACCTTCAATCATGCTGAAGCTTCAGTATGGGTTGTTCTAGACGCTCACCAAAGATGAGGTTCCTGGCTTGAAGACCCAGGCAAAGTGGTGAAGAGATGAGGTAAGGTGAGGCAGAGAGGAGCCACCAAAGGGTGTGATGTACATTCTGCTGTCACATGACCTTTGTTACTTAGATGTAGATTCAGATATCTTATAGGCCATGCTAGAGAGACATCTGTAGATCTGGTAGACCATTCTATAGACAAGACTGAAAACATTTAGTAGAAACATCTGGTAGACCAGGATGAGGACATCTGGTAGACCACTCTGGAGCCATCTGGTAGACCATTCTACAAACATCTGAGAGACTTCTGTGGAAACATCTGGTAGACAACTCTGGAACCATCTGGTAGACCATGCTGGAGAGTTATAGTAGACCACTCTGTAGATACCTGGTAGACAACTCTGGAACCATCTGAAAGACCATGCTGGAAAGCTATAGTAGACCACACTCTGGTAGACCTCATTGGTGCCCTGTAGTATACCAGGCTGAAGATATTTTGTAGACCTCACTAGAACCATCTAGTAAACTAGTACCTTTTAAACTTTTTCTACTTACAACCTCTTTTTATCTGAGACACTTTTATGTAATGCTGGTTGTATGCATGCATGCATGTATGTATGTATGTATATATGTATGACAGGTATACAAATCCTTGGTAGAATATTATTTTCAGGTGTGTGACTTTTGTTGACGCTGCATTTGTTTAAGTCTGTGAAGCTGTGTTACTCTGCCTGTCTAAAACACCTGATGGTTCTAATAAAGAATTGACTGGCCAATAGTGAGGCAGTAGCAAGGATAGGCAGGGCTGGCAGGCAGAGAGTATAAATAGGAGAAGAAACAAGGAAGAGAGAGGCAATGAGAGAACAAGGGTAAGAGGATGTCAGGGGCCAGCCACCCAGGAGCCCAGCCATCCAGCCATCCACAGAGTAAGAGTAAAAGTAAGATTTAAATAAGAGAGAGATGAAAAGGTAGATGGGATAATTTAAGGTTAAAAAAAAAAAAAAAAAGCTGGCTAAAAACAAGCCAAGCAAAGGCCCGGTATTCATAACTAAGAATAAGCCTCTGTGTGTGATTTATTTGGGAGCTGGGTGGAGAGCCCTTCAAAAAGCAAGGAAGTAAAAAACATAACAAAAAATACAAATCAAACATTTATTGTTAATAAATCTTAAATGTTTACAATTATTTACTATATATATAAAATTTATAGTGTATTAACATGAAATCAAATTTGTATAACAATGAGATGGATGTGCTTACTGATTTTTGCATAATGCATTAAATTTGGGCTGAATATATAATATTTTGAGACATAACATCTTTAACATTTTTTAGAGCTGATTAATATTTTGGTTTCATAGTTACCAATGCTGAGAAGGCTACTTTATATATGCATATAGAACAAAATGACTGAAGTGTTTTTAGGGCTATTTGAGAAATTGTTGGAAATTCTGCTTAAATTGAATTTAATTGCTTCACCCTTCTTTTGCTCCCCCCACTCCTCTTTGGTGATGTTTAATAAATGTGTAGATGGCTACACTGGATAGGACATTACATCTCAATGTACAAGTGAGATATGTCTTGTGTGAGTGTATGTATGTGTGCATGTGCACGTGTGTGTTCATGCTCACACACACACGGTAATCAAGTCTGATATGATTCTGGAGGACATAACTATCTTGTATACTTAATCGGGGGGATTTCCCAGTTTACTATGGTCCGCAATAATGCCTTTCAATATGTTTGACCACCACACAGTGAAATTTTGTGTTTATGGAATCATAGAATACAAACTCCTTTGTGTACAGCATTTGCCCTATAGTGGTATTTGTGAACTTTATCCACCCAGCTGTGTGTAACTGCCTTCACGCTGAAGCTGTGTGGATTTAACACAGCTTTTGCATCCTGCTGTGGGTGGGCTGTGGACTCCAATGATCAGCTCTACTGTGAACATTCTTGTCCATGTCTTTAGGGGACATGCATAGCTATGTCTGTTGGATGTATTCCCAAGAGAAGAAGGACTTGCGTGCTTCCCTTTGGTCCATATGGCCAGTTTTCCAAAGAAGTTCCACTAATTTATGCCCCTACTAGCAGGAAGTGAACATTCCAGATGTCTTTTCTGGGACTTGGCATCATCTGCACTATTCTTTTTAACAGTTTTCCTGATGAGTAAGAAAGGGATGTATCCATCTCTCATCTCTGTGGGCAGGTTTGGTTTGGGTACAACTTTCTCATTCTGCTGCCGTGGAAATCTGATAAGGACAGAACTTGAGTCAGGGTTGGTGATCATGGCAGAAATGATTCCTGTGTGTCTCGTGGCTCCTGGAATTACAGGTCTCAGCATGCTCTGGACATAGCTGGAGGTGATGCCATGGATATGGGTGCCTGGATGCATGGCCTGAGCACACACTGGCTCCTGGCTGGAAGTCATGGCTGCCTCAGAGCTTCACTCAGGGTGTGGGTTCTAAGTGGGTGGTGTCACCCATCCATACAGGATTTGCCCCTCACATCTGAGCTGATACTGGTAGGACAGGAAAATCTGGGTATCACCGTGAAGAACAGTTGATTATGCTCAGATGGATCCATCTCTGCATGTCTTTCTTTTTCTTTCTTTCTGTCTGCTATAATGAGAGCCTGTAGATTTAAGATGTCTTTATTCAGATAAACACCAGCCAAATGCAAACCAGAGCATGCCAGGGGCAGCAAGGCAGCCAGGCCAGAGAGAAGGGGCCTCCCATGTGCTTGCAGCCCCTTAAAAACCTGTGTCATTCTGACCTCACTCTGACCACGCCCTGACAGGCGTGGTCAGGCACACCTGTAGCCAGCCCTTAGGAGGCATGGTTACGGTGTCTCCCTACAGTCGGCCTGTCTTCCTTTGTTCCTTCCTGCATTTATTTGTTCCTTCCTTCTTCCTTCCTTCTTTTTTCTGTCTTCCTCCCCCTCCCTTCCCCCTCCCTCCCTCCCCCCCTCCCTCCCTCCTCTCCTCCTTCCCTCTCTCCCTCTTTCTTTCTTTCTTTCTTTCTTTCTTTCTTTCTTTCTTTCTTTCTTTCTTTCTTTCTTTCTTCCTGAGATAGGGTTTCTCTGTGTAGCCCTGGCTGTCCTGGAACTCACTCTGCAGATCAGGCTGGCCTCGAACTCACAGTTCCATCTGCCTCTGCCTCCTGAGTGCTGGGATTAAAGGTGTGCACCACCATTGCCTGGCATGAGTTACTATTGTATTCATTTCTACCTCTCTTCCAATACTGCTCTGTTTTGTTTATCATAGTAAACTACAAAGTGTAAATTTATAGTGAAATATTGAAAAAAATTGAACATATTCCTCAACATGGTTTTGGGGGGAGGGGGAATGGTGTTGTTGTTGTGTTCAATAGCATGAGCTGCTCTTAGTCCTTGTATTTTTTAAAATTTATTTAACTTTATTTTATATGTAGTGGTGTGAAGATATCAGATTCCCTGGAACTGGAGCTACAGACCGTTGTAAATTGCCATGTGGGTGCTGGGAATTGAACCAGGGTCCTCTGGAAGACCAGCCAGTGCTCTTAACCACTGAGCCATCTCTCCAGCTGCAGTCCTTTATACTTTTGTACAAAGTTTACAGGCAGCATGCTGGTAGTTACAAAACAAACTTGCTTGAACATAGCATGGGTTTGTGCTAATTTCTATATCAATTTAAGGGAAAACAAAACTTTAATAGTTTTCAATCTTCTGACTTAAATGCATCCTGTAACCATCTTTTTATTTACAGCTTCTTTATCAGTAAAGTTTTTTTTTTGTTAAGGTTTATTTGTTATGTATACAGTGTTCTGTCTGCATGTATCCCTGCAGGCCAGAAGAGGGCACCAGATCTCATTACAGATGGTTGTGAACCACCATGTGGTTGCTGGGAATTGAACTCAGGACCTCTGGAAGAGCAGCCAGTGCTCTTAACCTCTGAGTCATCTCTTCATCTCTCCAGCCGATCAGTAAAGTTTTACAGATTTTTGGCACACAGATCTTAGACATATTAAGTTCATCTCTGCATGGTTTGTGTTTGTTATAGTTAGCTTCAGCTGTCAACTTGACACAAACCCAGAATCATCTGGGAAGAGGGAACCTTAACTGAAGGGTTGGTTCTGAGGAGCCCAAGGCCATGTGTGTGAAGTGTTTTCTTAATTGTTCATTGATGAAGGAGGGCCAAGCCCACTGTGGGTAGGTCCATCCCTAGACAGGTGGTCCTAGGCTGCATAAAAAAGTTAACTATGCATTACTGGAGCAAGCCAGTACAGTCGCATTCCATGGTCTCTGCTATGGTGGTTTTCACAGCAACAGATGAGCAAACTACGTTACTGTTTTTATGCTATCGTGTATGTATAGCTTTAAACAAAGCAAAAAGAAAACTCTTCTTTTTGCATTCTTTAAACCCTTCACAACCACCATTCTGCTCTCTACTTCTCTGGGTTCAGCTGTTCTGGAGTCCATAGTAAGTCAGATAATGCAGTGTCTGTCATGTGTGCGTGGCTTCTTTCTCTGAGTACAATGCCCTCCACACTCCTCCCTGCTTTCATCATGGCCAGACCTGTCTCCTTTCCTAACGGCACACTAATGTTTTATTGGGTTGTACCAAATATATCTTCTTTACCCACTCATCAGTTGGCAGGCACATGGGTTGATTTCCTTTGGTTATAAATGGTGCTGCAGTGAACACGGGAATTCAGACATCTCTTTGACATGTCAATTCCATTTCCTTTACATAAGTACCCAGACGCTGGATTGCTGAGTTATGGGGACATTCTGTTCTTCATTTTCTGAGACACTGCCATACTGTCCTTCAGTGGCTGTGCCAATTCCATTCCCACCAGTAGCATGCAAGGACGCCCTTCCCCCGACATGCTTTCTTGTACTGTCTTTCATCTTTCTGACAGTGGCCGTCCTTGCAGGTGTGAGGTGACGTCCGATTGCATGTCCCTGATGTTTAGTGTTGCTGGACATGTGTTCATAGGCCTGTTGGTCACTTGTTTCATCTTCTGTTGAAACTGGCCTCTGGCTCCGACACCCTATTTCTGAGAGTGGGCTGTTTGTTTCCCTGCTCTGGCCCTGTGGGACTTCTTATCTACCCTGGATTTTCACCGTTGTCAGATGTGCCCTGGGGAGGCATTTTCTCCACCTCTGCACCTGTTGCTTCACTCTGCTGACTGCTTCCTTTGCGCAGCAGAAGCCCTTTAGCTTGCTATAATTCATTTGTCTAGTTTTTTGTTTTTTTTTTTTTTTTTTTTTTTTTTTTTTGGTTTTTCGAGACAGGGTTTCTCTGTGGCTTTGGAGGCTGTCCTGGAACTAGCTCTTGTAGACCAGGCTGGTCTCGAACTCACAGAGATCCGCCTGCCTCTGCCTCCCGAGTGCTGGGATTAAAGGCGTTCGCCACCAACGCCCGGCTCATTCGTCTATTTTTACATTTGTTCGGAAAAATGATTGTCCAAACCCAAGCATGGAGCTTTGTACAGACCCATGTCTCAGTTTTGTTCAGACTCATGCATGGAGCCTTGCCCCTACCCACTTTTCTGATAGATCAATATTTTAAGGACCTAAATTTAATTCTCAATCCATTCTGAGCAGACTTTTACAGATGATGTGTCTAAGGTCTGATTGACCTCATTCTTCTGTATATAGACACAGTCCCGGCCCCTCAACACACACACTGTTTATTGAAGGAATTGTCCTTTTCTTACCAAGTGGTCTTGGCACCATCATTAAAAAACAAAAAAACAGGTAACCATAAACGTGTGGATTTATTCCTGAGCTCACTGCTCTGGTTTATTCCAAGTGCTGTGGTGTTTTGATTTCTATAGTGTTTTACTTTTGAGTCAGGCAGTGTGATGCCTACAGCATTGTTCTTATTCAGAATTGCTTTGGCTATTTGGGGTCTACTATGGTTTCCTATGAATTTTGGGTATTCTATGAAACACAGTTCTATGAAAAAATATGCTCTTGGAATTTTGATGGGGATTGGCTTGAGGCTGCAAGCCACTTTGGGTATTATGGGCACCTCCACATATTGATTTTTTCCTACTAGATAAAAACAGACTATCTTGTATTTATTTGTGTCTCCAGCTTCTTTTGTTTGTCTTATCAGCTTATATGTCCTTTGTCTCCTCATTAAAATTTCCTCCTAAGAGTTTTATTTGGGAGGATGCTATCACAGGTGGGCTTTTCTTTATTTCTTTGAGTGACTTTGTTGATTTTATATCCCACAACTTTAGTGAGTAGACTTTTGGTGAAGACTTTAGAGGTTCCTAAATATGAGTTGAGGTCATCTGGAAACAAGTTATTTGGTTCCTTTCTTTCCTATGTCTCAGTTTGTGTGACTTTTATTTTTTTTCCCCTCTTACTTTTTATTCAACACATCTTGTAAATATTGTTTGGGTTTAAATTTTGAGTTATTTGTTGTTGGCATCAAGGACTATTTCATTTACTTATTTATTCTTGCCCTTATATTTTCAATTTTTATAGCTTAGGATCTGTTTACCCTCAGATAGCCTTCGTCTGTTTCACATCTACTGTGAGGCTCCAGGACAGTGTTTTCCTCCAGGACAGCTCTTTCCTCTCGTTCTTCCTGATGTCATTACCATAGGTTTTGCCTGTATGTATACTATCAACATAGACTGGTACCATTGAGTTTCCTTTAAACAGCTAACATTTACAGCAACTAAAATGCCCTGGAATCTGGGCATGGTGGCACGTGTCTTTAATCCCAACGTTTGGGAGGCAGAAACAGGTGAACACTGTGAGTTCAAGGCCAGTGTGGTCTACATAGTGAGGTCCAGATAGCCAAGGTTACATAGTGAGACCCTGTCTCAAAAAACAACAAACAAAACCCAAATAGAATGTATTACAAATGAGTTTCATTTTGTCATCATTGCTTCCAATACTCCTCACTCTTTTTAGATCTAGCATGCTATCTTCCCGCCTGAAGTATGTCATTGGTCATGTCTTATAAAACATGAACTACACGTGACTGGGGTAGTCAAACAAGAAAGCATATTAATTTTTTAAAAGGTATTTTCAGTGAATGAATGAGCCAGGTCTGGTGACACAGGCCTGAAGTTTGTCTCCTCTGGAAGCTGAGGCAGGGGGATGGCAGGTTCAAGGTCTGCCTGGACTATAGGGTGAGCTCAAGACTAGCACGGGAGGCTTAGCTGAGGCCTTGTCTCAAAACAGAAAGACAGAAAGAGAGGACATGAGGTAGAGGAGGAAAGGTGAAGGGACGGCTGTGGGTGGGGTGTACAGTGTAGTAGTAGAGTACTTTCCCAGCATGTGGAAAGGTCCTAGGTTCAATCCCCAGTACCATACAGTAAAATCATTTAAAAAGAATTCTGAATCAGCGTCTTCTGTTATCAACACAATGCTGCTGCTCCACTGTGGAGCTTCTGGGGGACCCTGGTGTGGGTCCTTGTTTCTCTTGTGTATCTTCATGTCTCTCTGATGGCTGGTAGTGCTTAACTTGACATCAGCTTGATTTAATGGAGAGACTCCGGGGTGGTGAGTCACACTTTGGTTCTTTTTCTGCTTTATTTTGTTTATTTTAGTTTTTGGCATTTGTCCTAGTAAATGTTTTCTGAGATTCTTCAATTTATGAATTTGTGTCTGTCATTAATTTAAAAATTCGACAGCATTATTTCTCCAAATATTTCTTCCCCTCTCTTTGCATGTGGGCTTGTTGAAAACAGTCCTCTATCATGGGAGAAAAACTGTCTGTGTGTGGGTTTGTGTGTGTGCACATGCGTGTGTGCACATGAGTGTGTGCGCGTGTGTGTGTGCGTGTGTGTGTGTGTGTGTGTGTGTGTATGCATGTGTATGTGTGTATATGTGTGTGTGTATGCATGTGTATGTGTGTATATGTGTGTGTGTGTATGTATGTGTATGTGTGTATATGTGTGTGTGTGTGTATGTGTGTGTGTATGTGCGTGTGTGTGTGTGTGTGTGTGTGTGTGTGTGTGTGTGTGTATGTATGTGTATGTGTGTATATGTGTGTGTGTGTGGGGGGGTGGCAGCTCCTGAGGAGCTGGCTTCATCGTCACTGCTTCTCCTACTCACAAGTTGAGTTTGCTACCAAGCTTGCCAGAGCCAGAGCCACTCCTCAGTCCTTACACGGTGGTTTCCATTTTGGGTGCTGTATTTCGGTCCCTTCAAGGAAGTATCTTATTTTAAGCAGTAGTTAAAAAAAAAACAAAAAACAAAAAACTCCAACTCACTAATGCTGGGATTGATAAATCAGGCATACTGGTTTCATGCCAATCATTTAAATGCACATATATGCATCAAACTACAAAGAGCTGTAGTACTCTGTAAATTTAAAAACAAAAACAAGCTTTAGGACTCATGGATACTTTCTCTTGTATTTTCTTTTTCTGAAAGTTCACAAAACAACTGTATGTTTCTAGAAGAACACAAATCTGAAGGAAGACTGTCCCCACCTCCCCAAAGAGGCTAGTAAGGACCATATCAGGTAGAGGAAAGAGAACAGAGAGGAGGGGCGGGCCCACATGTCATTAGCTCCAGCAGCAACCTTTGGGCTTTTAAAAGGAAATTATAAGTACGGTCAGTCTGTGTCTTCAGATAGCCCACAGTTGGACCCGGGTATGAGGCAGGTGCACACATAGCTAAGATGCAGCGTGCCAGGAAGGGGACAAGGACAGCTGGGCAGGGGCACAGGCCAGCCCTGCCTATGAGGCTCTACAAATGGCCCATCGAGTGTGCCTCACCCCAAGCATGGCTGTAGGCACTGTATCAGCAAGGATACTGTCACACACGGCCAGGGAAGAGGGAAAGCCAGGGCACGGGCAGAAGAGATGAGGCATAGGTCCCAGGTCCCAATTGGCTGCAGGTAGGATCTAGGTTGACCCTGGTGGCGGCCAGCTGGCGAGAGAGCTGCAGTAGAGGCCGCGTAGGAGGATGGTCACGTGAAAGCCAAGGGACAGAAAAGCGAATGTGGCTGGGCAAGTTTTAATATTGCTTTCAGAGTCAACAAACCCAGATTTTGTGTGTGGGAGAGAGAGAGAGAGAAAGAGGGGGAGGCAGAGAGGGAGAGATGGTATATGTGATTATATGTTTTTACAGTGTCTTTCTGTGTGCACTTGTAATATTGTGGTGTGAGCACGCAAGTACTTCGAATAGTTGGTTGTTGTTTTGTTTTGTTTTGTTTTTAACATTGATTTTACTGGAGTGAAGGGAAACTGCGGTCAGGCTGGAAAAAATTAATTGATTAAAAAGAAAAAAATTATTTTTTATTTCTATTTATGTGTATATATCTGCATAAGTACATAGATGTGTGTGGGTGTCCTCAGAGGCCAGCTGTTCTCAGAGGCAGTTATGAGCTGCCCATCATAGGTGCTGAGAGCCACCCAACTCAGATCCTCTGGAAGAACAAGCCCTTTCTCCAGCTCCTGCTAGGAATAGTTCTGAGCTGAATAGTCCTCCCAGCTCTAGGGAGGCACCAAGTGGACTGGAGTGAGGTCCACCATGCCATTAACCGGTGGCTCTCAACCTTCCTGATACTGTGACCCTTTAGTACAATTCCTCACGTTGTGGTGACCCCCAACCATAAATTAATTTTTGTTGTTACTTCATAGCTATAATTTTGATACTTTTTGAATCATAAATATCTGATATGCACATATCTATCCCCCATATGTAAATATGAGTAGTAATTAAAGAAAATAAAAATTAGGTAAAATAAAAAAAAATTTAAAGAAAGAACTAGCCAGAAAAAAAAAAAACTGATATGCAGGAGATCTGATATGTGACCCCTGTGACAGGGTCATTCGACCCCAAAGGTGTCTCACCCCACAGGTTGAGAACCACTGCCATTAACTGGGTTACACCCCTGAGGTGGAGCAGAGCGGAGGTGTAGAGATAAATCGGCAAGGTGACCCCACAGTATGATCCTGGCACACTAAGAAGTGGTGGTGTGGCTAGGCTATGGAGTAAGAAACTCGGTCAAAGGACAGCTCACATGGTCACCAGTGCTGCGCAGAGATGGACTGTGATAGAGCCAAGGGACATAGTCCAGCCGAGGCCAGCGTGCAGGAATGTTCTGCAGGTCTCAGGAGGGCGCCCACAGCCTGGAAGTGAACAGCTACACTGTGTGCTCAGGTTCAGGGGCGTGGCTGAGACTAGACTTCTGATAGACACTCTGCTTTTCACAGCTACCTGGCCCAGTCTCTAGTGTCCCCCTTCCTGGTGAAGTTACTTTGGTGGCCACTGTAATTTGGATCTTACATGTTGCCCCCAAGTCCATGTGTTTAAGGTTTGATCCCCAGTCTCTGGTTCCATTGGGAGGTTGAGGAAAGTTGAGGGCCTGGTGGAAAATTTAAGTCATGGGGCATGCCATTGGAGGGGCTGTTAGGACCCTACCCTTCCCAGCCTCCATCTCTCTGCTTTGTGATCACCATGGGGTGGGCAGCCTCCAGTGCCAAAGGCTTCCTGTCATGATGTTCTGCCTGGCCCCAGGTCCCAGTGTGAATGGGCTAAGCACCGTCTGAACCCTAAGAAGTTACAAGCCTAAACCAGACTTCCTTATAAGTCGATGCTTTTTCACCTATTTTGTTACAGCAACAGGAAGCTGACTCACAAGTAACCCACATCCAACTCCATGGTGCCTCTCTGGACACGGGAGGATCAGAGCCCGCAGCTGATCCCACTGTGCTAGGACAGCTGGGCACCAAGCTGAGGACTGCTCTCTCTCTCTCTCTCTCTCTCTCTAGAGGTGTGTGTGTGTCTGTGTCTCTCTGTCTCTCCCTCTCTGTCTCTGTCTCTGTGTGTGTGTGTCTGTCTCTGTCTCTCTCTCTTTCTCTGTCTCTCTGTGTCTCTCTGTCTCTCTCTCGTGTGTGTGTGTGTGTGTGTGTGTGTGTGTGTGTGTGTGTGTGTATGTGTGAGTGTGCGTTTTCCTCTGTGACCCTCAGTTGTAGAGGATCAACTAATGGCTGGAGGTTGAGTCCTGCTCCCCTGAGCAATCCCCCTATTTTTATGGAAGAAGAGGCAGGCACACAGCATAACATTAACTGAGACTTTTTTCCTAAGTGTACATCCATATTTTCAGTGCTCCCCCTTTTATAGTAATTACTTCTTCCTTGTATATACAAAGGGAATAAACTCTAATAGGAAAAAGCTGTGAATATTATGGACTCATGGAGACAACCTGAGGGCAGGACAGTGTGGAATGTGTGTTTTTAGCAGCCGGTATTGCAGCCAAGCACCACACTCACAGCAGAGAGCTCAGCTTGTGCTTTCGGTTGTCTGCCATACAGCTAGTCATTCAGGCCCTCTGAAGAACAATCTTTACTGTGTCAGGGAAAGACAACCCGGCTTGGGGGTCTCCCGTGGCTCCCCATTGTCCCCATCACCAAATTCTCCCCAAAAGGACTCATCTCTGCCCTGAGGTGTCAAACAGGGGACAGAGGCAGTCAGCAAACTCTGAAGCCCAAGGATGGCTGGGACTGACATGGCCCCCACCCTGTTCCAGGATTCCTCTCTGAAACTACAGACAGCCCTGGAGGCTACATCCTGCCACCTGCAGAGGCCCGCTTTTTTGGACACTTAATTGAGCTCTCATCATCTGATTGAAGATTAAAGAATTAGGTCTGATGTGGTGGAAGTAGACTGGCCTGGAAGAGAGGCAGACGAGCCAAGAGCCTTTTCTTCCCACCATGTGCACCTCAGACTCTTCACCTGGGGCATGGCTTCCCGATAGACAGACATGTTAACCAAGAGAGACAGGATCATTGCAATCAGGGCATGCTCTTACATGTTTGTATGCGTGAATACATGCTGACTGACACACACGCACCTACTACGTGTCACTGTGGAAACATACTACACATGGACTTGGAGTAGTCAGAAACACACAAAGACCTGCCAGGCACAGCGAGTGCCTACATCTGTCCTCCCCTCCCCTCTGAAATAGTTTTGCAAACGAGTGTAGGACAATCGATCATTCCTACTCTTAAAAATGTGGACCACAGTTCTCCCAGATGGCCTTCTCCTCCGTGCCCTTTTCACCTGGATGGGGACTCCAGGTTTGAAGGCAGATGAAGTGGGGATGTGGGCCAGGTGGATGGGCGAGACTGGGCAGGCCCCTGGGTCTGGGGCAGGATCCGGCCTTTGAAGCCTGGAGAAGAAGGGGATGATGTGAGCCCATCAGAATCCCAAGTAGGCCGCAGGCTGCAGCTGCAGTACAGCGGGCGGGGTGGGGATGGGGTGGGGGGCAGCACCAGGCGGTCAGGAGGTAATATGGGGAACTGAGACTTGAGAGGGGCCTGGGAGGCATAGGAAGGACTCAGAGCTGCCGGGTGGTATCGAGGGACTCAGTCTCTGGTCTACAAGAAAAGTATGAGTCACTTCAGGTGCTACAGGCTGGGGGTGGGGGTGTGAGAGGGTCTGGGGAGCCAGGCTGACCCTGTGGCTATTTCTCTGTGGTCCAGAAGAGGAGCCAGGCCAGGAAGAACAAGTGGGGGTAGGCAAAGATTAGGTCCAGGGAGTCTGGAGGAATGTCGCTAGGTTAGTGGGAATGGATTTCTGGAATCTCCATTTTATAACTGATGGCTGTGAGCATCTCTGATTTTGTTAAAGGCCTGGCCAGAAGGCCATGTTGTCCTGTTGCTGGAGGAAGGAGCCAGGAGTTAGGTCAAGTAATTGGATCAGGAGGGCTGAACTGGTGGGAGAGAAACAGGGTCTTGGGTGGGTGCGTGTGTGTGTGTGTGTGTGTGTGTGTGTGTGTCTACTCAAAGGTGTTTCCTTGTCTCTGGGTGTACCAAGTGTGGGGGTGGAAGTGGAGGCAGGGGTCACCCCTGGGCATGTCAGACTTCATAACACATACACCTGCAGGCATCTGTTGGAGGAGACGCACACGGGGAGTAGCGGTTTAGGAAGGCTACTGCCCTAGGCTGGGAGCCAGTGGAGATGTTGAGGCTGGCAGGACCCCCATAACACACCCAGTGACCCAAGAGTGGAGGAGGGTAAAAAGTGACCAGCGTCTCTCTCCAGTGTCGACTAGGGGTAGATGTCTTTCTTCAAATCTCTGGCCTTCCTGGCAGTCCACCTCATGGACTGAACACATGTCCTTCAATGGACATGAGTTAATAAATGTGGGACGTCCCTACACCTTGCCCTGGATTCTAGCCTGGATCTCACATGTAGCCTCTGGCAGCTTCGTGAGGCAGCTTGATATGAGGGAAGAACACTTGCGTTGGACACATCGAGGAGAGGGAGAGATTGTCACTCAGGGAGTACTAGAAGCTGGGATAGATACCTGTCCTTGTCCACCCTGCTTATCCTCAGGTTCTGAATCCACCAGATTGCTCACCGGGCTCTCCCTGGCCCAGCCCAGCTCCCGCGCCCCGCCCATTGAGCTGTCCCCGCCCCGCCCGCCCCTACTCGCCCCTGCCCGCCCCTGCCCTAGCCGGCGGCAGCGTTCGGGAGCGCTGTGGGCAAGCCGCTCACCGAGGCTCTGCGCATAGCATCCGGGAGCGCAGACGGCGGGGCCTGCGGAGATGGAGCCCAGGTTCGGGCTGCTGACGAGTGCAGGGCTAAAGGGTGCGAAGGTTTGGGGGACGCCCGGGGCTCGCTAACCTGTGGTTGTCGTCCACAGGTGGCACAGGCTCCGGCACCGGAGGCACCTTCTGGACGTGCTCACTAGTTTGGTCTTGCTGCTGCTGGTGGTACGCGTGGCCTGGGCAAAGCCAGGTAAGTCCGGGTGGAAATATAACTTAGTACCCCAGTGTCTGCCGGTCTCCTGCGCCCTTTGTGCCGGTCTCTGGCTTATCCTGGCGATAACCTTTTACTTTGCGCGTTCAGGAGGGAGGCAACCGCCTCCCGGGCCCTGCCTACGCGCAGGTGGCGGGCGGTGACTTGAGCGCGCAGGGGTCGCGCAGCGCAGGCACTTGCAGCGCTGTGCCGCTTACGCTAGCCATTCATTCTCTAGACTCTGGGCGCCTGGGGTCCCTGGATGCGTGGGCCAGGGTGGTGCGAGCTGTCCATTTCTGTAGTCTCTTGACCAGACTTAAGCAGCTCGTGGAGAAGTTTGTGCGCTTCTCCAGCTGCGCGCTTGCCGCCGGTGGCCAGCAAGGAGCCGAGGCATCCGCCTGTGGCCCACCTCGCCAGTGTCGCCCTCCCTGGCCTCATTCTCGGCAGTGCTTGAGCTAGCGGCTGCCGCGGGTCCCTCCAGATCCTCGGGAGGGACCGTGGGCGGGGTTTGTCACGGCTGAGAAAGACCGAGGAAGATCGTTAAGCGCATGGCGTCATCTTTGAGTTTCCAACCTGTTGAGGCAAAACTGCGCGCTTTTGCCCGGGGCCGGTCTCCGGTGGCCGGCCAGTCTTTGTGCGCCGCTGCAGCGCAAGGCCCCTGTCCCCGGCTCCTGCGGTGGTGTCGGGTTGCGCGCGGTCCCCTTTGATGCCGTTGAGCACCAAGCGCACGCAGCCAGGCCGGCAACAATGCTCCTAAGCCCACGGATTCGTTGCCTTCTCTGCTGTCCCGCGAGGACCGCAGCATGTGCGCACCGTGTACATCTTTTGCTACCAGATCTGAGATCCAGCAGCTAACCAGCAAGTGGCTGCTCTCCTCCTGCTCAGCATGACCACAAAGCCACTGAGTAGGGGGCTGGTGCAATGCCAGACTGCCAGAGTGGAAACCCCGCGCTTTATCACAAAGGCGCCTCCGGGTGACCTCTCTAAGGAACCAAATCGGTACTCTGCCTACTTACTCTCTGGTTAGCAGTGTCACCCGCGGTGGTCACGGGCCTCTTGCCACAGCATCACGAAGGATGAAAGATGAAGAGATGAGGAGGATCCCTCTGGGAGGGAAAAATGATTTGGTTAATTGCTTCTGTAGCTTAGTCACTTTGGGCTAAATACCAGTACAGGCCTTTTTAAACAGCAGATCTGAAAAACACCTGTTGGTTGGGTAGCAGATAATTCTTCATTTATTTGTGTTAACTACGGGGGGGCAACGCCTTGCAACTGCCAGAGACGGGTCTTGGCCAGGCCTTTCTTACTGACCACATGGCATTTGGGGCTATTAATCAAATGAAGGCCTGGCAGGGATTTGTAAGCCTGGGGCCTCTTCTGTAGCCATTGACGACAAAGAGAAGATGCTGGAGAGACCAGCACCCTGCCCCCCCCTCCCCAGCTAGACTTGATTTCAAGCGTAGAAAACAAAGGTGATGGGTTTTAATTTTAGCCTTTGGTTGGAACAAACCTGTGTGTCAGTAAGCTTTGGTGTGATCTAAGGATAATGCTCCGGTGAGGGTGGTGTGTCTCTCTCTGTCTGCTTTGCTGTGGCTGTTGTTGGGGTTTCCAGCCTTGTACCCTCAGGGACAGGAAGGTCCCACTAGAGATGTCCAAGGAATGTGGTTCTTCTGTGTGCTGGAGGTTGAGCCAAAAGCTGCTCAGCAGGGCTTGTGTTCTTACACCAGCCCCTCCCCCAACATGGCCAGGGCTTCTCATCATGGTGGGGGCTGAGTCCCCTGGACCAGGATAACTGGTGAGCTCTAAGTTCCTGGGGGAAGAGCTAATATGACTGAAATTCTGACTGGCAAGGTGTGATTTGCTCGGGTTATGTGGAAACCTCCCTTAGCTACCTTGAGGCCTCGATGCATCTCCCGGTGTCTCTAAGCTGAGTGAAGCCCTTTTCTGTTTTTTTTTTTTTTTTTTTTTTTCTGGTCCTGAGGTCCTGCAATTCTGTGATTCAGATGCTCTGAAATAGCAGGTTGTTCATTTATCCTGCCTTTGCTGTTGGACCTGCCACACTGCCTGCCACTCCTAGGATATGTCGGGTCCCCATCTGTCTGCAGTTTCTTCTCATGTCGTTATGGACTTTTGGGAGGGGGTCTGTGAGGAAAGAGGACATGCCAAGGAGACCTCTACAGGATGCTCATGGTCACGCCGGAGCTATTGTTAAACCTTCCTGTCCCCAACTTTTCATGTGCATGACTCCCCCACCAGAGTTCCTGCGCTCTGTGTTTGGCTCCTGCATCACTAAGACTTCCCACTGTCTAGGGGTGCATTAGCTCACAGGAGTGCTTGAACCGAATTCCCTCAGTAGGTCTGCAGGGATGGGACGCATAGGCACTTGGTAACACAAGGCTTTAAGTTAGTGGGAAGGGGCTCCTGTTCCTGGCTCACCCACTGGGGAGTCTTCAGGATTCAGATGCAAAGGCCTCGAAGATAGTTTTGAATTTCAGCAAAACTTGTTTTTCAGGGTACTCTTGTTTTCCTTCAAGGGAGGACTAAGAGAGGGGAAGCCCTCTTCAAGGAAACCTAGAAAGAGTGAGCTGACCTCCCCAGGGGGCAGGCAGACAGTGTGGCTAATCAGGCCAGAGTGCTGCCTCTCACCAATGTTCCACTTTGAAAATGCACGGTGCAGACATGAATATTCATGCTTATGTGTGATCAGGACACAGGTGCCCAGAAGTTCACGCATAAATGTATGTGCAGAAGTTACAGGAATACATACATGTTCACACAATGCAAACCACACATGCACTCACATACATTCATTTACATCTGTGCCCCTACATGCCCACATGTGAATTCATACATAAATAGGCACACAAGCCAGGCAGTGGTGTCACATGCTTTTAATCCCAGAACTCTGAGTTCGAGGCTAGCCTAGTCTACAGAGTGAGTTCCAGGACAGCCAGAGCTGCTACACAGAGAAGCCCTATCTAGAACCTCCCCTCCCCCCCAGAAGTGCACACAAACAGGCATGCATCCCACAGTTAAACACAAATGCACGCCATACATGCATATATACACACATGCAAGCCCCCACCAATGTAACATCATCCACAAAGAGAAACACAATATACGTCCATGCATGGAAGGACACAGTGCATGTTAGAACAGTTGCACACACATGCATGCATGCATGCATACACACATATTCTTTGTTTATGTAAAGTCTGGGGGGGGCGTTGAAAAGGTTGGGTTCACTGGGCCAAGGGTCCTGTGTGGGGCATCCAGCCTCCTGATTTCATGGTGTGAGCACTACTACTCCACAAACATCTCTTGGACCAGAGATACAGACTCAGGATTCAGAACTTCATCCAAGACTCCCTGTTAGGGATTACCAGCCAGAGAAGAAGGTTGCAACAATGATGTCTATCTCAACGATGAGCCTGGTAATCTAACATGGAGTTATGTTTCCTGGCTGCCACCGGATAGATGTACTGCATGGGGCCTAGCAGAAATTTCCAAGATTGGATGCTGGAGTGTGTGTGTGTGTGTGTGTGTGTGTGTGTGTGTGTGTGTGTGTGTGTGTGTGAAATACTATGAAAAGAAAAATATATCTGGTATGCATATGGGGTTTTAAAATTGGCTACATTTTGAAATACAAGTGGCATGGCTAGATAATAGAACAGTTTGGGGGCACCTAATATGTACTTCATGGGCTGAACAGCTCTGTTCCTCCAGCTTCCTCTCTAGAATCTGTCTCTCACCCTAATATTTCAGGGCTTGCGATTCAGCTTTTGCCAGGCCTGGATTCCTCTCTTGGCAGGCTCCCTGACACTGTGGTGAGGTCATGCATGCCCATGTCCTCCCGAGGCAGCAGAAGAGGGGGCGAGCTTGTCCTGTGTGCCCAGACGGTGTGGTGGCTGTCACCTATGCTTGAAGGATAGATCCCCATCCCTAGTAGGAGAGAAGAAAGAACTCCTTGCTAGGCGTTGTGGGCAGCTGAAGACCCTTGGTAAAGTTTTTTACACTACTTTGTGACTTCCTATGAATCAGTGTGTCTCCTCATCTCACTCTAGGACTGTTTTCACAACATACAATGTATGTATGCATCTTACACTGTGTCCCTCCTGGGATAGGCAGCCCTTCAGGCAGGGACCCTGGGTGTTTTTGACTGTAGCACTAGCCATGCTGGCTGGGGATGTGAGAGTCAGGCTGGTGGGTCTGTGCTCATGTGGGGTGGCTGTCGGGGAACTTTTGATCACAGATGCGCTGAGTCAGGTCAGCTTTGGGCTGCAGGCGCGCATGTCTAGTCCTTGCCTGTGGCAGCCTATCTTCTCCCTGTCTCCTTCACACGGGCAAGCCTAAGCATAGCCATCCTGGCTGCTGCAGTCGGAGCCATAGCATGGAGAAGCCGTCCACAAGCCTGTACATCTTTCTGGAATTCCATGCTGGCAGATGGGGGTCACTATCAGGCTGATCCTATGGGCATTTTGTTTGCCTGCGTCGGGGCTGGTAATTGTAATGGGTCAGGTCAGGTACCCAGCATCAGGCTGTGGCAGGTCCTCAGCTTTTCCCAGTTCCCAGACGGTCAGGATGTTCTTGAGGTGTGTGCAAGAAGGGCTGGGTTCAGTTAGTTACCAGCACTGGTGGTTGACTCTGGGTGTCCCACAGAAAAGGTGCTAGACAGACAAAAGGCTCAGAGCTGCTGCAGGAAGGGAGATGGGGCTATCTTTGGAGGGGGATCAGTGGTGGGTTATGGGTAGAGCCTAGGTTTAAATTCTCTATTTCTTTCGAGAGGGTTTCTCTGTGTAACAGCCAGGGCTGTCTTGGAACTTTCTTTGTACAACAGGCTGGCCTCGAACTCACAGAGATCCACCTGCCTCTGCCTCCCACGTGCTGGGATTAAAGGCGTGCACCACCACCATACCCGGCTAAGATTTAAATTCTGCAGGTGGAATTACATCATGTATCTACCCATCCTTCTATCTGTCCATCCATCCGTCCGTCCATCCATCCATCCATCCATTCATCCATCTACCATCTACTCATTAATTTTGGTTCAGAACCACTCACCGTTTTGTTTTGTGAGTAGCTTCATCATTAGCAGCCACTGGGCCTCCTATTTCAAAGCTGAGCTTAGATGTCTTTGAAACAGTATCAGATTTCTGTAGCAGGTCCCCATCTTCAACACGCCTGCCAGCACAAGCCATTCACTGAGAGCAGGAGCAGTCACTTGAACTATTGTAAAAGCCGAACTGGAGTGAGCTCAAAATGAGAGCTTGCCTTAGGGTAGTAGTAGTTAGCCTTCCACTCAGCCTCTCCTGGGAACACAGAGAGCTAGGGAAGAGCAATGGATTCAGCTGTTAGGGAGGTGACACCTGTGAAATCCTGCACACCAGCATTCAGATACTACATGCCTCTAAGATGCCCATGTATCAACTAGGGAATGTCTTCTGGGAAGTCATGGCCTATGCTTGGATGGTTATGCTGCTTGGTTCTGGTGTGTGTATGTGTGGTGTTTGCCCTCCTACTGAGAGCATGAGTGGAGAGAGAGAGAGAGAGAGAGAGAGAGAGAGAGAGAGAGAGAGAGAGCGCACAGTCTCCCAGGGCCTTTGGTAGACAAGCACTAACCCATTCAGTTGGCCCCATGCAGGTTGGGACCATGAGAGAAAGGGGTCAGCTGAAGTAGCCCTGCCTTCTCCCAAGGTCCCTCATCATAGGTAAGCAGGTGTTTTCATGGGAGTAGTACCTGTGGCTTTCCAGGTAGCACCTGTGACTTTCCAGGTAGCTAAAGAGGCCATCCAGTAGAGTGGTAGCCAGCATTAGTGGGCAACTTCAGTGGCTTCCCTTCATCCCTGGCTGTTCCTCACTGGAGACGAAGAGCAGAGAGGCCACACTGGTTACCTGACAGGTACCTTGGGGTGACTGCTTTCCATTGCTTTCCCACTCAGTCACTGATTTTTCTCTTCTCTTGTGTGTGTTTCTGAACACCTCAGATGCCTGCTCTGAGAGACGGAAGAGAGGTAGACAGTGTGGGTTTGCAGACGCCAGTAGTCTGGGGGCTGAGGGAAGAGTGAGTGACGATGGGGAGCAGGGCCTTCTCTTATCTCTGTGGAGGCAGAGTGCCCGGGGCCTGGGTTCCATCCAGCTCCATGTTCTCACGGTCCTTATCTTGGGTGCTTCCAGTCAGAGTTGGGGCTGGGTGCGGGGGCTGTGGTTGGGCCTTCAGGAGAGGTAGGGCCCCTCCAGATGGGTAGAGCTAATTCTCCTCAGGTCATGCCAGAGCTAGATACTGTCACTTCAAAAATATTGCTAATTTGATCAAATGCTTTGGAGTTACACTATTTTAACTGTAATACTACTGCCTTCCTCTCTCTGGGTGTGTATATATATATATATATATATTATATATATAATATATATATATACATATATATATATATTTGCTTTGTGTCTGTTTGTGGCAGTGGCTCTGCATGTCACATTTGTGTGTTGGCCTGGTTTGTCGTCAGCCTATAATATGTGGCATTTTTCTTCATTTTTATGGCTTCTAATTCAACTCTAGTGGTAGAAGCCTAGACTGGCAAACACAGTTTAAGGATGGTCTTAGGTCAGCAAGGTTGTCTTGGGTTGGTTGCTCATTTTGATTATCTGCAAGCAAAGGACTACATGAGGCTAGTGCCTACTCTGGGAAGCATGGAGCGAGGCCAGAGACCTGCGTAGCAGAGGACTACATGGGGCTGGGTGCTTGAGTAGGAGAGATGTAAGGTGTGTGTCAATTGCATCCACTGGAGTCCAGTTCTTGTAGCAAACAGTTGTAGAGTCATCAGATCCTGGGGTTTACATCTGGCAGGAAGCCTGGCCATCAGCTGTGCCCTTGTAGGTGGCGGCTGATGTAGTGGCTCTGTTCCCAGTGCTGTGTGACATTAGGTGGCTTCCTGACCCTTTGAGTGGATCTGATGATAGTTCACTCACTGTGAGGTAATGTGAAATCTGTGGCAGATCCTAAAGAGAGTATAGTTGTGCCTCAGTTTCTCCCTGAGTCCTTAAAGTCCTGTGCTGGCTTCAGAGGACCCATAATGCCCTATGGAGGCTTTGTCCCAGCTGCCAGGCAGTGCCCTGGAAAGACTGGCATCCATGGGAGTAGGAGGTGTGTCTCTTACCCAGCTTTGAGTTGGATCTGCTACCGTAACACATCATGTTAGGAAAAGCAACCACTTCTGCTTCTCAGAGCTCTTCCCAGGCTACCCAGCATGGTGACATTAGCTTTCCCTGCATTTTCCGAGAGATTCCAGGGTCACCTGCCTGTTTCTACTCACCAAGTATATTTGTGGGGCTGGCATAATTTAAGGGAAGTTGCTGAGAATTCACAGGGTCATGAGGAGACTCCTGGGAGCTGGTACCTCTTTTTAGGGGAGATTTCTACCCAAGGCTTGAGGCCTGGACTCAGGCCCTATCTGGGGAATGAAGAAGAAAACCCCCAGTCTCCTTTTCAACTGTGAGTCACTTTCAATTAATCCCTGTCTGTGCAAGCCTGGGTTCTTCTCCAGCCCTGGCTGTAGATCTGGGTAAGGCAACCCAGTGGAATGCCATGGGAGTTTTGTAACCAAAGAGAAGACCACGATCCTATTTTCCCCTTTCTTGTCATTGTGTGTGGGAGAAGGGCACCTTAGACAGGTAAGGCTTGAACCCTGGTGCTGATGCTGACCTGGCCCCCTGTGGACAGTTCCCCTCTTAGTAGATAGGGACAGCCAGCTGGCCAGAGGGTCTGTGCCAGACTGGAAAACAACCAATGGGGACAGACACTAGACTCTAAGGATGGGATGTTTAGTAGGACAGACACTTGCCCTCATCTGGCATTTATATTAAGCTGAATAGTGAGTGTCCCCCAAAAATGTCCCCATCTTCGTCTGAAGACTGTAAGGTTAACTTCCAAGTTCAAAGTTAGATTGAGGTTAGATTGAGGATTTTGAGGTTGACACAATTGCAGAGTGCTTACCATTACCAGGGGCGCATGGGCAGGGGAGTTAGTCAGATATGAGAATGGAGGTGTGATTATGAGGGTGGCCATCTGAGGGTGGGTGTCTGAGGACAGAGCATAATTCGGAGGATGCTGTGCCAACTGGCCTTGAATGTGGAGACAGCCATCAGGTGACACACCTGCCGATAGACGCCTTCTGGGAAAGTTGGGGTGGTCTGCCCTAGAGCCTGGAGAATCTAACTCTGCCAATGCCTTGGCTTTCTTTCTATGAATGGCCTCCGGGACTGTAATAGAATAAATTTGTGCTTTGTGTAGCCAACTGTGGGCATTTGTTTGCATCACCCTTGGAAACAGATGCAGGAGTCCCCTGGCTTGCTGAAAGGGAGGAAGTGGCAACTTAGAGGGATAAGGTGCCTGCCATGGTGCAAGAACCTTTGAAGTGTTTTGAGGTCTAATCCATTCCCAAGCAGGATGTCATGGGTGTCTCTAAGGTCCACTGGCCAGAATGCCGCCTGTTTCTTTCAGTATAGCTAGGACCACTCATGGCTGAAGGTGGTCCACCAACAAGCTAAACATGAGCCCCCACCCTGAGGACACTCGCTGACCTCCAGTGGACCTTTCATCGGCAGGTCCCCCAGCATAGCCTGCACACAACCTCTGGATCCACTAGATTTCAGTTCCTGGCCTTAAAGCCAATCGGCCAAAGTGGCAGAGTGGAGGACAACTGCTGGTGAGCAGACACCAACCCACTTTCAGGGAGTGGCTGCTCCCTGAAATGGAGCAATGCCCATGAATGCTGTTCCCGCTGTCCCTGAGATATAGTGGGAGTTGTGCTAGACAGGACCCACAGCCTAGGGGCTTTGCAGAGTGGAATCTGTGTATCCCAAGTCTGACAGACCACAGCCTGGAACAATGAGATACATAGTATAAAAGTTAGCTCCTCTCCACTCCCCTTATCAGTCCTGCACCTTCTACCCTGGAAAGTCACTCACGCCAGCCTCAGGGACATGATGACAGTGGGACTGGAAACATTTTCCTAAAGGAAAGCAGATGGCTATGTGCCCAGCAGGCTATCAGTACTCCATCGGCTTGTCTGTGGACCAGCGGCTGCCAATCTCTGGTTTTCTGATCACTGCCCAGGCTTCAGCTGTCTGGAGTGATTCACGTGCCCTCGGTTATCCAGAATGGACCCGACCAGCCCTTGGTCAGTCCATGGCAGAGACATGGTGACAGATGTGGATCTAGGGACTGGACCCTATTCCTTATGAAAGCGATCAAATTGCACCTACCACCTAGCAAGCGGGCTTTTGGAAATTTTAAATTACATCTTTTATTTGTTCTGGACCAAACCAGCTATGCCAGGCTCTCAGCTTGTATCTGGGGATTGGGACTTTTCCATCGAACACACATGATTCCAAAAGCCTGGCTTCTGGGCCTGTCCAAGCTCAGGGAAGAAGAGAGGGGCTTGCTTATATCCTGAGGAGGGTTGCTGTGGGGGCTACACCCAGGGTCTGTCTGGGTACAGTGCTTTCTTCCTGTTTGCATCTCCAGACCCCATCTATCATGGAAGCTAACAGGTCCCCTTGTTATCTCTTGGGGTCTACAGTGATGAGTCAGCCTTGTTAGCCAGGACTCCAAAGTCAGCCAGCCCTGGCAGCTCTCCTGAAGGCCAATAGCTGGCCAGAGGACTGGGCCACATGCATACTTTGGAATAGGAATAGGCTATTGTGCCCAGGGAAATAGCACAAGGCTTGAGGCCTGGGTCCAGTAGGTCCTGGTGGCATTTAATTTTTCTCCTCAAATTCAGAAATCAAGGGTGAGGATGCAGAGCAGTGTGTATTTATTAGATCAAGGCAGTGATTCTGAGCTACAAATGTCTTACCTACGCCTCCTAACCTTCATATATATCCCATCCTTCTACCTGCTTCCCGGGAGTCCTACTCTCTAGCCTTCCCAGCATCCCCCTTCCTTCCTTTCCCCGTCCTTCCATCATCCTCATCCCTTCTCTTCAACCCCCTCCCCCCCAGTGTCCCATCCCTCTCCTCTAGGGCCCCTAGTGGCTTCACCTTGTCTTCCCAAGCCTTCCCGTTCCCCACCCCCCATCCCTTGTGGCCAGCCTGTATTTCAGCAGGTGTTAAATTCAAGCCAATTTTGTTCCCGAATTTCAATTATTTAGCAACAATTAATAGTTGAATTATAATGCCACAGCCAACCCCTCCCCCACGCTGTGGCCCTTTTGTCCCCGGCCCCTTAGGAAGACTCCACTTCCTCCCTTTGCCTTTCATTGTTCTGGCCAGCTAGCTTTCCTTCCCAGATAAGATGAAAGATACAATTCTTTCTTGGGCTTTATCTCATGAGTTCTCAGACATTCTATTTGACCTTTGCCCTCTAGTTTTAGTGAAGGGTTTTAAATGTTTTCTTTCCTGTCCCACTGGCTGGCTGGTCACTGTTCAGGCAATAAGCCCCTTGAGGGATGGCTGTGTGCAGGGTGCTGCCAGGATGGAGTGGTTCTGCAGCCCATTGCTCCTTATCTCAGTGTTACTCAGCCTGGAGCAGACTCAGCTGCCTTCCTAACCTGGACACAGTTCCTCTCTGTCCCACCTGGGCTGTGTTCTGATTCACTCAGACCTGACCACAGTGTTGCCAACTGGCATCATCTAGGCTCTGGGTTTATTCTCTCCTTCTGGGGAGTTGTTGCAGCAGTCTGGGCTCCCCTGAGACCTTTATTGGGGCTCCCCATCCCGTGCTGGCCTCACCTGGGGTTCTTTTTTGTTTGATTGAGGCAGGGTTTCTCTGTGTAGCCCTAGCTGTCCTGGAACTCACTCTGTAGACCAGGCTGGCCTTGAACTCAGAGATCTGCCTGCCTCTGCCTCCTGAGTTCTGGGATTAAAGGTGTGTGCCATCACTCCCAGTTCATCTGAGACTCTTGACTTTCCTCTTTGTTTGGAGCTGTCTTCCAGCAATAGCTCACAGACCTCCTGCCTGCCTGCTGCCCTGTGACTAGGCAGTTTGTGCTATCATTGTGGCTTTTTAAAAGCCCCAGCCTTTGTTTTAACATGGCCTGTGCCCACTTCTGCTTCCTCCTACACTTAAGAGAACCTTTAAGCACACCTGATATCTCAAGCTGAACTGCTATTAGAGACCACACAGCCTGGATGCTATTAATTGGATCTCAGCCAAGAAGGATGTGGTTTGGACTGACTTTTCTGTGTCAGGCAGAACCAGGTCATTTCCATAAGGCACCTGTCCCAAAGCTCTCCCAGATCTGCCCACTGCCTCCCCCACCTCCTCCCCAAGCCTTTTCTGTAAGTGTTGGTGACCTCCATGTGGCTGATAAGTCTTGCCTGAACCAGTGACACCCTGTTGTGTCCTTGCTTGCACTTGCCCCCACAGGCCAAGAACCTTGTATCAATTTCACACAAGGCCTGCAGCTTCCTAATAACTGAGTGGGAGAAACACACATGTACCAGGGAAAGGAGACCACCCACTAGCACTGAGCTTGCAGTGGACAATACTGTATGTCACCTTCTTTTATGAAAAAGGAAATAAATGACACAGGAGTGTGTGCAGTTATGGGGCTTGTATATGACTGGCCATTCAGAGACCGGAGTCTTTTCTGGCCCTGTGAGTGACCTCGGACCACAAGTACTAGTGACCATGTGTTCCCTCCTGGGTTCTGGCATCTGCCTGGAAATGTGAGCTTTAGCAGGGCAAATGCCTGTTTGAACAATTCCCTTCTCTACCACCTCAGGGATCCTAAAGTCCTTAATATGGCCCTCAGGAGACAGGTCCTCCATGTGCCACCTAGAATCCCAAGCTAGAGAATTCAGTTCCTGAGGCATTCATATGCACAGCTGGTGATGAATATTAACTATTAATATTAATATTTGAAAAGATGGATGTTTCAGCCTCTTCCAGTCTCTTTGGCCTCTGCAGTAGAAGCAAGATGACGAAAGGAACGTCATCCTTGGGGAAGCATCGCAATAAGACGCCCCGCTGTGGCTCCTTAGGCCAACTGCCTTCGGAAGTCGACCAAATGTGGCTATGCTGCCAAGCACAAGAGAAAGTAAAATTGCAGTGTCAAGTGCTGTCAAGGCTGAGTGAGAGACGAAACAATACTGGGACTGGTTGATGAGGCACCTAAAAATTGTCCATGGCAGACTCAGACATGGATTCCGTGCAGGGACAGCACCTGAACCCAAGAGGGCAGCCGTTGCAGCATCCAGTTCATCTTGAGGACTTCAGTCAGCCATAAAAGAAATGGTCTGCTTTCAAAAAAAAAAAAGATGTAGTTTAGAGCAAAATAGAACAGAATTTCATGTCTTACCTGAGCTTATTAAACTCTATGACAGAGCATGTCTAAGTGGCTCTGCTGCGGGTCAGGTCCAGCCGTCTTTCCTGTCCTCCTGTGAGCTGCAGGCTTTGCCAAGAAGCCAAGCTGCAGAAGGTGCATTTGCACAGGAGCTTCCTAGTGGGTCCTGAACCAGCGTCTTTCTGGTTACTTTCTCCAGACACTGGGAAACACCGAGGTACCTCCTGCTGAGAGGATTGCTTACCTGTGACTCTTAATCCTTCCTCTCTCTCCTCCCATGTCCTCCTCTGCCTCCTTCCGTCCATGACTGTTTTCCTTGGCTCAAGGCTATCTAGGGCTCAGGGCCACTGGTTCCCTCCCAGGGGAACCAGTGTCTCTTTAAGACTGGCTCCCTGTTAACACTGGCTCCCTTCTGCAGTCCCTCTTCTGTGTGGCCCTGGGTATGGCCCCTCCCCTGTGCATCCCTCTGTGTAGCCCCTCCCCCCATGCATCTCTCTGTAGCCCCTCCCCCATGCGTTCTCTCTGTGTGCCCCCTCCTTTAAGGCCTGAAACTCTGGCAAGGGAGCCTCCATGGATCCCTATAAAGGGACTTACATTGCACAGACCCACTCAAGCCCCCCTGAACCCCTCACAGAGCCAGGGGATGGAGAAGTAACGCTCTCCACAGAGTAGCCAAGGCTATATATATGGTCTTTTGGGGCCTTAGCCTCAAGACAGTAGTGGCAACAAACTGGCTTCATTCTGTCTTAAAAGATGGGTGTGTGGGATGCTGGGTTGCCTAGGCAACTCTCTTTCCTGTTCTCTCAGAGATTGGTCAGATGGCTTCAGGTCCATGGAAGGCTAGTGCTCTGGGTTATGACAGGTATCCAGTCTGCCCTCCTGCTGAGCCTCAGGTCCCCTTGGTGGTCTGTTCCATTCTTGGGGCAGATGACTGGCTGAGTTCATGTGAGCACTCTCCCTGGGGCCACTGGGTGCTCGGCTGAGGCCACCCTTCCCTGTTCTTGCCATGTGGTGGAAGCTGGGTTCATAGTTGGCCTTGGTATTTTCCACCAGGCATGCGTTTTTTTGTTTGTTTGTTTTGTTTTTTTTTTTTTTAGCAGGATTACTGGGCATTTCAAATGAAGGCCAGCAACACAGGCTGATAGAGAAAAACCGTGATGGACCCTCCTCAGGGCCTCAGTGAGCATGTGCTTGGAGGAGGAGCTGTCACCAGATGGCATCTTAGTCTCAAAGACTTGATCCTCCTGCCTCAGCCCCGGTGTGCACTGCCATGCCACGCTCCAGCCTTGGTTTCTTTATTGAGACAGTGTAGCTTAACGAACTCACTCTCTTCCTACCTCTTCCTGAGTACTGGGATGACAGGCATGCACTGCCACACCTGGCTGAGCTCCAGTTTCCAGATGCAGTCTGTTTAATCACATCTGTAGCCACATTCTTGTCATGGGCCTGGCCACTGGCCCCAGGTGGGTCTGACTCAGATGAGCTGTTTAGATCCATGTATGGGCACACAGAATCAAGAGTCAACTTCTAGAGGACCGTGGACTTAGGCACAGGTGTCCCCCACGTAGGTAGTCCTTGTATTAGTGACAAGTTCTCATGTGCTTGTACAGCTGTGGAAGAACAAGGGTTCGCTCTTTCAGCCTTGGCTCCATAGCCCTCCTGACAGTTGCCAGCTGAGGTAATGCTGTCCTAGGCTGGTAGCTGGAGGATCCCTGCCTGACTAGCCCTGGGCACCTGTTAGTCATATTTACAGTGTGGGGTGGAATACCTGGTCATTAGCTCCTGTGCCTCCTGCCTGGCAGGACTGTGAGCAGCATAGGGTTAACAGACAGGGCTCCCTGTAGGCGAGCCCAGTGCTGGGAGGCCATGATCTCCAGTTCTTTCTTCTCCAGCTCTTTCTGTGCTAATTGAAGACGTGACATTCCGAGGATGAAAGCCTCTTTGTGTGGAGCCCGCAGGCAGCTGGGCTCACAGCCCTAGGTCGGCTGTGCACAGCAGCCCCAGAGCAGGTAGCGCATGGCCCTGGCTGAGGAATGTCCCCACGAGGCTCCAAAAAACAACTTCCTCCTTTATTCGAGCTATCAGCTCACAGTGCCTGCCGATTTGGGTCCCAATTATAGGTGGAGAACCAGGGGAAAGGTTGCGCTGTCTAGACACTAATCCTGAGATCCAGTTTCTTCTGCACTGTATCCCAGCAACAGGATTACAATTGCTGGGAGGTGGGGGTGAATTCTCTGGGGCTGGGCCAGGGGACCCCAGCTCCTTCTATTCCACACAACTTTCTGGTGTGGGAAGTAGGGCGAGGGCAGGAAGGGAAGCCCCTGTGGAGAAGGCTGGCAACCAAGAGGTTACAGGACTCCATCAGGTGTGACTGGAAGGTGGCTCACTGCCTGTTCCCCAAGGTCTGCAGTAAAGTCGGGGAGGCTGAGAAGTAGTAACCCGAGGAGCCATGGGCAGCAAAGACCTTGGTGGGATCCACCTGTGGTCAAGGGCAGGCACCTGCTCTGCTCTGTCCCAGGCTGCTCATGTGTCCTGACTGCAGATTGCTGTCTTCTCAGAGGCCAGACAGCAGCCTCTGCTTCTGCTATGTACTCAACTCTAGGCTTGGAGACTCCAGCCATCAAGCCCAACCCACACTGGGCCCCTTCTGATTGGCTTCCACTGTGACTGTTTCGGCCCCTACACAGGGCTGAGAGGTTTGTGCCTGCCTGTCCACCCCACACTTTGCAGGTTTCTTGAAGAAGGATGACAGGCAGGTGGCAGGCTTTTCATGGGACTGACTGGACTGTGCCTCAGGACTGGACTCCTCCTCAGGCAGTGTGGCCCTCACAGGGGTTTGTTTCCCCTTTGCCCCATCAGGGATGCAGTTCAAATCAGGCGTCAGGCATCCCTGCCCCTTACATAGAGACTTACTGCTGTGTTCACAGTCAAAGAGATTCCCTAAGCAGTGTCTCCCTAATGGATGTCCTGGGAGAGAGTCAACACGAGCCAGTTAGATGAGGCAGAGCTAAGAGACAGAGACCAAGCCGTGCGGGTCACAGCATCGTGCGGATCGGTACCCTTGGGAAGGCAGGGACTGTCAGACATGAGTGTGTACATGATGCTGCAGTAATAGTCAGACCCCATGCTTCACCAGTGGAGCAGCAGAGGCAGTGGTCAGCTGCTGGTCGGAAGGAAGCTCGTGCTGTTTGGGGCCAGCCAGCTGTGCACATTCTCTTCCTTTTATGGAGACCTGATTTTTTTTTTTTTTTCACCTCCCAAGAATCAGGCGGCCAGATGGATGAGTGAAATGAGGGCAGCTTTAAAATTCCAAGGCCCTGCCATGTGTGAAGGTGCTCACTTACCATCCCTGCACTTGGGAGGCTGAGGTAGGAGGATGGCCATGAATTTGAAGCCGGCCTAGGCTACATAATGAGTACGTGTCTCAGAAAAAAAAAAAAAAAAAGAACCAAATCAAGATAAACACAAATCTCAGGCCCTAAAATTCCAAGAGCTGCTGTCCTTGACAGCTGCAGCTCCGCTGGGGATTCTTTGTAAGTGTATAGGTGCACATGTGTGCATGGGTGCACACGTGTGTGCAGAAGTTCGTGTGTGTGTGTGTGTGTGTGTGTGTGTGTGTGTGTGTGTACCTGTGAATGTGCCTGTGTAGACCAGGAATCAAGCTCAGGTGTCATTCTTCAGTTGCTGTTCACCTTTCTGGTTTCTCTTTTTTTTGTTTTTTTAAAGATTTATTTTTTATGTATACAGTGTTCCACCTGCATGTATGCCTACACACCAGAAGAGGGCACCAGATCTCATTATAGATTGTTGGGAGCCACTATGTGGGTGCTAGGAATTATATCCAGGTCCTCTGGAAGGGTAGCCAGTGCTCTTAAAAAAAAAAAAAAAAAAAACTCCAGCCCCTTGTTCCTTGTTTCTGGTTTTGTTTTGTTTCTTGTTTGTTATTTTTGAGACAGGGTTTCTCTGTGTAACAGCCTTGGTTCATTTCTGTTTTTGTTTGTTTGTTTTTTTATATGGATTTCTCATTGCCTTGGAGCTCAGTGACTTGTCTAGACTGGCTGGCTGGTGACCCCCAGGCATCCTTTCTCTGCTCCCCCAGCACTGGGATTACAAGTGTGTCCTTTCATGCTGAAATTTTTAGTGGGGTTTTTTGGGGACCAAACTCAGTTCCCCATGTTTGTATGAGTGAGTCATCCTGCCTCTGGGATCTCTAAGCACTGTATGTCATGCATGTAAAACCTGCAGGGCTTTTATTCATGCTCATGCTGCCCAGGGCATGGTAGCCTTCATCTCATCTCACATTAGCATATGTGTGTATACATCTGTACAGTCTACCTAAGGCTTGATGTAGGCAAACCCTGAATCCCTGGAATCTTCCAGAGACCACCTTCTATCTTCCCTACTCTCTGCAAAGCACCAGTTGCCATGACAGTGTTGTTACAGCCAACACAGAGCGGACAAGGGTGGTACTCAGTCCCTGGGCAGGGGTAGAGAAGGTTGCTGTGTGGATGACTGTCTCAGTTCAGGGTGGACATGCGCTGGCTCCCTGACTATCACTCCATAGAGCATGGGTAGGAGGCAAAGGCTGGGACTCTGGCTTAGCACAGTAGGCAGATGTAGCCACCTGGTGGGGGATTGTTCTGTAGGACCCTGTGTGGAGAAGGGAGTCTAACTGCATGTACTCCAGCTGGCACTTAATTGCACTGGTGCAGCGGCTCCCTTTTCCTTAGCCACAAGGCAAACTGAGCTTAGGGGAATTGAGGAGGGCCCATGTGACTGTCAGTTCCTTGGGCTGGGGTGCCATCTTTTGCTGCAATGGGTGCCTGATGGAGCTGCCAATGCTTGGCAGAGAGAAAGTGTGGGAGCCCGCGTGAGTCACACTTCAGCTGGGCCTTTGGCTCCTGTGGAATGTGGCCTCATTCTCTTGAGTCTATGACTACTTGGTATTTTCTCACTAGATGTGGCCCAAAGCTGTGAGCACTAGGCCACTGAATCACCGTTAGTGTTGAGTTCCTGGCTTGAGCTCCTGTCAAACATTAACAGGTGAAGCTGTCCCTGTTGAAGAATAACCCATTTACCCTCTAAGCTATGATGTCCCAAAATGCATGGCTGACTGTGCGCTGGAGCTGGTCAGTTTGGGGTCCATTCTGATCAATAGTGTACATGGTCCTTACAGGTAGTGGCTGGGCACATCCAGCTCCCCTGGCCAGAACATTCCTGTTTGGTGTTTTGATATGGAATTGGAGACGTGGGCGATGGGTGCAGTTGCTCCCTGTTGGTTGGTTCAGATGCTCAGGGCCGAGAGCCATTGTGCTGGGTTATCGGCCAGCAGACAGCCAAGCCTAGGAAGCTAAAAGCTGGGGCTGGCAGAACAGTCCTGTGGGGTTAGGCACTGACCTGTGGGCTCTGGAGAGTCTCCTGATAGCATCTGACCTGCCACTTGGAGTTCACCGAGGCAGCTGAACAGACTCACACTTCCTAACTGGGCCTGGTGTGGCTGGCAGGGCTGCACAGTGCCAGCTCACTCTGTCTCTGGTGAAGAAGCAACTTAGGTGTCTGTGGCCTGTTCTGTGACTTCTCATCCTGTAAACCTCCCTGATCCTCATGTGGACCCTGCCACCTTCCCATCCCTGTCGTCCTATGTGTGCACTGTGCAACACCCTGCGGTGTCCTGAAAGAGAGGGAGCCCAACCAGAGTGGGAGCTCTTATGGGCACCCTCATCTGACATCCTCAGCTTCTCCACCTGTCTAGACCTTGACTGTCTAGGTCTGGCTCCTGGGGAGGGAGGAATGAGGACTGTGGGCTCTGGGATTAAGGTGACAGGAAGGAACTGCCTAGAACTGCTTGTGGAGTGCCTGGGGCCCATGATCCCCCTTATACCTTAAGGTGGCCAGACCAGACCCAAGGCTAAGGGTTCTTCTCGGGGCCCCCAAACAAATGACTGATTTGAACTTGGGTTTCAGGTTTTTTTGTCTTTTGTGACAGGGTTTTTCTGTGTAACCCTGGCTGTCCTGGAACTTGCTCTGCAGACTGGGCTGGCCTCGAACTCACAGAGATCTACCTGCCTCTGTCTCCCAAGTGCTGGGATTAAAGGCATGCGCCACCACCGCCCGGTGGGCTTTAGTTTTAAATCCTATTTATATTATAGGATGCAGGGAAGGAAGATGGAGGGATAACAGAGAAAGACAGGTTGATGCTAAAGACCATATTAAGGCCTCTGTCCTCATTTGAGGTCATAGAGCAGTTTGTTAGTGCCACCTCGACAGTGGACCTGCTGCCCGGGCCTGGACTCACTGTCTGTTCTGTGGCTGGTTGCCACTGTTCCCTCTAATGTGAGAGAATTTGGGATGAGTGTGCCCCATCTTGCATCCTTCCTGGTCCTGGCCTGAGTGTAAATCAGTGCCTGTTTCTTAAGACACCGTTTTGCATGGGTGTTCTGGGAAGATTTGAGTCTCTTTGCAGCGACACAGGTTACTTGTGCAGCTCCTTTCATTGGTGACACAGTGTCTAATGCACCACACGATTGCAGCAGGAACTAACTGCACAGTAAGCCTATAGAGCCCCAAGCCCAAGGGGTTCACCTTATGGCATCTGCCAACATGGTTGAGTCTGAGCTGACTTTGGGATGCTGGAGAAGGGAACAAGGAGTTGGAACTCAGTGGTGATATTTTATGACTTAACAAATAAAGCTTGCCTGAAGATCAGAGTTCAAAGCTAGCCACACTAGTTAGCCATAGAAGCCAGGCAGTGGTGGCACACACAACGTTAACCCCAGCACTTGGGAGACAGAGGCAGACAGATCTCTGTTAGTTCAAGGTTACCCTGGGATATACAAAATTGATTCAGTCTAAAAGAGAAATAGAGTGCACACAAAGGTGATCCCAGCACTTGGATTGACCCATGCTAGGGAGGTAGAGACGGGAAGGAATGTCGTGGACAGAGAGAGAAATATAAGGCGGAGGAGACAGGTGCTCAAGGCAGCCTAGGTACTCTGAGGATTCAGTCTGAGGATTCGTGGAGACAAGATCTCCATTTGGTCTGAGGTAGAGGTAAGAGCTAGTGGCTGGTTGCTTTGCTTCTTTTCCCCTTTCCCTACTAATATCCGACTCTGGGTTTTTATTATTAATAGCGATTAGAATTCATACTACAGACTCAGCCTCAAGTTCAGATGAGGTGTGGCCGTGCCCTGAGACCGCAGAGCAGAGAGATCTCTTTCTGCTCTGGGCCGGCCAGTGTTTTGGGGAAGGACAGTGGTCCACTGATAGTCGGGAGAGGACCCAGCCGGGTAGCAGGCTGAAGCAAGAATGCGGCTTGAGTGTCTCTTAACAGGGCCACACCTGGTGTAAAAGGCTTAGTCTGGGGTTGGTGGCCACTTTGACAGTGTACCTACCTAGCTGGCAGAGGAGCCTTAAAGGACCCTGGAATATTGAAAGTGGTGACCCTGTCCAGGTAGGTCAGTAGGTTCTTCCTGGAGGAAGTTCCAGGGACTTTTCAACTTTGAGAACACACCCTCCACAACATAGCCAGCCCCCTGGTACTCAAACTGGCTAGCAGGGGAGCAAGTGGGTACTTTGGCTCTAAGCCATTCCAGCTGGAGTTCCCAGGCAGAGGTGTTTCCTTTGGTTGGTCTCTGTGGCCCTGAATGGTGGGGGTTAGCATTGGGAGATGGCGCTGACAGGCTCAGGTCATGACAGAGGAGGTGCTATGTGGTGGGGAGTCCTTTCAGGGGTGCTCCCAGGCCTCGATGGATCTCACTGCCTTCCTGAAGATGATGAACCAGAGGAGAGCATGGGACTGGGTCTTTGCTGGTCTGCCTAGCCTGGCCCTGCTGGACTCTGGCAGCAGCTATGATCCTGCCCTGTCTGAGTGGTGGTGGCCTGTCCCTTGGAGTGCTAGTTACCAAGGGGAGACCTGGCTTGTAGGTCTGCAGCATCTGCTGGGGCACTAGGCTGCCACTGTCTTCTTCTGGATGTGTAGGTTGGCTAGCCATTCTGTTTGAGGCTCTTGCCCAACTCACTCCCACTCAGGCTACAACAGTCTTAACTTAGGCTTCAGCCCTACAGGAGATTCAGCTTGGCCCACTGTGAGCTCAACTTGGAGGACTATGGTTATTCTGTGTCCTTTTCTATCATGTCCGGGGCCCAGTCCTGAGAGTCATGCATTTCTTCCGTGGATGTGGTGAGAAGGTTGCCATGAGGGTGAGCAGCCCTTGGGGAGTTACACCCTGCTCTGCCTCTTGGGGGCCAGAGACTGTGGTAGTAACTATATCTGCACAGAATCCCTTGGGGCCCCCTGTGTTCTCTCTTTCCTGAGGCCAATGCTGCCTTTCTCATCTCCACTTCAGCCAAGGAGACTGGAGAAGTTCTGGTAGTCTGTATGAGAAGTATCCCCTGCTTCCCCACACCCTCCCCCAAACCTCTGTTTCCCCTGCAAGATTCTTTTGGCTGGGTGTCAGCATACTGGAAGCCATACTAAGTTGGAGCTAGGACCTGTGCCCTGTGGTATGGGCTGAGCTTGTAGATGCCATGTACCAATTTCGGGCCGTACTTCTGGCCTGCTAGGGTGGTGTCATTTATCCATGGGATGCAGCTTGCTAGCTGAGTCTTTCGGGTGATAACTAGGGTGACCTTAAGGCTTTGCCATGCGTTCATCTCCCCGCGGCTGTGCTCCTGAGCATTGGTGCCCTTGCCTCTCTCCCTGTGTACTCTTGTTTTAGGGAGGCCTCTGTCCTTTAGCAGCCTCTGTTTTTTTCTCAGGGATCTGTGGTTCATTTGAGGGCTACAGGAACCAAGAGAGACCAAGGGGTGTGTGTGTGTGTGTGTGTGTGTGTGTGTGAGAGAGAGAGAGAGAGAGAGAGAGAGAGAGAGAGAGAGCGCACATGTGCGCGCAGCTTCCATGACACTCACACATGCCCTTGAATGGGGAATGAGTAGGGGTGGGAGGAACTATGTCAGGCTTGATGTTGCTCCCAAACCGTCTTTTTTTTTTTTCTGTTTTTTTGGTTTTTCGAGACAGGGTTTCTCTGTGGCTTTTGAGGTTGGAACTAACTCTTGTAAACCAGGGTGGTCTCGAACTCACAAAGATCCGCCTGCCTCTACCACCCGAGTGCTGGGATTAAAGGCGTGCACCACCATTGTCTGGCTATATTTGCTGTTTCTTATGCCAGGCTCTCAGGTATGCTCATGAGGTTCCTAGTCAAGTAAAGTATGCAAAGTCCACCTGCAAAAGGGCCATACTTCCTGTTAATGCTTTGCTTTTTTGTGTGGCATCCCTTACCCTTTATCATCTCTTACTCAGGGTTGCTAAGGACCTGGGAGGCTGAGTGAGATCACCCATAGTTCACACTCTGCCAAGGGGTGTGCCCCTAGCCCCCATTTTCCCCTAAGCAACCGGAGTCTACACTGCCTTCCCAAGCTCCTTCCACACCTCCTGCAAGATGTCCATGCTAACACCTGACTTCAAAGCCTCCGAAGCTGTGTTGGTGTGGGCAGATGGAAGCAGACTGCAGGTGAGGAGGAGAGCTTCTTGGGACTCCACACATCTGCAGTGACCATCGACTGGCTTGTGGACCACTGACCATATCAGCTCTCACTGTCTGGACCTTCGGGTACCTGGTTTGGTCTCTTCTGTACAGGGCAGGTTCCTGGTGCATTCTGAGCTCTGGTAGTTGTCACACCAAGCACTCTTCTCCGTTTCCTTTACTCTCATTTTCTTGTCAGTCTGCTGGGGCAGGAGCTGGGCCTGTGCTGGGTCTGCAGGCTGAGAGCGCTGTGAGGGGGGAGGCGCAGGAATGTGCTGGCATCTGGCCACTCCTGGGCTCTGAGCTCAGGCCTGACTAATGAGGTGACTCACCTGAGCAACCTGAGAGCCTCAGGCGGCCCCCCTGATAGTTTGGTTCCTTACCTCAAAGAGCTGGGTGGACAAGAGGCCTCCTTCATGGTGACCCCATGGACCTCCTCAAAGTGAGTAGTCAAGGCCATTAGCACCATCTTCTGCATCGTTCATTCCCCTTGGCCACTCTTGGCACTGTGACTACCATGCTGTTGTTCAGGGTGGTGGCTGGCACCTCCTGTGGGCTGGATTTCATCCAGCTTAGGTTGGAAGGTGTTAGGGTTTCGATCTCAATTGTCCCCAACAGGGTTTTGAATGCTAGATCCCAGATTTTGGTCCTACTTGGAAGGCTGTGGAGCTGAGCTGCTGGGAGTAGAGCATGATGGGAGGAGTAGAACATTGAAGATTCTGCTCTTTCTACATCTGCTTGCATCATGTGGGTAGTAGCCACCACCTCACATTCCCAACACCCTGAACTCCATCATGTCTTCTTCCCTGAAACCGAATCAAAACAAACCTTTCATTACTGAAGTCATTTTTATCAGGTCTCTGGACTAAGCAAAAGTAACTAATAGCAGAAACCAGCACCTGGGAATTGGAGCCATTGCTATGGTCTGTAGGCCTTTGGAACTGATTTGTAAAAGGGACGCGGGTAGCAGAAGGCTTAGAACTCAGTAAGCAGACTCTAGTGGACAGTTTCGGTGGGGAGCATGGAAGACCAGTACACCGATGTGGATGGTAAAGACTGTTGTTGAAGTTTCACATGGCAACAAGGACTCTGTTGGGAACTGGGTTAGAGGGTACTGAAGTTATATTCCAGAAAAGAACATGATGGCATTCTTCCTATATCCTGAAAATTGGAATAAAGTTGAACTAAGAAGTAATGGACTAATGATTGTAGACCCCTCCCATCAAAGGTTCAGGGGTATCAAAATGCAAATGTGTTAGAACTTCACAAGGAGCTACCAAGGGAAAGGTTTGTCCAAGTGTAGTCAGTCGGATGCTCAGAGGCCTTTGCGGCTGTGGTCTGGTGGTGCTGGCTGCTGCTTGAGTTGGCATTAGAATTTGGTATTGTATGTGCAATGCTGGTTTTACGGGTATAAGGAATATTTAGGAGTTGAGGTTAAGAAAAAAAAAAAAGTCGGGGCAGCAGTGGTGGCACACACCTTTAAACCCAGCACTGGGGAGGCAGAAGCTGGTGAGGCTAGCCTGGCCCAGAATGGCCAGGGCTACACAGAGAAACCCTGTCTCAAAACAACCAAACCAAACAACAAAAAGAGCTGTGAGGCCTTGTGCTAAGGTTTAAAAACAAACAAACCAACGACAAACAAAAACAACTGTGAGGCCAGGCAATGTGTAGCGTGGTCAGGCCCCCCCAAACAAGGTGATGCAGTAAAGTTTTGAGGGTGAAGCCCAAGTTAAGTAGAGACCCCAAGACCCTGGCAATGTCAAGAACGTGGACTATTTGCCCAGGAAAGCTGTAGGTACTTAGTGGAGCTAGTCCAAGAGGGAGGCTGTGGGTATTGCCGACGGCAGGGCCATCACGGCATGGCTATAGCTAAGCCAGTTGGAGCTCGCATCCCACCGGGCTGGGTATCTGGACATGAAGCTACAAGGCTTGGTGTTTGCTTGCTTTGGCCAGGTCTTCCCTTGCTATCCCCCACATTCCTCCCTCAGGGAGTGGGAGTGTTTATTTTGTGCATTGTGTGTTGTAACTATGCAGTTTCTTTCTGATTTTTACCGAGAGTCATCGTTAAGGAGTTTGCTTTGTGCTTCAAGAGATGTTTTGGACTTTGGAACAGTGTTAGGGCTGTTAAAACATTTTGCATTTTGAGAGGCGGCTGTGAGCCTCTGTGGAACCAGCTGAAGAAATGTATGGTGCAAAATGGAAATGCCTCCTATGGGCTCATGTTTTAAGCCCTTGAGCCCTAGACTGGGATGCTGTGTAGGAGGATACCAGGCAGGAATTGAGTTTTAGGGGTGGGTTTTCAAAAGTTTGGTGCCAGATTCTGTCCCTTATTTCTCTGTTTCCTGATTCCTGACTTCTCAGCGACTCCTGATTGGGTAGAATAGTCCAGGTGTGTCCTGCATGTGCTCTTGGAGACTGGCTTCTTGGTGACCACAGTGTCTCTGTGTCTGCCTGTGTAGTGAGAGTCACGCTGCTCTACGATGGCTCCCTGGTGATCTATTGTACCACTCTCCTTTTGAAAATGTGTTTTCTGAACTCCGTGTATCTGACTGGAGACTGTGGCCTCTTTATAGCCCTGGTCACACCTGGTTTCCTTCTCTACATGGCTCCTAAGCAGCGGACTTTGGAGGTCACGGTGAAGGTCCCAAGGCACAAAGGCTGTTGGTACCCAGGGGAATGGAGGGACAGGGCTCTGTTCCCTGCTTGGAGCTCATCCACACTGTGGGAATCCATGCCTCCTGCTGTGCCCCTGTGAGAGAGGGACAGTTCCCAGGGGAAGAGAAAGGAGAAATAGGGCCAGGTCTTAGGGTATATCCATTCGTTGGTGTGTTTGCCCATCCATCCATCCATCCATCCATCCGTCCGTCCATCTATTTGTTTGTCCTCATACTTGCCTAGAAAATTCCCTGTGTGCCTACTCTGAATCCATTTTCTGTCTTGATGACACCAGCTCTTCCTGCCCATCTCCAAGGTTCACCAGGACGAACCTTCTCTAGTTCCAAGCTCACACATCCCACACCTAAACTGTCATGTGACTCCCTAAGGCTTCAGGCTGCCATGCAGGGGTGGATGGTGCTAGATGTTTATCTTTCTTCCATGGTCAGGATGTTGCTTTTTTTTTTTTTTTTTTTCCAGGCTGTTATACCCATTCCCCATTGTTAATGTCCCTTGGACCCGTGGTTTTATCTTCTTGGTAAGGTGTAGGATGGTCACCTTGACACTAATGACAACTTTGACTCTAGACTTTTCTGCCTTCCTGGGGTTTCTGTCTCAGTGCTTGGGCCACCCCTGACACTTCCTTCTTTGGTTTCCCAGCATGCTCTGCTGCCTTCCTCTAGGTACTTGTGTGGGAATGAGAGTGTGTCTATGCCCAAGGGTGTGGCCCCATGGCTCATGGCTAGGGGTATCCTGCCTCTCTAGAGTCCTCCTACCTTCATTGTGTATGCTGGACTCTCCCTTTGGGTCAGAGCTATAGTTCCTAGCCAGCTGAGGCCCCTAGCCCATGGCTTGCAGTGCTCTGGTAGTTGATGGCCCTTTTGTGGAGAGTCACAGGCAGGAAGAGGGCCTTTCTTCCTGTCCTGGACCTCAGCCACCTGTGTGTTTGAACGACTCTTTCAAAATGAATGTCCTGGGCTTCTGCACTTGAGTCTGGACAAGCAGTCAAGGAGGGAGGTGGGCTCAGGCCCACCCAGGGCAGGCTCGGGGTCATTCTTTGTGACCCTGGATCTGGTTACAAAGGCAGATGGAGAGCATGGGTGGCTGGCTAAGTCCCTGGAAGCCCAGGAATGTGGAGCAGACTCCTCTCAGCCTGGGGTCCTAGGGTGGGTAGCATGTAGCATGTATTTGCTTTTATTCTTAGCAAAGAGCCCAGAGTGAGAGCTTTGAGGGCAGCTAGCAGACAGTGCTGTAATCCCAGGTTCAGATATCCATTGGCCGAGCACATGTCCAGAAAGGCAGGCTTTGGTCAGGTGGACAAACCTGTCAGATCCATAGACAAGCACAGCAAAATCTAAAAGGTTAGGGACAGCCCCCTGTAGAGAACAAAACCCAAGGGATCCTTCCATATCTAGTCCATGGTAGGCCCTAACCTCCTGTCTACAAGGTGGGTCACTTCTCTTTCAGGTGTGTCTGTATCTGGAGGATGGCTGGCAGGGGAGGGTCACAGTCTGTAGGTTGGCCTGGGAGGGGTGTGGCACAGGGCAGGGTAGGCTCTTTGTCCCCTCCACTATGGGCTGATGGATGCCTTCATTGAAGTCTGAGAGCAGCAGGGAGTAGTGACTCTTACTTAGAACCTGTTGGTACAGGGACCCGGGAGGCAGCAGGCACCACCTGCCTTGTTGTGGTAACTGTGAGAGCCAGGGAGAAAGACCGCTATGGCTCAGGGGATCAATTCTGATACCTCTGGAAGACTGTGACTTTCTCAAGGCTGCTCAAGCCCTATGTGACTCTCCAAGGCCTTGAGAGCATCATGTGCTTACTAAGGCTTCAGTGTTGCTTTTGATGTGGTTTAGGCATGCTGCACTGGATGGCCTGAGCCATGAGTCCACGGGGACAGGAGAGCCACTGCCTTCCATCTCTGGGGTCACAGCAGGGATCCTGGCTGGTCCTGCTTTGGGTAACCTCGAGTTCACTTAGGAATGAAGAGGGCTGGTGTGGTCATCATGCATCTATCCAGCAGATGCTTTCCAGCCCAGGTGTCAGCCATCTTTCCTTTCCCCATGTCATACCCAGGGTGTCAGAGCCCCATGGATATCCTCTGTGGGCACCTGCTTCCACAGGTGCCTCCCGCCGTGCCCAAGGGCTTCCACCCCAGCACTTCAGAACAGATCCAGGTTGAGAGGAAGAAAAGACAGTTGTAGAGTCCAGGGACAAAAGCCCCAGGCCTCTTCCTGCCACCAACAGTTGGATGACTTGGCTGAGGGTTTTGGAGGGATTCCAGCAGGGTCCTGCCCGAGCTAGGCAGTTGCTAAGGTAAGGCTGGCATAGGCAGGACTCCAGGAGAAAGTAATATCTCTTAAGGCCTCTTGGTCCAAGTAAGTTGCTGTTGGGTTTAAACTGAATAAATGCAGATGGGTAAGTGGTGCATAGTCTGGGGTGATGAGTTATCTGCAGGTGGGACACTCCCCAAAGCCACACTGTTTTACGGCTGCTGCCTATGACCACATAGGCTTTGGAGAGAGCCACACTGTCATTTTCCTCATCTACACTTATTTTTATGTGAGGAACCCTTGTGTTCCAAATGTCAGGTCCTCGAGTTTGTCTCTTCCCAGGGGGTTTAGGAGGCCTGTCTGGGCCACACAGCTCAGGGATTGGTCAGGACCAGCAGGCAAACAGCCACTTTCTGTTTGGCCTCTCTCTGTGGACCTGGAAGCTTCCTTGAGCCTGAAGCTCATCTTGTGAGTAGGCAGTACAGGACACATGCAGGTCCTGTTGAGAAGGACGAACGGGAGTTCCTGTGAGCTGTGAGGACCTCAGGCTAGGTGCCTGTGAAGAGGAAAAGACCCATAGCTTCTGCCTGAAACCTGTCATGTTCCCCATGACAGAAACCAAAGACTGAGAACACTGGAGTTTCCACCACCCTGCCCAATCCCCTCGCCACCCTCTGGACTTCCAGAGTGACTCTGAATATGCCATAAAAGTCTATCCGGAAATGTCTCCTGCAGGCAGAGGCCCCTGTGCCCTTCCCTGTACTGGCTGTGACAACCCCTCATAGGGTCTGAAAGCCAGCCGTTCCCACAGATGATTGTCTTCTTTGAAACTCTGAAACCAGCTCAGCCAAAGAAAATAACAACAACCCTTCCCTTCTGAAAGGGTCCAGGAACCCTTTAATGTTTAACTTTGTTTGACCTTGTCAGTATCAAGAAGGACAAGGAGGGGGCCCTGCTGTTTGTTCAGATGGCAATAGACAGATGCTTAGAGGATAAAGGGACATTTTATTCAATTTTTAAAATGTTTTTTTTTAATAAAAAACTTCTTATTTTATAGTTAACATTCTTAGAAGAATTTAAAATACCAAGTCCACAGACCTCATCCCAGGTCCTGTGAGGAGGCTGAGGACCTGGGTTTGCCCTCCTGAGAGTGCCTGTCTGGGGACCACACCTCAGAGAGAAAGGACAGGGAGTGCAGTAGTATGCACAGGGCTCCAGTCCTCAGCCCAGTGCGAGCTCTGTCCCGTTGTTCTCTTTGCACTGACCACCCACACCCCCTTTGTCCATCGGAGGCCCCACTGGGTCACAAGCCCTCTGTAAGCCTCCGTGTCTCTCTTCTGCAAATATGCAGAGACAGGGATAGGCACAGCACCCCTGCAGAGGCGACGCCCTTTGTGGACAGGGCTCTGGGAGCCTCTGTTACACTCCTCTATGGGTGGTGTGATTGGACATGGGTTTGGTGGTGTGACTGGACACGGGTTTGGTGGTGTGACTGGACACGGGTTTGGTGGTGTGACTGGACACGGGTTTGGTGGTGTGGCTGGACACGGGTTTGGTGGTGTGACTGGACACGGGTTTGGTGGTGTGGCTGGACACGGGTTTGGTGGTGTGACTGGACACGGGTTTGGTGGTGTGACTGGACACGGGTTTGGTGGTGTGACTGGACACGGGTTTGGTGGTGTGACTGGACACGGGTTTGGTGGTGTGACTGGAGACGGGTTTGGTGGTGTGACTGGACATGGGTTTGGTGGTGTGACTGGACATGGGTTTGGAGGAGCAGCCATTCAATCCCCCTTCAGTGTCTATTGTTCAGCCATGTCACAGAGTTCTGGCCTCTCACCTGAGCAGAGACCCATTGAACCCAGGCAGCCATCCCAGGTGAGCCTGGGGGATAGGGTTACCAGCTTAGAAGAGAGACACCCAACTGAGCTCATACTTGTCAAGTGGGGTGCAGGAGGTGGAGAGGCTTGGTGAGTGCTGCATGCAGAGACAGCAGTCCTCTGTTACTGTCAGGGTAGTTTGTGTGCCACCCAGGGCAACCATGAAAATGCTACCTCCCAGGCCCATCTTCCTCCCTTGAGTCCCTCTGAGCAGTATATGGGTGCCCAGGCCTTGTCTGTTTGTCCTTCATGTCAGAACAGGAAGTGCCAGACAGGGCAGTGCTAAATTCTGCTCACCTGGGTCTGGCTGGAGAGGAAGGGTCTGTGCACTGGGGCCTGCACTTGGGGGAACATCCCTAAGGCCAAATGACTTGGGGCCCTTGAAGACAATGCTGAGAAAGGTTTTTAAAGATTTATTTTTATCTTGTATACAGTGATCTGCCTACATATATGCCTGTATGCCAGAAGAGGGAACCAGATCTCATTATAGATGGTTGTGAGCCACCATGTGGTTGCTGGGAATTGAACTCAGGACCTCTAGAAGAGCAGCCAGTGCTCTTAACCTCTGAGCCATCTCTCCAGCCCGAGAAAGGTTTTTAAAGACATCTAAAATCCCGCCCATAAAGTACCTTCCATATAAGTGATGGTGATCTTAGCAGTTGATTTCTTCAAACTGTAAGGGGGACCTCTTTGCAAAATGGGAGTCAGGAATAGAAGGACAGTAGACCGTTGTCTCACCTTTAACCTTTCTGGTGAACATGCTCCATCCCTGTCTTGGGCATGCCTGTTACATGTTATGAAGAGCTGTGTGCGACACCCCTTATAAGGCATGCCCGCCTTGTGTATCTTCTGGAATTCCCTGAGACCACATTCCTAGTGATTTTGAAGCTCAGTGAGGATCCATTCACAGCTCCCATATACAGTGAAATTACTTTTTTTTTTTTTGGTTTTTTGAGACAGTTTCTCTAGCTTTGGAGCATGTCCTGGAACTTGCTCAGTTGACCAGGCTGGCCTCGAACTCACAGATCTGCTCGCCTCTGCCTCCTGAGTGCTGGGATTAAAGGTGTGCGCCACCACCACCACCTGGCTGAGTGAAACAACTTCTAATTTGGCAAAATAGGCTTTGTTGGGGGCCTTCCAGCTCGGGCTAGCAAGGCATGGGCAGCTCACTGTCTCACTGTGGGCTGCAGACTGGGAAGGTAGTAGAGCTGAGTAGACCTGTGCCTAGCAGCCTGGCAGGCACACAGCCTCTGGTTCTTAGTCCTGTCTGCTAAGTCACCAGGGTTCTGGAGGGGTATGTGTTCTGCATAGTACATGCTCACATATACACACACTCAAAAGTATGTCTCTTGGGCTTTGGTCTTATGTGTGGGCAGCTTCTCCCCAGCAAAGGGAAGGTGGGTTCCCTAGGTCCTTTGATGGCTGCTGATCTCTGTGTGCTTCTGAGGCCTGTGTGTGGGGCTGGCCCACAGTTGCTGTGCCTCACATGGGACGAAGGCTCCGTTCGGTTCTTTCAGAGAACAGCTTGTTTGCCGAATGACATTAGCAGATCTGTGGGCAGCTGGAAGATGCTCCGTGCTGACCTGTGAAGATGATTTCCAGATGGAAACCTAAGGCTCCTCAGGATGAGGTCTGAGGCTCGGGTGGTCCACAAAGTGCTTGTTCAGAGATCAGTATAAAATGTGACATGCTTGGTGTGGCCAAGACAGTTTTATTGTATTTTACAGGATTATTTGTCAATAACGGGCAGGACCAACCCTTCCCATGATCAGAAAAGCCAGGGCCTAGAGTCCTGCCTGATATGAACAGGAAGTACAAGAAACACTCAAATCTCATTTAGGATACCCCAGGGCCTCACACAGAGAAGTCCTTGCAGATGAGGCCTCAGAAGACAACTGGGAGGCATGGGGGCAGGGGGACTGTGGGAATGGTGCAGGGTGGGGACATACACAGAAATTCTGGATCCCAGAGACAGGTCAAGGCTACAGAGGAGGCTCCCACAGCCACAGGTAAGACTGGGCCTCCTGAGGTTGCTCTAATAAGCGACCATGAATCCTTGGCTTAAGTGTTAATCAGTGCCCAGATGGAAGCAGGAAATGTATCTGACTGGCTACAGTCAGGAAGTGTCACAGGCAGGCTCCTGCTGGGAAGTCATTCTGACTTTTTGGTCATTTAGAAGCCACTTACCCCCTGTGATTCTTCTGCCTCCAGGCAAGCATGGCGTTGGTGGGGAGTCCCTCAGGGGAGTCCTTCAGGCTGAATCTCTCCCTTCCCCCTAACAGAACCTGTGGGTTAGGCTGCCTCATCCCCCTGGCTTCCAGAGTGAAGTCCTGGCAGTGTCCTTTATGTTGTCCTGCAGATGAATCACTGCCACGAAGCACAACAATCATAGATTTCAAGGATTGGGACGGGCACCTTGGGCATGGTTTTGATGAGACACAGGAGAATGGACCACTTCTGACCCATAAGGCAGGGCCGAGCTGTGGCTCAATGGGAGAGCGCTTACCTGGTTGGGTGGGTGGGAGGCCTGGGTTCCTAGTGTGGAGCTAGGGCAAAGGAGCTGCTCTGCACTTTGCTGTCCAGATTCTAGGGTCTCTATCCCTTCACCCAAGGGTCCCACTCTTGACATACACATGAAGGGAAATGACATCTGCCAGAAGACAGTACAGCACCATACTTGTAGCTGTGTGGTGCTGGACCAGGCAGGTACCTGGTGATGCAGGTGGGATGGAGGCTTGGTGGCTACTGGCATGACTGGAGTTGCCTACATGCCTTCCCTGAGGGTAGCTTGACATGTCTTCATAAAGGCAGGGCACAGTATGGGACAAGCCCCATCTATGCCTATGGGCTCCTCCTGTGTGTGTCGGTGCAGTGTGCCTGTGTCTGCTGTGTATGTTCAAGTGTGTTTCTGGCACATATGTATGTGCCTGTGTGTCCGTCTGTGTAGTTTGTGCGATGTGTTGCTGTGGTCTATGAGTGTATCTGTTTTATGTGTGAGCACGTGTTGCTCTCTCTGACACATAGATGTGTGTGTGTGTGTGTGTGTGTGTGTGTGTGTGTGTGTGTGTGTGTGTGTAAGAGCAGAGGAGGTGTGGACAGAGGTGCTGTGTGTGGGTTGTGGACTGAGAAGTTATTCTCTCACTTTCTGAATTACCGTATGTGAATTTCTTTCCTGATACTTTAGCTGAAAAGCTTGCAAGTGGCTAAGAAATGCTGGGTCTGCAGCTCCCCCTGGCGGCTCATGCCTAGTTGGAGACCCTGTCCAGACAGTCTTGCCTGCTGGACTGCATGTCCAGGGGTCCAGAGTGTTTTCCTGGGGTCTCTGCCTCAGTGGACATGTGGAGGCTGTCATACTTCAGGATGCCAAAGTTTGACTTTGAGGGACTCTCAGAAGATACCCACATGGGCAGTTCAGCACTCACTAGGTCCTGCTGGGTGAATCATGGTGTGTGTGCCATTCAGCAACCTCAGTGGTGTGGGTGGAACTTGGAGAAAGCCCCGGGAAATGTTTGGGTGAGGGCCTGGGCCACCTACCCACTTCTCCCACGTTGTCAGTGGTCCAGAGCTGGTGGGAAGCAGATTTGGGGTGCCAAGGCTGGGCTGGCTGATGCCCTAGTGTCTCCCACCTGGCTTCCAGGCTGCAGGAGATGGAGAATGGGGGCTTGTGGCCCAGCCCAGCTGGGTTGCATGGTTTCTGACATCGCTGCAGCTTCCCAATTGCATTCCATGGATTCTGGGTGGAAATTATTGTGTTCCTTGACCATGAGCCACCCGGCGAGGTGGCTGGTGACCAGCCAAGAAACCAGCTGCCAGCAATGGCGTGGCAGGCCATAGGTGGGTTTCTGAGCTACCATGGGAGGAAGTGAGCTGTCCAGGCTGGGGTACAGAGCTCACAGTGTCCTCCAGTAACCAGGGACCTTTGTCCCTACCCTCCTGCTGAGGCCTCAGTACAAACCCAGCTGTAGTTGAGAATCACCTAGACATTTTCAAAGAGTCTGATGGCCATCCAGGAAAACAGAACTGACGGTTGGCGATGGGCCCAGGCACAGCGTGGCCCCTCACTCAGGAGAGGCTAGCCTTTCTTCCAGCCATGCCAAAGCAGCAATGGGTCCCAGGACACAGACTGTCAAGGACCTCCTGCCCTCATTCTGACCCTGGGAATTTCCACAACTTCCTGTTGCCCGCTGAGGACAGAATTCACCACAGCTCCCAGATCCTTGTTGCTGGTCACATTCTAGCAGAGAGTTAGTGCCATTAGATGTCCTTCATCTCTCTGTGCCTTTGGCATGTCTCCCCTCCGGATTCTTTAGCACTTACATTCCTCTCTAGTGCTGAGATTAAAGGTGTGCACCACCACCATCCAATGTCTATGGCTAACTTGTGTGGCTGCTGGGATTAAAAGCATGTGCCAATACTGCCTGACCTCTATGGCTGACTAGTGTGGCTAGCTTTGTACTCTGATCTTCAGGCAAGCTTTATTTGTTAGATCATAAACAAAATATCACCATACCCGTATGAACAGCTCTCAAGGACACAGGGTCCTCCTCCTGGGGGAGATGCTGTGGGCCCTCAGGGTCCAAGTAGCTCTCAGACCTGTGTGGAGAGAGGTCCTGGGGCCAGTTGGGGGATCGTGGGAGATGGAGGAAGGTATCGTGGTTTCTCCTGGTGATAGAATCCCAAGGTAGCTTTGTGAGGGGACCAGATCCTGGGGATATATTGACATGTTTGATTAAAACACCAGCGCGGCGAGCAACTTGTTGGAAGAAAGAAGGCAAGAGACTAGAGAAAGGGGTGGAGAATGAGAGAACCCTGCTTTGACGTTGGTCCTGGCATGGGCTGGTTAGCAGGTACCTCTGCATGAGGGATTGGCAGTGTGCAGGCACACTCGTGGGCATGGAGGTGGCCTTCCATGATTTAGTGACAGCTCAGTCCTGTAAATTCCCTTCCTACTCTTCCCAGTCCCATTCTTGCCACGGCTTTCTCCTTTCCCTCACAACTGAAAGGAGACAGGGAAAGCCAGCTGAGGTCCCAGCTGGGGGCTTCCTGGATGTTTTTCTGTTGTCACCTTGTACCTACTCATGCTACTTTAGTAAGTTTTCAAAGAGAACATTCTGAGAAATAAAAGACCGGAAGCCTCTGTTTATGGCTCTAGGGTATGGGGCCTCTGACCTAGGGGAGGTACCAGGGCTGGGCTCCCTGTTGCTTAATGAGCAGCGCCTGCTCCCCCCTCCCCCGCCCCCAAGCCTGGGATGGTGGCCAAGGCCCAAAGAATCAAAGGGCTGCACTGTGTGGAACGGAAAGGAAGCTTGTGGACAGTGAGGCCCAGCCTGACACCTGGCCCCTCCTTGGCCAGGGCCCCCCGTGAGGTGAGGTCACAGTCATGTGATGTGAACCATCGATGACTAAATGCCAGCCTGGGCTGCCTCCAGCAGAGGCCACTGTGACCCTGGAAGTTCAGCCTTTTCTTCCCTCCCACTGTGCTGTGAGAGTCTCTGGGGCCTCACAGCAAATCCTACATCCTAGGCAGCTGCAAACAGGACCTCAGGCCTCATCCTGGCTGCCCCAGGGTCCCTGGGATGTGTCCATGTCATGGTAATGCTCTGCCTCCATTTTCACATGGTGTCCTCTGGGGTCTATGATTGCCAAATCCAGGTCCTACCTGGTAGTCCAAAGGGTCTCTTGTTGGGGTCATTGACTGGTTACATTTGCAAATTTCCTTTGCCTGGCATGGCTGTCTACAGGTCCTGGGTGAGGTAAGTATACTTGGCCTCCACAGTGTCCCTGACACTTTCCTCTCTCCCATTAGCCCTGGAACCCTGAAGAGTGTTCAGCTCCATCTCCCAGTTTGTCCTTCTATACCTGGCCAACAGAGCCAAGTTCCAACAAGCACTCTTGTCTATTATACCATGGGCCTGGAGGTCCCAGGCCTGGGAGTCTCCAAGGGGAGGTTTGCTGAGCATAGGAGGGTCCCACCATAGATACAGTGAAGGAGGAGTACTCATATGTCTTCCAAAGAGAGTAGATGGGATTGAGAGGGGCTAGAAACATTAGGGTCTCCCTTGTAGCATCTGACTGGTCTCCATACTCCTTACTCGCTTTTGGAGAGCAAGATGGATGCAGAGGGACCAGTGAGATGGGGCTGGGACAGGTCCACCCAGCGGAGAAGCCAGGCCTTGTAGGGTGCTACCCAGAGCTGTCTCCAGGAATGCCTAGCATCGTTCCTAGAGGATTTGACCAGCTTTCCAACCAGCACAGCTTTGTGTGGACGGCAGGCTTTGTTTCCGGTTACCTGGAGGAGCAGCCTGGGCCTGGATACTGCTATGTATGGCTGGCCACTGCTTACCTGGCAACTTCATTCGATGGATGTGAAAAAAACCAGGGACTCCTCCTGTATCTGGCTCTTTTTCTCCCTAAATTTAAAGTCTTCTTGTGGGCTTTGAACTCGTGACTATAAAGAAGTCGTGAGGCTGTGTTGTCTCTGGCTGCATCAGCTGCGTTGCCACGGGCCCCTCTGGCCTCCAGTCCATCCTCACCTCTCTTAGCTTGGCTAGCTCAGCCAGCTCCTCTGTGGTGGCAGTGTTCCCAGGCTGTGCTGCTGTGTGTTCCCCCAGTAGATAGACTTGGATATATCCTAGGTACTGGGGTAATCTTAAAGTAGAAAGGGGTAAGATGGGTGTGGCTATATGAGGGATTAAGGCTCCTGTTACCACCCTCTCCCTGCTATCACTGTCCTGGCTCACAGGGACTTCATTCTGCCCTGACCAGGTGCAGGTCAGGTGTCTGGGTAGCCTTGCTGACAGTGACCTTGAAATGCAGCCACAGGCTGTGGGTCCCTCCTCATGTTGTGGAAGAGACACTTGTCTTGTGTCAAGTGATAGCTGTAACACCAGGTCAGATCCAGTTTCTTCAGAAGCAATAGTGTATATATCTATATATCTATATCTATCTGTCTGTGTGTGTGTGTGTGTGTGTGTGTGTGTGTGTGTGTGTGTGTGTGTGTGTGTGTGTAGCATAATCGTGAAGGTTCCCAGGCCCCAGAAAGTGGTAGTTTCACTCAAGAGCCGGTCAACCTTGTTTCTGAACAGCTGAGTGGCCCAAGCAGGCCCAGGCCGTGGCTGTCGGATCACAAAGGTATTATGCAAGAGAATGTGGGTAATGCAGGGTGGGTCCTGGCTTTAGGGTGTGCCTGACCCCATGGCCCCACTGAGGCCCCCACTAATGCAATTATGGCAAGCCCTCATCTCCTCACCCTTGGGAATCTAGTGGCATGAACATGCCCTCCATCCTTCCGTGAAAGGATCCAGTTAATAAACAACTGTTAAATCCTTAAAAGCCAAATGGGACATTCACCAAGGCTTTCTAGCTCTACTAGGGGCATCCAGGAGACATACTTGCTATTTACCATCTGCAACTACTGATAATCTCCACCCTGGGCAGGAGGCCTCAGGCTCTGGCCTCTGCTCTGGCCTGTGTGTTCTCCTAAGTACTCAGGTACTGGAAGCAAGGACGGTGCTGTGCCTACACTTTGTGCGGGTGAGTCATGTCCCATGAGAGCAATTGCCCTCCCGTGTGAAGGATGAGGTGATTGTATCCAGTCAAATATTAATTTCCTGGGTCAAGAGTCTTGGTTTGAAGAAAAGCCCAGGCTCTCTGTGTGCAGTCAAAGAGAGGGACAGTTAATTATAGGCAGCAGGGACAGTGACTTGACTTGGTATGTGTATAACCCACAGAGGCCCTGGCGTCACTTAGCCCCAAGGCTTCTAGGAAGGAAATGCCATCCCTACCTAGGACGCTATTGTGCTCCCTTCCCATACTGGTCTTGATGGTCACCCATAGTCAAATCTTTCTGCATTTTGCAGTGAGCTTTTCCATAGCTAGAGCTCCATGATACTAAAACCCTCCACTATGTTGTACATCCAAAAATCGCTAGCAGCCAGGGTGTGCCTGCTGAAGGATAAAAGAAAATATGCCACGTGGCAGGAGGAGTAGAAGAACAGAGTCCCACTGTCTTCTCTGTTGTCGTGGAATCGGGGGCTACATGATAGTGAATGGTAGGACGCAGGCATCGGGGGAGGGTCTGAGCCCAGCAGCTATGTCTGAAGTGCTGGGAGCTCATGTTTCTCTTTCTGGATGAGGCGGGGTCAGGAGCTCCAGAGTCCCTTAGCAGCATCTAGTTCCTGAAAAGGCTGCTGTTGAATTGGAAAGCATGCTCACTGTATCACTAAGGGAACTTACACTTTAAGGAAATTATGAATAACTTAGAAGACGAGACTGAAAAGTCATAAAAGAAACATTTTGTGAAATCCTTGGGAAAAAAAAAAACAGCCTCATTAAAGATCAAATCCATGCAGATTAAGGATCTTGGGGTTTCAAAATATGATATGGGCGTTTCTTTCTTTTTACAGCTTTGTTGACATCATTCACAATCCACTCATTTAAAGATATAATTCATTGTTTTCGGTGCATTCCAAGATAATCCTATCAACTTTAGAACATTTCCTTAAACCGTTTGGCTTTCAGTTCCCCCCTCCACCCCTCCCCTGCCCTGCACAGCCCATTTTGATTTTCTGCCAGAGTATTGCCAATTCTGGGTATTCTGTATGAATGACTCAGAGTGTCTGGCTCCTAACACTCAGCAAGATGTCTCTGGGGCAGTCTGAATTGTCTTTCATCCATAACTTAGCGCATGACAGTGCTTCATTTCTTTTTGTGATTCAATAGTATTCCATTGTTTGACTGACCACATCGACACTGGCCAGTAGTGCATGAGTAGTTTGCTGTTTGCACTGGGCCATCCTCCCAGCTCTGGCATCTGCCTTTTGGTGCTGGCAGCCTCAGTGGGTGAGAAGTAGGCACTTGTGTTGTCAGTGGCTGCAGGTTCAGTTCAGCATCTTTGACTATGCTGCTAGGTTATCTCCATTGCAGTGGTGTTCACTTGGATTCCTTGGTCAATGGTAATAGAATTGTGTACCACTCTTGAGTTGTGAGTTCTTTGTGTGTTCCAGATACAAATCCTTAGCAAGGTTTCCTTCCATTCTTGATGCCACTTCACTATCGTGAGACGTGGTTTGCCTTTCTTTCCTTGTTGCTCAAGCTGTCTGTGTTCATATCTAAGAATCCTTTGCCAAATCCAAGGCCACGAAGGTTTATTCCCATCTCTTCTTCCAAGAGTTTTGTGTTTTTAGCTCCTACCTTTGGGTTTTCTTTGGTAAATGGTGTGAGGCTGGGATTGGCATCGTCTCTGACACATGACGACCCAACTGTATCATTTGTTCAAAGATGACTCCTTCCCCACTACCCTAGTCTTGGTGCTCATGTCAAGGGTCAGCAAACCATAGACGAGTGGGTTTTTTTCTCACTTCTCCTACTCTAATCTGTATCCCTCTCCTTGACCCAGCACTATGGTGTCTTGATGGTCCTTTCTTTGCAGTTAAGTGTTGAAATCAGATGTCTAAGTCCTCCAGCTTTGCTCTAACACAGTGCTGCAAACAAATGGAAACAACTTAGGTAAGGAGTGAAATTAACACTTTCCTAAAATGACACTAACTGGTCAAACCGAGTCAGTAAGAAATAGTCACACTTAATAGACTTATGTGAGTGTTAAATGTCAACTGGACGGAATCTAGAATCACCTGGGAGACAGGCCTCTGATCATGCCTGTTGGGGATTGCCTTGATTACATTAATTAATATGGGAAGACCTATCTTAATTTTGGTGGGACCATTCTCTGGGCAGGGGACCCTAGATTGTATAATGTGGAGAAGGCTAGCTGAGCGCTAGCCAGCACGCGTGGATATAATGTGACCAGTTGCTTCCAGCGCTTTCCTGGTGCCTTAACTTTGTTGCTGTGATGGATTGGAACCTAGAACTGTGAGAGAAAGTAAATCTTTTCTCCCTAAAGTTATTTTTTTTTGTCAGGGTATTTAATCATGGCAACAGGAAAAGAAAGTGAGACAACACACCAAAAGCAGAAAGGTAGACTTAGCTTATTAAATGACATTTATGGAAAACAGAGCTAACCAGTGAAGGCTGGACACTCCCAATGAGGTCAGGAACAAGGACAGATGTCCACTCTCACCACTGTACTGGAAGAGCAGCCTGGCCAATTAGGCAAGAAAAGAACAGAAAAGACACCCACCTTGGGAAGCAAGAAGTGAACCTATCTCTGTCTGTAGATGCCGGGCCATCAATTATAAAAAGTCTCAAGGAATCCACTAGAAAACAGTCACAACTAATGAGTTCTTCAAGCTTGCAGGACACAAGGGTGATATTCAGAAGCCAGAGTGTGTGTATACTGGCAACAAGCAATCTACAAAAAAGTCAAGAGAAAAGGCCTGCTTATAATAGCTTCAAAAATTTCATAAAATATCAAGGGGTAAAGTTAACAAAAGAAGTGTAAAGTGTATTTTAAAACCATTAAACAACACAAACATTAAACAACAGAAATCAAGGAAGTTCTGAGAAGTCCAGCCCAGCTGCTTACAGATCCACACAGCTCTCACCAGAATTCCAGCTGAGTACAGCCTCCTGGGACCCAGAATAGCCAAATAATCTTGGTTCTTGAAGGCTGTAAAAATAAAAGCATACTGTGTTTGGGACAGGCGTGGATGGTTCTAGAGTCTGTAGTCATCAGGGCACGCTCAGATTAGTTTTGTGCAAGTGAACATTAGATTTCAACTCTGAGAGGTAAGGTCCCTCGGGGGCCCCCACCCACTGCTCTTCCTGCCTTGAACAGTTAGTTATGAGACAGTGCTCAGCTTCTCCTGGAGCCTTGCCTGGTGGTTTTGAAGGCTCTGCAGGAACAACTTCTTGAGCCCTGGGGGATGATGCATCTCTTCCCACCTCCGCTGAGTCATCTGGAATCCCCGAGGTGAAGAGATGGAAGGAGTGTCCCAGGAGGATCAGAAAGAAACCTCTGTTTCCCCAATCAACAGTTGCTGCACTCCTCTGGATCCACAGGAAACTTGGCCACATTTCTTATTGTACACATATCTATACGTATCCTTGTACGTGAACATCTAGCTATACACAGTGGTAACAACTGTGCACAGCATATACTATACCATACTCTCTTAGGGTTTCTGTTGCCATGAAGAGACACCACGACCACAGCAACTCTAATAAAGGAAAACATTGAATTGAGGTGGTAGCTTACAGGGGTTTAGTCCATTGTCATCATGGTGGGACATGGTGGCATGCAGGCAGACATGGTGCTGGAGAAGCAGCTGAGAGTCCTACATCTTGCAGGCAACAGGAAGTGGTCTGAGTCACTGTGAGTAGCTTGAGCACAGGAGAACTCAAAGCCTACTCCCACGGTGACACACTTCCTCCAACAAGGCCACACCTCCTAATAGTATCACTCCCTTTGGGGGTCATTTTCTTTCAAACCAGGACACATACATATATTCATGAACACACCCCCACACATATACACATGCAATCCACATACACAAAACCACATGTGTCTCTCTGTGCACTGCTATTTACATGGAATCCATGCACACAGAGCCCTATGTATCTCTGTCCACACTGTCATTTACTTGTAGTTCATGCATACAGAACCACACGTCTCTGTACACTGCCCCTTACATACAATCCAATGTGTATGCATTCATACCTGGGTCCGTGTCTCCACACATGGGCTCACCTCCTTGGTGAGGTGACTTGGGCTCCTCCATGGGCTCTGTCACTTGCAGACCTTTCCTTGTGACTCCTGCCTGTGTCCTCTGTCATTCTCATCCCTGAGAAACTTCTGACACCTGTGTGCCATACAACAAGCCTCTCTTCACCCCATCATCCCACTATGTACTATAGATGCTTTAAATACATTCCTTTTTTTGGTTTTTCGAGACAGGGTTTCTCTGTGTAGCTTTGGAGCCTATCCTGGCACTCGCTCTGGAGACCAGGCTGGCCTCGAACTCACAGAGATCCGCCTGCCTCTGCCTCCCGAGTGCTGGGATTAAAGGCGTGTGCCTAAATATGTTCCTTTTTAAAGTATTTTATATTTAAAAATAGTGTTTGTGTGTGCACGCACATACATGTTAGTGCAGTGACTGGGGGGTCAGAAGAGGGGATCAGACCCACGGGAATGGGATTACAGGCAGCACAGTCCTGAGAGGCCTGATGAGGGCGCTGTGAACTGAACTTGGGTCCTCTGAAAGAGCATTATGTGCTCTGAACCACCAGGCCATCTGTTTTTGGCCTCCTAGAATGGCTGCATGGTGGCATGTGTGTTAGTGGCCATGACTGGGCGCCTCCTCCTTACCCTGACTAGGTAGACATGGGTATCTTTGGATACCCGTGTATTTGGGGGATTGTGATGCTCTCAACATACCCAACTGGTGCCTTCTGTTTGACTTTACTCAGGTTTCTGCTGAGCTCGCTGGGTAGATGGTCACGTGTCTTTGCAATGGCTGCTCAGGGGGAGAGAGTACTAAAGGGCTGAGCAGCCATGGAAGCCTGGTTGAGTCGTGTGTCTCCCCCACCTCCCTTTTGCTTCTGTTGGTCACCCTGATTACCCTGGCTGCCCGCCGCAAGGAGGCTCAGTGGGGACCCCACTGGACACAGCTCTCCTGTGTGTTTCTAGACACCCCCAGCCTGTGGGTGGGACTGGGCACTGCTTGGCCTTTAATTGGAAGCCCGAAACTTATCACTGGTGTCACCACTAGTGGAGAATCTAGATCGAGGACTAGGAGATTCTCCTCCCCACCTGCAATCTCCCATGCCCTGCCAGACGAGCCTGGATGATGATGATGATGATGGGGGTGGGGTGGGCCAGGCTGGGCCAGGTTGGGGTATGCTGGGCCGGGGTGGGAGTTGACTTGGTCTCTTGCCTAGGGAGGGAAGGGTTACAGGACCGAGTGGAAACAGGAGGGTTCTGTAGGTCGGTGGTTAAAAATTAGATGGGAATGTTGCAACGTGTCCTCTTTTGCCTTGGATGTTGGGTTGCGCACTTGGTGTGGGGGTTTATGTGAGGAGGCTGTGCAGGCTTCTCAGGTGACCGAGCACTAGCAGTGAGGGGAAGAGCCTGGAGCCTTGATGTGGGGCCCTGGCCACCTCGCCTCTCACTGCCTCGCTGCCGCCAATACCACTGCTACTACTGCTTCTCCTCCTCCTCCTCCTCCTCCTCCTCCTCCTCCTCCTCCTCCCTTTCCCTTCTTCCTTCTTTATTCTTCTTTCATGAGGCAGAGTTTCTCTGTGCAACCCTGGCTATCCTGGCACTTGCTCTGTAGACTACAGAACTCACAGAGATCCTCCTGCCTCTGCCTCCTGAGTGCTGGGATTAAAGGCGTGGCTAGCCACCTCTTCTTACTCTCCAGGAAAGTTCCAGGTGACTCTACCAGGCAGTCAGGGACCAGAGAAGGCACTGCCTGGCTGGTGTAGAGCCCAGGCTGTGAAACCTGTAGAGCTTATCCAGCTTGTCTGTGAGCCCTTCCTGCGCGGAGGGGACGAGAGGCTCGTCATCAGAGCCACCGGCCTTTACCCTTGAGTTTGAAAATTTGCTGTGAGTGCCGGGCCCAGCAGAGAGTTTACAGCTGCACACTGATGATGCCAGATATTTCTGACAAAGAGGAGAGTGAAGAACCAGTGTTTCAATACTTTTTGTATGAACTGTCTCCTGATGGAATGACAGAGTGTCCCCTCAGAGGCTTGGGGACACTTGCCAGGGTCTAGCTGGGTCAGTGGGTGGGACCAGGACACTGTCCCAGTGCTGACTTGCCTTCTCAGGGCCCCCATGTGGCCTCTATTTCCAAAGGAAGGAGTCTACAGAAGACCCAGATCTTACCGGAGTGGTCTAGATCATACTGGCCCCAGCCGGTGGACATGGGGGAGAGCCATATGGAATGTAGGCAGTGGGCTGTGGCAACTTCCTGGCTCCTCCATCACTCTTCTTTCCTCCTCAGCTCTGGGATAGGCAGTGGCTACCCCTGAGAGGCCCATGGAGATGCAGGAACTCCAGAGATTCCCATGCGCTAAGTCTCAGGGTGGCCTCTGTACAAGATGTGACACCTGGCAGTGATGGGCTTGCTTCTGACCCTTTGGCTCCCAGCTGTCTCCCAGAGCCTCGCTGAGGCTCACAGTCTCTTCGTCTAAACGGCTGACTCTGCTAAGAGCCGGTTCCTGCTCAAATGTGGGTGTCTTGGAGTTTTTAATGAAAATAAAAGACTGCATTATTCAGGAATCCAAACCAGACCAGACGGGCCAACAAGACAGAACAAACCCTTGCTTGGGGCAGGGGTGCGTCTTGCAGTTGCAGTGAGAGGGTGGAACCTTCTGGAGGGACTGAGTGCTGGGAGGAATGGCACATGCAGAGCTAATGACTCTGTTCAGATGGGTGCTTGTCCCCTTGTCCCCATGGTGATGGGAGGAGGGTGTGGTCCCCAAGGCAAAGTGACCCAGGCCTACAGAAGATTCAGTGTCTTCTGGGACTGTAGAGGTTGTGCTTAGCTGAGCTACAGTGATGCCCCAGGTTACATGAGGAGGTTCAGGGGGGTTGCAAACAGGAAACAGCAGGGTAGTAGGGACAGGCTGGGCTCCTGGGGGTTGCAGGAGGTGGGGGGGTGGGGAGTTTTGCCAGAATGAAACACAGCTGAAATGAAATGGTGCCTTTAGGTTCCCGATTTGGTAGTCCTCTTGTTCCCAAGAATCCTTGTGTCCCTGTCATTCTAGAGCTGGGACTGATGGTGCAGAGGGAGTGGCTTCTTGCATGGCAAGAACTTGCTGTGGCACACCCAAGGACCTTGGCAGGCAAGGGTGAGGGACGGCCCGTGTCTTGGTACCTTGATTCTGAAACCGAGATAAACTCATTTGTCCCTTCCAGGTGCTCCTGGGTTCACTGGAGGTGATCGCTCTGCAGAGCTTTTGCTGCCGTCTGTCCACCTTGACCAAATCTTGAGCCCTGTTGGCTGGTGTAGGCTGGAGGAGTCACCTGTGACTCTAGTCACCAAGGGCCGAGAGGGGACCTGTATTGACTGTCTGCCATTGTAGAGGCAGTTTGCACCAGTCCCTGAGGCCATATAGGCCCTCTCTCAGACTCAGGAGGCCCTTCCAGATATGCCAGCTGTTCAGCTAAGTCAAAAGTGATCTGGGCAGAACACGGCTCTGTGGAGGTCAGCACAAGTGTGTTGCCAGAATGGCTTGGTTTCCAGGTTCCACACTATGGGAGCTCTGCCAACAGGAGCCTCAGCCATAGCTTCCGGGAGGGTTAGACTTGACAAACTACGTCAGACTGGTGCCTAGGGATAGAAGAGACGTGTTTCCTCACAAGGTGACAGGCAGCAGAGCAGGAGAGCCAGCCCAAGGTCAGACTCAGATGCAGTCCAAGAAGGCCTCAGGCATTTCCTCGAATCACAGGTTGCCAGTGGACACAGACTTCTAGGAAAGTGAGGCGAAGGGAAGCCGCAGGCCGAGGGTTGGGAATCTGCGGCATGCAGGAAGCCTGCTTCTGTGGCATTGCTGTTCCCTGGGGAATGCCGTGTGTTGATCCCTGTGTTTTTGACCAGTTCCTCCTGCTCTCTAGGAGCTGGAGTGGGGCCTCATGGGAGGTACTCTCAGTGGCTACCTGTGGAATAGTGACTGAGCCAGGTTTGTGCTGAGTCCCTTGAGAACTCACTTAGATGTTTGCTCCAGGGCCGCAGTCCCCCACCCCAGCCCCCATGTTCAGCACTCAGCCTGCCCCTGCCAGGGAATGAACCTGAGTCAGATGGGTAGAGACTCCAGCCTGGGCCTCTCTCCCACCTCGCCAGGTTCTTAGTCCTGAGACAGTGCCCCCCTCTACCTTTCCCTGGATGTAGCTATCTCTTTCTCTTTAGCTTGGGTTCTCTCCTTAGCATCATGGCTATTATCATCTGGGCCAAGCAGTCTCCATGCCTCTCACAGATCCTGCATGACACTGTGCCATCCATCTCCAAAGGGTCTGAGGTCTTCCTCGACCAGGCAGTGGCAGGGAGATGGGTTGGTGCTGCTCCTGGCTCCTCAGTGTCTGTTCTCCCTCCCACAAGCGTGATATGGCATTTGGAACCTTGACCTGTGTTCTTGCGGGTACACAGAATGATGCCACATGGGACCCTTCATACACAGGGCTGGGCGGGACAGAGACGATGACCTCTAGGCTAGGACCTTGGTTCTCCCGGAGTGTACAAGTGTTTCTGTGAGCATGTGTGTATGTATGAGCATGAGCATGTGTGTTGAAGTGTGCTGAGTGGGCGTGTCCGTGTGTGTGTGTGTGTGTATGTGTGTGTGTGTGTGTGTGTGTGTGTGTGTGTGTGTGTGTGTGTGTGTGTGTAAGTACACCTGTGGGAATGTGCTCCCGTGAGTGTGTGCCCATGTGCATATGCATGTTTAATACAAGACTCCTGATGGAAGCCAAAGCTTAGAGCCTGAGCTATGAATCCATCCACGGTGCTCACAAGTGAACGCTGGATACGTAATGTTGCAGAAATGAGAAACGAGGTGTGGGAGTGCTAAGCACCAGAGAGCCCTGGATGAGGTGTGGGCACTCGGGGCCTTGAAACGGGAGCTACTACCTCCATCCCTTGCTCCTGACTTTGCCCGGAAGATTCATATTCAGTCCCTGGGCCAGCTTGTGGTCCCAGGAGCAAGCATTTTAATGAGGCAGGGATGAGGAGGACATGGCATGAGTTGAGAGTCTCTCCTTCCCCCTTCCCTGCCATGGGGCTGAGCCCCTCTCCCTACACATGCAGGGGAGGGGTTCTGGACTCTGTCCTGGGATTTTCCAGAGACACTTGGAGGCATGAAATCACATTAGGGAATTGTCAAGCAGACTGTTCACTGGGCATTTCTAAAACAGATGTAAGAGCATCGTGGAGGATTAACTGGGAGACGCAGAACTCAGTGTGCACATGGCTGCCCCACCGCTAGAGAGGGACTTGGTCTCCAGCTGTTTGCAGCTTAACTCTGATCCAAACAACACAGCCCTGCCCTTTAGACAGCCATTGATTGATGACTCCCCACACTTGGGGACATGACTTTGGGGCTGTTTCATCACACTGCAGCATTGCCACTACACTCAGCCTTGGGAGAGGGTGGCAGTAACTCAAGACAGCTTGGAGAAAGTGGGGCCAGGAAGGGCAGCTGGCTGAGGCTGTAGAAGGGGCATAGCGTAGAACCTGGTGGTAGAGCTATGGCGTGTGATACATGAGAGTGTCGGTGTGTATTTATTTGTTCCTGTGCACGCTTCCATGTACCACTGCTTCACTCTTACAGTTCTGGGCTCTTGAGCCAGGCCCGTGGCCTCCTTGTCTCTATTTCTCCATTCAGTGGAATGGGCTCTCACGGGGCACTCAACATATATATGCCTGGCTGGTGTGGGGGACTCTGCTGGGCTCTCACAGGGCACTCAGCATGTGCCTGACTGATGTGGGGGACTCTGCTGGGCCCACCTTTGTACTCAGCTCTCTAGGACTGCCAGCTTCATGGAGTAGGATGAGAAAACGTTCCTGTCACTGGGGAAACTGAGGAAGGAAGCCACAGAGGAAGCCATAAAGCAACAATTGGAAGCGGTGCTGGAGTGAGGTCCCATCCTGCTTTGAGTTTCCATTGCTAGGGAACCCAGGCCAAGAGCAGGGAAGGACAAAGGTGTAGCCCAGTGCTGAGAAGGGAGCAACAGAGCTCTGACCCTCTGTTGGGCCCTTCTGAATGGGACTGAGGGTGGCCATCCTTGGCAGCGGCTGCTTCTCCAGAGTTCATCTCAGGGTGACCCTGGCCACCTTTCTGCCTGCTGGCCAGGCAGAACTTGTTTTCATTGAGATGTTTTGGCCTCTCGTTCTCCGGTATCTGCCTGAACCGAGTTCCTGCTCCTCCTCTGTAGCTAACCTGTTTCTGCTGGCCCTGTTCCTTCCTCCTCATGAGGGCCCCACTTCCCTGAGGGCTCCCTCTGCCTCCATGCTCCTCCTGGTCCCGAGACGTCCCTCCACCCTCACTTAGGGCACAGGATCCAGGCACCATGCCCTCCCTTAGACACTGGAGACTGAGGGCCTGGATGAAGCCTGAGCAGCTGTCCCTGCTGTCACAGGATAGCTGGGGTTCACACTGCCTTGGAGTTGGTACAGAGCTGGGGAAGAGCAAAGTATTTGGATAAATGCCTATCTTTCCTGGGTTGGGGGGTCCTAGGCGCTGCCCTGGTTGGAAGTATTTAGATAGACATGGGGTACCTACAATATCCTAGAGAGGCCAAGCAAGAAGTGGGACCAGGACCACTCACAGCGCCAGTACTCCTTACTCTGTTGTATTTACCTCATCTAGGGTGCAGCAGAGAGCTGTACTCTGCGGGGTCCTGGAAACAGGACCATGGAATGTGGGGGGATTGCGGGGCATTCTGTCGCCTTGGCTTCGTTTCTGTGGATGTTGGGCCTGACTAAATACAGAATGTCTCAGAAATGCGAAAACCCAGCTGTAGCCTGGGCCTCTCTAAATACAAATTAGGCTATGTGGGCCTCACAGATGGCGGCCCATAGCTCAATCCCCAAGTCTAGCTATCCAAAATGTCTCAGGGTTATAGGGGCTGGTGAGACATGTGGTCAGGCAGCCAGGCGAGCATGCCCCTTCCCCACCTACACTTTGCTGTGTTCTGAATGACCATCCAACCCCTCCGAAATGAGGGGTAGCAGCCTGTCTGACCTCATGGGGTCAGGGCAGTGAAGGCTGACAGGTACCCGTGTGCTGCAACCTAGAGCAGACTGCAGGACTGACAAACCACCAAGCTCCTGGTTTATTCTAGATAGAGTGAGGTTTTATCTGAAGCTGTGTGAAGGAAAGGAGCAGAAATGGCGCGGAAAGCATACAGCTGCAGACTGACCAGGTTGAAGCGTATGCCTGAGCAATGGCAGTGCTCTGATTCTGTCACTCCTGGGACACAGCCTGAGGGGATGCCTGATAATGGTGGAGTCCCAAGGTGCAAGAACTTGGCCCCCAGCTCTATTTTAGCCCCTGGGCCCCACCGAGGCTGTGGGCAGATCTCACTCCCCAGCCTCATTTTGAAGGACTTGGGGTGACTAGAGTGTCCCCACAGGCCACTGAGCAATGCCATGCCCTCTACACACAGCTGGACTCCATAAGACAAGAGGCAGGAGCCTGCTGTTGGCGGCATATCCCTTGGATGAATCCCACACGTTTTCCTTTAGCTTTATCTTGAGGCTTAACTACTGCTACAGTCTGTCAATTTAAGCAACTCCCGAGAGTTAGTTTTAAAACACTTGCAAGGACCTAGAGACACCAATGACAACAGAGCACGTCACTGCAGAGAGATCACTGCAGGCAGGTCATGTAAGAAAATTTAAGAATAAATTTGAGAAAGAAGTTAGGTGTCCACCAAGGCCCCAGTAGACTCTGAGGGTCCAAGGATGAATTGATGGCTTTAGGGTTTGAGCAGGTAAGAGAGCTGCAGGTTAACTGAGGGGTGGGAGTGAGAGGTGGGGAGGGGTGGAGGAAGGGACAGACACACACCCTGTCTCTGAAGCAACAGCTGTAACACAAGAATTGAAACAGCAGCAAGTTGGGCATTTTTCAAACTCCATTTCATCACAGCATGGTGGCCAGCAGCCAGAACTTCCGGGTGTTCTCCAATGGAGGCAGTAGGAGCTGGGGTGTGGCCTCCGTGTCCCCAAGGACCCTGGCCAGGCCCCCCACACCCACACACAGTCTCAGCAGAGACTCAGCAGCTCTAAGTAACACATGCTGGAGTTCCACCGGGTGTCCCTTGACTGCCTTTCTGCTCTGTGGCTGCTCCTGGAGGTGCAGAAAGGAAAGGGTTAAATGGAATCTGAAGGTACTGGTTGGTGGGTCACCTTGATTCTCAGGCTGGGTTCCTTCCCTTCTGCCAGAGGGAGGTGGTGGAGGAGTGAGGCTGGGAAGCATGGATGGGGGAGGGTGGGGACCTGGCAGGCCCCACCCTCCAGGACCACAGGAGCCGCCCCAGCTCAGAGGCTTGCACTGCCCTGATGGCTCCCGACCCCAGCAGACGCCTGTGGCTGCTGCTGCTGCTGCTGCTCTCCTGCTGCCTTGAGCCTGCCAGGCCTGACCGGAATCCCCTGAATCCCTTGAATCCCCTGAGTCCTCTGGTGTGGCTGTGGTCCACCAAGACCAATGATCCGCTCTCCGAGCCCCAGATCAATTCACCTGTGGAGCCCACAGAGAGCCCCACCACGCACGTGGTCCCCCAGGATGGCCTCACAGGACAGCAGACGGCTCCTGCCAACCCCAAGCTGCCCCTGGAGGATCAGGAAGCTGGCCAGAGTGGGACCCCTACAACAGCAGCCATCCCCATCCCCCCGATGGCCTCTGCCGCGAGCCCAGACATGAAGGAGGAGAATGTTGCCGGCGTTGGAGCCAAGATTCTGAATGTGGCCCAGGGCATTCGGAGCTTCGTCCAGCTGTGGGATGAGAACACGGCTACCGAGAACTCTGTTGGGATGGAAGCCTCAGCTTCCTCCACCCCTACTGTCCTCCTCACTCCTACTGAGATCTCCAGCGCCCCCCAGGAGGGTAAGACCACCCTCTGGCTTAGCGGTGGCGTTCCAAGTTCTCCAGATGTTCAGACAACCGAGGCTGGCACCCTGGCTGTGCCCACCCAGCCACCTCCCTCCCTGAGCAGCCTCCAGGCACCACTGGGAAGACCCTCAGTGCCACCAGCACCCCCAGGTAGAGCTTTTCTCTCTTCTACACAAGTCAGGGCTCCTCCCTGGGGGAGCCAGAAGCCCCCCAGGCAGCCCAGGCATCTGGAGGGGAATGGACTCTTGCTTATGGCATCCAGGCCCAGCCAGCAGCACCCCCACGCTGATGTCCACTCTGACATCCACAGGCACATACCTCTTCTGCTTCCCCTGGTGACGGGTCCTCTGGTGACGGCTTCTCTGAGTGTGCACGGGTTACTCTCTGTCCCTTCCTCTGACCCCTCAACCCAACTCTCTCAAGTAGCAGCTTTACCTGGGTTCCCTGGTGCTTGGGTTTCCCACGAGGCTACCTCTGTAGGGCCTGAGCTTTCTAATGACTCCACAGTGCTGGGAACTGGCTCTCTGACCTCTACCAGCCGGTGCCTGCCCCTGCCACCCACTTTGACCATCTGCAGTCGCCTAGGTGTTGGACACTTCTGGCTGCCTAATCATCTAAACCACAGACACAGCGAGGAGGTGGAGGCCACTGCACGGGTGTGGGGGCACCTCCTCCAGACAAACTGCCATCCCTTCCTTGCCTGGTTCTTCTGTCTGCTGCTGGCTCCCTCGTGTGGCCCTGGCCCACCACCTGCTCTGCCACCTTGTCGTCAATTCTGTGAGGTCCTGGAGGATGGATGCTGGAACCACCTAGATGGGGGCAGGCTGCCTGTCGACTGTGCCTTGCTCCCTTCCCAGGAGGATGGGTACTGTGTGTTCATTGGGCCTGCTGCAGGTAACCAAGTGGCCACCATCCTCCCCTTTCCTTGTTGCTTTGACGAGAGCACTCAGCCTGGGCTGGTGAGAGCTTGGCACAGGATCCCTGCCCCTGCCTCACCGAGTCTGGTGATGGCCCTGAAGAGGTGCTGGGGTATGGTGTCCTGTGAAGGGGAGGAGGCTGGGATCTGGGCATGGCCATAACTGGGGGTTCTATGTCTGCAGCAGGTGTGACTGGTCATCGCCTGCCCCAGGTGCTCCCTGAATCATGGGGAGACTTAGTTCTCACGGGGTTAGCTAGGTGCTGCCTCAGTCACAGGCTGGAAACTGAGAAACAGAGCAGTAACGTGACAGGAACTTAGGAGCTTCGATTCCTACCAAATTCCAGCTGCTCCGTCCTTATTCCTAGCCCCCGAGCCACGCTGCCTGATGTTCTCCCTGTGGCCCCAGCCAGTCTTAGCCAAAGGTCTGAAAGGTGTCAGCCACACAGGGAGAGTCATAGGCTCCAGCCTCCTATGCAGCCCACATGCTTCTGCCCAGCCAAGATCTAAAGCTCTGGGGTACATAGCCTCTGATGGCTACGTGATGGGTGGAACGGAAGAGGGGGTCATTCTTCAAATTATCCCAGGATCAGGGCAGGCCAGGAAGCAGTTGGACCAGGCCCCAGGGAGATTCCTTTTGTGTCTAGTCAAGGACCAGACCCCTGGATAGTGCTCCCAAGCTGTGCTCCTAACTCCTCAGCTACTGTTTGTGTTGGGAGGTCGCGGCTAGCCTGCAGGGCACAACATCTGTCCTCTGCATGAGGGGACATGGTTTTGACCTTTAGTCAATGGGCTCTGGAGCCAGGAGGCTATGCTGGACTCAAAGGGGCGTGTGCTGTAGTAATTTCAGGTGTGTTGTAATGCAGCCATGAGGTTCCCAGGGATTCTGCAGGGAATCGGCTTGTTGGATGCCAACGGGACGAACTTGAGTGGTTCCTGGCAAGTTGCAGGCCCAGAGCCTGCGCAGACCCTATGCAGGCCTAGGGTATAGCAAGAAAGGGGCTCCAGGTGGGCAGGGTCAAGCACTAGATAGATAGACAGTGCTCAGTCCCAGGAGAGAGGCACACGAAGAACTGGAATGGAGGAACAGGCATGCAGGAGGACCACCCAGAGGATGAACAGGTCTCTGGCTGAGAAGATGTATGCAGAGGGTGAGGGATGGGCTACAGGCAGGGGAGTTGGATGTGGGGCATGCATGCTCCAGGAAGGACCTGGGCTGTGCAGAAGCCCAGGGGATGCTCATGGCTTCATTAAGGGGCCACAGCTGGACCTGAGAGGGTGGGGCTAACCCAGGGTTATGGACTCAGATTCTACCCAGCTGGTGTTACAGTGAATCCCCCCACACACATTCCATCCTTGAAATAGCTGAATGCGGAGTGGCTCCGGCTGCCTCTCGGTGGAGGCCCACACCTGGCCACGGCTGGCAGAGCCCATCTTGCATGGTCAGCTCCCCAGGGATGTGTCTTGACGGGAGAACAGCATACATCTTCTGATAGGGTCATGCAAGATGATGGGGAATCCCGTGGGCTGTTGGCCACGTGTCTGCTTCAAGGGCAGCCAGAGGCTCCTTGGAGTGAGGGCTCAGCCACATGGGGCACAGGGCTAGAGCTGGCACAGTGGAGCTCCACGGGACACTAATGTCTTTAACTGTGACTGCCCGGTCAGCCAGTGGCTGAACATCTGGACACAGTGGGCTGCATCCCCAGCAAGTCCTGGGGACTGGTCCAGCACTGCTCATGGTCCTCATCCCCTCAGGCCACCTCTGGGTGGCAAACCTCATTGAGCTAAGGCCCCTTTCCAGGCAGGGTTGGCAGGGAAGGCTTCCGTGGAAACTCAGGGGTAGGAGAGTCCTTTACCTTCTCTGGCCTCTCTTTCCCAGGCTCTTCCACTCCAGGGTGAGCCCCACTCCTGCTGGGCCTCTGTGGCAGGCTGATTACTCCAACCTCAGTGTGACCAGAAAGGAGGAAGACTTAACCCCTCCCCGGCAGTGTTCTCTAACCCCTTAGTGGCAAATGTGAGGTTTGAGAGTGGGAGGTGCTGGGTTCGAATCTTAGCCCTATGGTCATCTAGGATAGGGACAGTCTTTGACTTCACCAGGTGGCTTGGGGATTGGGACTACAAGGAGAATGTACTTCCTCCTCAGAGTCTGACCAGAACCATGGTGGGTACCCACCCACCCCCCCCCATGTGGGCCCTGCCCCATTCTCCTCACCCAGGCCAGTGTAGTCTGACCCAAAAGTCCTGCAGTCACTTTAAGCCCCTGGTCTTGCACACCTGGCCTTGTGTTCCTACTTCAGCACCCCTACACACCTGGACTTACACACCTGACTTCAGTTAACTTTGCGTTTCTGTTTAACTTTGATCTGAAGAGACAAGATGTTTCTATGGAAAAATACCTAAAATTCCTCTATACACCTGGTACAGCCGTCCTGCCCTTATACATATGCACACCTCGCCTTGCACACCTGGCCCTGCCTAGCATCCTGAGGCCCCTGGACTCGCTTGTCTAGCCAAGCTTGTAGCTCCACACCCGTGTCTTTTCTTCTGACCCCTGAGGGAGACATGAGGTGAATGACTGGTGCCAAGGTAACAGGGAACATTACAGCATTCAGTCAGCATGTGGGGTGATAGCTGGGAGGTAGAGGGTCACCCCATGGGAGCTCCTTGACATGGCTGGTTAGCATATCACAGGGCCCCCGGGAAGGGTCTTGTGTATATAGGCCTGTCCCTTGGGTATATGGGGGAGAGATGGATGGATGTGCAGAGGTACAGCACCCAGGGTCTGCGCCTCTGCTCCCACTAGTACTCACTTCCAGCTGCCAATTAGTAGGTCTACAGTTGGGCCTGCCTCGCCTCCAGGAAAGCCATCAAGCCATCAGCTCACCCCTCTATGTCTCAAAGCCTTGTTTATCTTGTGAATGACAATAGGTACAATTTCCCTGGGAGTCTGAAAGCTCTTGGGAGAAAGCAAGGTCTGGGGAATGCAAATCCTGCATCTGCAACAGGCCTGTAGACACACTAGGTGCAACTAAGAGTCACACAGTGTGACTGAACCTCACGGACCATGCTGGCCCATTGGGGAGCATTTGGAAAGCATTGAGAGTGTGCTGTGGGGGACTCTGCTGTGTTCGTCACTCCAGCCGTCCACAAATGCCATAGATGTTTCCTCCATGGGGTACCCCATGAGTGCCCGACTATTCTCACCTTGGCCTTTATCTGGCTCCTTAATCAAATGTGAGACTTCGAAATGCTGCTGTTTTTTAGGACGCTTCGGTTAACTTGAGTTTCTGTTTAACTTTGATGCAAGGAGACAAGACCCCTCCATGGAAAAATACCTGAATGCTTAGCTCTCACTCCTGGCAACCTGCAGACAAATAGTAGTATGTGCATGCTGCTAGCTGAGTTGTCCACAGATGGCCCTTCCTCCCAGACACACCAGATCCACTGCGCAGACAACTTGTTGGGAAGTCCAGGCTTAGGGCCTTGGTGTCCTACAGCCATAGACGTGTAGGAGCCTGGAGTCAGCAGGAACCAATGTCCATCCAACGATTTAAAGTGTGCTTCATATTATATACGCTGCGAAACAATGACCACTGAGTTATTTGGTATATCCGTCACCTGTCAGGGTTACATTTAAAATCTACTGTGTGAGCAAGTGTATATGTGTGTGTTTGTATGCACGCGTGGGTGGTACTGGGGATTGAACGTAGGGCCTCACACATATCAAGCAGATTCTCTGAACCACACACCAGCCCTTCTAAGTCTTTGCACATAGTATAGATTGTCATCTGAAATCACCCACTGCATACCAGGTCTGCAGAACTTGCCCAACTACCAGGATGGGGCTTTTTTCTTTGCCTGGGATTAACGTCTCCCCGTTTCTCCACCTCCACCAGCCAGAAAAGCCAACTTTGTATTCCACAGCTTTAGGTTGTCCACCTGTGAGCAAGGTCACACTGTGTTCATTCTGTGCCAGGATTGTTTCATGTGTGTCCTCCGGTTTCTCTGTGTTGGCACAGGACAGGAGTTCCTTCATGTTCAGTGTTGTGTGGGAGCACAGCACCTTCTCTCTCATATCCATGAGCACCCAGGCGCTTCTGCATCATGGTTGCTGTGAGTATCCAGGGCTGCAGTAAATTTGGGGTGTGGTTGTGTCTTCCGCAGCCTGGCCTCAGTTCCATTGGATGCTGTAGATCATTAGTGGTGGTTCTATTTTTAGTGTGTGTGTGTGTGTGTGTGTGTAGGCTTCACCATGTCTCCCCTGGTGGCTGACCTAGATTTCGCTCCCTCCAGCAGTGTAAAGGGTTCCTCCTTTTTCTCCACCACCTGTTCCTTCTTGCTAACAGATGTGAGGTGTCATCCTGTTGTGGATTTCTTCTGTGTCTCTGGTGACCTGTGATCTGGAGCAAGTGTGTGCTGTAGACCGCTCGGGTCTTCTTGAGAAATGCCTGGTCGGTTACTTGCTTTTTGGTGAGCTGTGCGAATCCTGCATCGGCTCTGGAGATTTTTTTCCTCCCTCCAGTGCTGTTTGGCTGGCAGACTTCCTCCCAGGCTGTCGGTCATCTCTTGCTCTTGCATGAAGGATACTGGCACTTTTTTGGTCATTCAATCAGCATTGAGGTGTTGGCATCATTGTCTACAGGGTTTATCTTGGTGGTGGCTTTTCATCACCGTGGTGTATTATTTGTTAAAAGCCAAGGGGAGGAAAGAGTTGCTTTGGCTCATGGCCCATATGTGCCTGGCTCCCTTGCCTATAGCATGGCAGAGCAAAACTGCTCACCCTACAGTATCTAGGAGTAGTAAAAGCAAGGGACCTTCAGAGACAGACTGTCCGTCCACAAACCTTCTCCTCCAGGCTCCACCTTTAACAGCCCATTCCTGGATTAACCAGCCAAGGAAGTGACTTCCTTCATGATCTAGTCACCTCCTTGTAGCAGCACCACATTGGGGCCGTGCCTTTAACATAAGAGCCTTTGGGGGACATTTTTCATTCAGACCACAACACTTGCTTCCCTATGGGGACAGCTGAGGTGGGATCCAGCTTAGAGGGCATGGTTCCACTGCAGCAGCTCAGGCAGGTGGGGACCCGGGGGACGGGTGTTGTGATTTTGTCCTTGACTAGCTTTGGGAGAAGATACTTGAGGAGGAACGAGAGTGTGGCCTCTGAACTTCTCACCTCAGGGGCAAGCAGAGTCTCCACGTGAGCCCAGAGACTGACTCCTTGATACCATCCTTCCCATTGGCAGATGATATGTCTATTGTTCTTCCTTAGGGAAGTCACTGATTTCATGTATTTTTAAGATAATAAAATATACTCAACATAGAGCACACTGCACGGCCGCTGCTCCATATACAGGCCAGTGCTGTCACCACCAACCGTCTACCTCCAGAGCTCCCATATCCCCAAGCTGGAACTCCATCTCTATGAAACACTTCAAACTCCCCGACCCCTCCTATCCGTGTATCAGCCTTTGGGAGAATGTGCGTTAAAGTCCTTGGCTCGGTTTCGAATCGGTTTCCTCCATTGTCAAGTCCTGCTTGATGGGTATCGAGTGTTGCGTTAGTTATTACTCACGTTGCTGTGACACACACCTAACAGAAGCAACTCAGGGGAGGAAGGGTCTATTTAGGCTCAAGGTTTGAGGGTGAAGCCCATCCTGGCAGGGAGGCATGGCAGCAGGAGGGAGAGGCAGTAGGAGTTGTACCACAGTCGGGAAGCAAAGGGCTCAGTTTGCCTTTTCCTTTTTGTTCAGTCTGGAGGCTCCAGGCTGCTGTGTGTGAGCTGCAGCATGTGTAAGCTATAAAGCCAGGATGCTATACAGCCAAGATGCTATACAGCAGGCAGATGCTGTGGGCAGTGACAAGGTGGGTGCAGCCCTGATGGTAGAGGAGGCATGGGAATAGCTTTCAATCCATTTGAAACCCAACTGTGAGCTGTGTACATGTGTGTGTGTGTGTTGTGTGTGTGTGTGTGTGTGTGTGTGTGTGTGTGTGAGAGAGAGAGAGAGAGAGAGAGAGAGAGAGAGAGAGAGAGAGAGAGAGAGAGAGCACATACATGTGTGCTTATATAATCACAGTGTGAGGACCTGCCAACATTAAAGCCTATATAGCTTTGGAGGAAATAATCATTGGTCTGTAGGTTTGCCTGTCTTCTTTCTTGAGACAGGGTCTAGTGTAGCTTAGGAGATCCTGCTCGGGCCTCTCCGCTTCTGGTTACAGGATATTACAGATCCGTAACACCATATTGGGTCCATCTATCTGTCCTTATGCCAGAGACACAGTGCTAACTGTAGCTTTGGAGGAAGTTTTAAAACCAGAAATTGTGAGTCCACCACCTTGACTCTTTGTCAAGAATGTGTTGGCTTTCTTGAGATTTGGCATGAATTTCAGGATGGGTTTTTCATGCTTTGCAAAAATTGTCATTGGGAAGACTGAGGCCATAGCTCTGTGGTAGAGCATTTCCCTACTGGGGCAACATCCTGGGTTTAATCCCCAGTGCTGCCAAAAAACAAGCCAAAACTACCATTGGGATTTTGATAAGGATTGATTAGAATTTGTAAGCCACCTCAGGTAGCTTTTTTACACTGGCTGTGATTTGAATGTGTCTCTTCAAAAATCTGCTGCCGCTGAGAGGTGTGGCCTTGGAGAAGTGACTGTATGCTCTGGTCTCCCGAATGAGCTTAACACCCCCTTGAAGGTAGAGGGTATATGTAGACTACCCTCTGCTCTTTCACTTTGTCTGTGCCAAGGACACAGCCTTTTGCCCTCTCCTAAGGACACAGTGAGGTGGTGCCATCTTGGAAATAGAGGCTAGGTCTCAAAACTCCTTGGCCTTGGATGCAGCATCTAGGCTGTGAGAAATTGTTAGTTACTGTTATGTATACGCTGCTCAGTCTTGGTTTGCTCCAGCAGCTCTGTGAGTGGGGGTGGCATTTCATTTATCTGTCCTTCAGCAGTCTTTTGTGGTTTTCACTGTACAAGATTTTCCCCTTCTTGGCTAAGTGGGGCCCTGAGCGTTTTATTCTTTTTGGTGTTACTGTGTGTGGAATTGTGTTGAAGTTTTCTGTCTGGACTTCTTGTTGTTGTGGGTGAGCACAGTGATTTCTCTGTTAGCAGAGGTGTCCTGCTGGTTTATTTGTTTGTTCTGTTGTCAAACTTGGAGGTCACAGCCTGTGCCCCAATTCAGGTCTGGCTACCCATTCTCAATAATCCAATTAAAAGAGTCAAATTAAAAATGGAAAGCATAAAAAGGAGATTTATTCAGTGGCCACCTTGGGAAGAAGAAGGAAGAGATCCAGCAGACCTCCTAAGTCTGTTTTTGGGTCCTGATGTGAGATCAAAGTTTAAGCAGAGGGCCAAGGATGTGCCCACCTAAGCAGCCCCAGTAAAGATGTGGTCCTGCCAATCACTGGGTTCATCATTCAATGGACTTCAGTCTCATCCTTTAAGGTGGTCCCAAAAGATGTTAGGACCTTGTGAAATCTTTTTCCAGGAGACAAGACCTCCCCCCCCCCCACCGCAGGTGCCTTTTCCTTCTCTCAGCATGGGATCCCTGGGGTGGGGGTGGGGAATTCCCATCTCTTTGGGGCCCATTGTTTCAACAGTCTGACAGTCACATTGAGAGACACAAGGGTCTCTTTAGAGTAGCTTCATTTCTGCTTGCAGCTTGTAGAAGCTTTGGGTGTTCAATATTCAAGGTCATACTGAAAACTTCTTCCTTACCAACCTGCCTGCCTCTCTCTCTCTCTCTCTCTCTCTCTCCTAGCTGCACTTTACAAGGTTCATCAGTTATGTTGATCTTTCCACAGAACTGAGCTTGGTTTTATTGATTTTTTTTCCGTTCTTTGCTTTGTTGATTTTTGTTTTATTTTTTCCCTTCTGTTTGCTCTGGAATAGGTTTTGTTGTTGTTGTTGTTTTATTTTTTCCTTTTTTTTTCTTTTCCTCATTCTGTATATACAATGGGTTGTTTATTTGAGATCACTTGTCTATTAATGAAATGTATATAGCTATATGTTTCTCCTTTCTATGATTTTTTTTAATTCCCCCACAAGTATTTTGGGACTTTTATCATTCCTACGTATTTTCTCATGTCTCTCTTGATTCCTGTGTCCTAAAGTGGTTGTTTAGAAGTGTGAAATTTAATTCCCACAAATTTCATACCAGTTTTTTTGGGTCTAATGTGAACTCAAAGTGGTTGGAGAGTATATGTTATATCTGTTGAGGTTTTCTGTGGCCTGATGTGTCTGTCTTGGAAATGTCACATATATACCAGAGAGGAACCCAGAAGCCACTGTGGCTGCAGTGCTCTGTGCATGCTCACAGATCCCAGGAATTCTTCTTATCTTCCTTATCTGGTTGTTCTACCCTTTAGTGAGAAGGTGTTGAAATCACTGCTATTGTACAACAGTCTGTTTCTCCCCTTATTCTGTCATTTTGCTGCATGTATGTTGGTGGTCTATCACTGTCATAGTTCCCTCCTGTATCGATCCCTTTCTGTGCCCTTCCCTCTTACAACTCATCATTTAAATTCTGTTCTGTCTGATACTATAGTAGCTACCTTGCATTCTCTCCATGTGGGTGGTCCATTCATTTTCAACCTGTTTGTCTAGAGAAAGTTTCCTGTAGAGAGCATATGATTATGGCTTTTAAAAATTACATTCATTTTGACTTATTTGAGTGTGTGTGTGTGTGTGTGTGTGTGTGTGTGTGTGTGTGTGCATGCACGCACGTGCAACATGCACACACATATACCATGGCTCACATGTAGAAATTATCAGTTCTTTCCACCTTGCAGGTTCCTGGGATCAAAAACTTGCTGAGCCATTTCACTTGCCCAAATCTCTTCTCTTTAGATTGACATTTAATCCATTTACATTTATTGTAATTGCTGCCCTTGACTTCTGTCACTGCTGTTGATATATTTTGTGTCTAATGCTTCTGTTCCTCATTTCCTGCTTTACTCTCTGTTTAGATGCTTTTTAAAAATGATTTATTTTCATTTTATATGTGTGAGTGGTTTTTTGTGGTCGTTGTTGTTTTTATATGTATGTATGTGCACTGTATGCATACCTGGTGCCTGCAGATGTCAGAAGAGGGCTCTGGATCCCCTGGAACTAGAGTGGTGGACAGCTGTGAGCTACCTTGTGGGTATTGGAAACCAAACTCAGGTCCTCTGCAAAGAGCAACCAGTACTCTTTAACTACTGAGCCATCTCTCTCTAGCCCCTTTAGTTGATTTTGCAATGAAATGTTTAAATTCCTTTTTTATTTTCTTCTTGTGGATATCCAGTTATCTTTTTGTGTGTGGTTACCATGTATAGTTTTACACTTGTCATCCTCAATCTTTATATTTTAATTTGAACATGAGCTAGTTTAACTTCAGTGGTACTCAAAGGTGCCACTCCTTTGTAGCTCTGTCTCCACTCCTTTTTACTGTTGAGACACCTTGATGACTTGATTTGTTTTGTTTTTTGAGACAGAGTTTCTGTTTAACAGCCCTAACTGTCATGGAACTTGCTTTGTAGTCCAGGCTGACCTTGAACTCACAGACATCTGCCTGCCTCTGCCTTCCGAGTGCTGGGATTAAAGGCGTGTGCCACCACTCCTGACTCCTTGATGACATTTTTTATACACGTGCATCCCAAAACAAAAATGTAAAACTCCCTTGAATATGTTTAAGTTAGGTAGAAAACAAAATGTGGAGTAGCCTGGTGTTTTACGGAACACAGCTTTAATGTCTGACTCTGCATTGTCCTTTATGCGGATCTTTGATTCTTCATGTGACTGTGTGACTTCTAATCTCTGCCTGTCCCTTGATTTCATAGTGTAGTACAGAAGCCTGCATACTAACACTGATTACCTGGGTGTGTGTGTGTGTGTGTGTGTGTGTGTGTGTAATATTATGGGGCGGCAGCATGTCAGTCCCAGTTTTCACTTGCTCAAGTCAATTTTAGTATTTCAAGCAAGGTACAATGCTGTTTCTAGAAATGTTTTGTTCTGTGTATTTTTCTTTGGATATGGCAGTCGGGTGTGTGCCCACCCTGGGTTTGTGCACTCTTCTAATTGCTACTGGGTTACAAAGCAGCGTCTGGGAACTTTGTATAAACACCTTGCAGGCTCAGTCCCCTCCCATCTCACTGAGGTAGTCTGTTTGAATTTTAACAGAAAAGGTGCTTAGGGGATGTCATTAAGATACCCCACTTTGCTGTGTGTGCCCAGGGCACCATTGCCAGATACATGTGTGCCCATGAGGGCAGCTCTCAGACAAAGGTCGAAGGCTGGCTTCAAGCTGTTCTAGTGCTACGGCTGCAATGCTTGCCTTGTAACTGTTGCCTGCTGGTTTCCCCTCAGGCTTTCTGTGTCATTTTCACCTGCTTCTTTGCTGTGCTGTTATGCATGTTTCTCTTGACTCTTTGTTTTTGACCTAACTCAAGCCTGTCTTCTACCTGAGAATTTATAGTGTATTCAGATTGCTGGTCCACCTGAACTCAAACCACCTTTAATGATGATTTTTTTTTTTCCCCTGACTTTTGCCTTTTCCTTGCTCTGGATTGGTTATAGTTTCTCAATTCCACAAGGACTCTGAGTATCTCTTAAAATGGTTCCATTCAAGGTTTCACAAAACTACACTCCAAGGCCCCATTCCACACTGAGTCTGATGCCGCTCATCTCCCACAGCTCATCGGAGCCAGACCTAGGTGGATGTAATAAAAGTCTCCATGCCAGTTGCTTAGTTCAAATAACTCCCTTGAGCCTTTCTCCACAGCAGTTTGGACAGTCTCATGCTGGAATGCTGGTTGGTCTTGTACCCCTGGCTTCTGCAGCTATCTGCTAGGTGACCATTGGGTACCCAGGGTGGGTCTAGCACAGATGTTACTTACCATCCACCCTTGGCCCCCATGCCCCCACACAGCTGCTACATCTGTTTGTGTCTGAATAGACCCCAGAAGTTAGAAGCAGGAAGGGGCTGCCAAGATTCCCTCTGACTCAAGGGAAACGTTTGTTTGAGGAGCCAGTTTCTCCAGAAGGTTCCATAGCAGTTGCTTGCTTGGCAGCTGGGAGTCTCAGACACACTCTCCTCTGGTGCTGGGCTGGAAGTTACCTCATAGTGCCATCTCCCTGAGCTCTAGGAGCTCCAGGTGCACATCCGGAACTCAGGCCTGGGCACAGCTGCCTCAGTCTTAGTTCTACAGGCTTAAGAGGCCAGACAGAACAGCGACAGGCTACCATGGCCTGAGCCTTGTACACAACAGCTCCCAGAGCGTGTGTGGGGAAAGCCAGAGGCCAGCCCAGGGATGGATGCACAGTCAGTCCCCAGACCACATCCCTGGGAGAGCCAGTTGTCAAGAAGCGGGGCCCTGGTTGTCAGAAGCAGGACACATATAGGATGGCAGGCCTGCTCCATTGCGTTAGAGGAGTAGAGTACCCCTGGGCAGTCCATGGGATACTGGCTTAGTTGGAGACCATTCTCCAGGGTGGGCAGACTGGGTTGACCAGGAGCCTTGTTGAGGGAGGGACTGTCACCTGCTTAGAAGAGCCCTCTTGTTCCAGTGCTGATGATCCATCCTGCCAGGGTCCCTGTGAAAGGTCTTCTTCTCATGACATTTGTCATTCTGAGCCCTCGCCAAAGTCAAGCCTTGCCAAATAGATGTACCGTCTGCCCTCGATGTTCTTGAACCAGGTCCTGCTGGTGAGGTTGGCAGTGAAGGTGCTGGGAAGTCAAGTGTCTGGAAAGTTGCACTTCAGCCTAGGAAGTGGACTGGCTGTTGTTCATGGTGGGAGGCTGACAGGGACTCCTGTACCATCAGGAGCCTGGTCCAGTCAGATGGGAGTACCAGGCAATCTCCCTACTGGTCCCTCCAGAGCCAGGCTTTGGCTGTGCTTGTGTGTGTGTGTGTGTGTGTGTGTGTGGGTGCTGGCTGCACTTGGTTCTACACATAGCTAAAGGGTGTGCGTGTTTAAACACAGACTGTGCAGAGCTGTACCTGCTCACTTCGGGGGAGGTGGCGTTAACCAGGCAGGACCCCCATTCCTGGATCTGAGGTCAGGTAGGTGACTAAAGGAGTCTCAACTTGTGAAGGGGCCACCGTCCTCTAGAAGGCCTCTCAGAGCATGGCACAGGCCTTGCTCCGTCTAGGAGAATGAGCTTCCTGGCCTAGGCAGCCAGGCCCTCCCCCCATCACAATGCTGTAACAGAGAACAGATCCAGTGATCTTATTGCCCTGGCATTTGGCATCTCCTCTCAGCAGAGCCAAAAAGACTTTCACAGAAAGGAAATGGAAGGACTTGGGAAGAGCTGGCTGTAGGTCTCTAAGGACCCAGGGGTCATCATGGAACACACTGGTGCCTTCCAGCCCAGGAAGCCAGCAGCTGTAGCGTCCTGTGTGCTGGGCTAGTGGGGCACCAGGGATTTGTGCTGTCCAGAAGGGAGGGGCAGAGTGGCCTCATCTCCAGTACCCAGGCAGCGTGCATGACATGGCTTCAGTACTTCAGTGTGGACTCTGAGTCCCAGCACTTCTGGTGAGAAGGGAACACTGTAGCTGTTGCTTGTGACAGATCACTGGCTGTCCAAGGCTAGCCCATCAGCCTTCTCTGCTCTCAGTTTGAAGGCTACAGATACTCAGTTCTTGCAAGCCATGCCCCCTCCAGGCCGGGTCCACTCTGCACCTGGCCAGCACCGTGTCTGGTTGGCACTCAGGGATTAAGGAACTTGTGACAGTGTGAGGCTTACAGGGACCCTTACAGCCAGTCAGGCTGTCTATGTGACACACAAAGCTGTCCTTTGTCCCCCGAGGGATATGCTCTATGGCGGCTTTTCTTCTGGTTTCAAGGGACTTGGTGACTCATCTTGTCCTGTGAAGTCGGGGGTTCAGCATTTCCCATCTCATACTCTGTAGGGACCTTGTCATTCCAGCCCTACAGCTGGAGCCTGACCTGAGGCATGGTGTCTTTACACACTTGCATCCTACCAAGCATGCCTGGCTCCATCTGTCTCCTCTTAGAAAATCTCTTGACCATGAGCACCCGCTTCCAGGCTTTGTAATGCTATGCTGCTTGAGTGACCTTGGTAGCCCTTGCCTAATGACAGGGATGGCTCATATAGCTGTGTCCGACTCAAGATGGCACTAGGAGGGAAGTCAGTAAGTGAAACGGGTCTCTGTCTACCCTGGAGCACTTTAGAAGAGTTGTGAATCTGGGAGAGTCTGTGCAGGGCTTCAGCTGCAAGATGCCATACGCCTTCAGCACCATAGTGTGGCTACAAACTTCAGGGAGCAGAGGTGGCTGAGGAAGAGCTGTCCTGTCTTCCTGCCCTGTAACCTATCCCGAGGCACAGGCTTGTGGGGAACCAGAGAGAGTTCGACCTTAACTTAGAAACCATAATGACCAGATGAGACCTGGGGAATCCCACTTTGGAGCCTGGCCATTGGAGTCTCCCAGGTTTGATCTCTCTCGAGCTGGCTCCCAGGGCAGGTGGAGCTTCAGGCAGGAGCACCGTGTGTCACCTCCTCTCTCTTTGCCATAGAGAGGTCTTACTGCAGAGTCGGAGTGGGGGGACTTCGTGCCCCAGCTCCTCACTCCCGTCTTGGGATATTTGCTTTGGCCTGCGAGCCCATGGAGGCAAGGAGAGACCCAAAGAGAGGGCCACATAGGCCTGGGTAAGGGGTGGTTACATGGCCTGTGTCTCCTAGGATGGATGCCACTGGGACCCTGTCTTTTCCTGTGCAGCCACCTCACCAGGTGTCCTTCTCTTTGCAGAGGATTTTGCTGAGGAGGTGGGGCTGCCACAGCTCCTCGGGGACCCTCTGCCCCAGCAGATCTCACAAATCGACGACCCTCAAGTCGGGCCGGCCTACATCTTTGGACAGGACTCCAGCAGCGGCCAGATGGCCCAGCACCACTTCCCTAGACTCTTCTTCCGTGACTTTTCACTCCTGTTTCATATTCAGCCAGCCACAAAGGCTGCAGGGGTGCTGTTTGCCATCACAGACGCTGCGCAGGAGGTGGTCTCGCTGGGTGTGAAGCTCTCAGGGGTGCAGTATGGACACCAAAACATCTCACTGCTCTACACGGAGCCCGGTGCCAGCCAGACCCAGATAGGTGCCAGCTTCCGCCTACCTGCATTTGTTGGCCAGTGGACACACTTTGCACTCAGCGTGGATGGAGGTTCTGTGACTCTCTACGTAGACTGTGAAGAGTTCCAGAGAGTGCCGTTTGCGCGGTCCCCACAGGGTCTGGAGCTGGAGCTTGGCTCTGGCCTCTTTGTGGGTCAGGCTGGAGCAGCTGACCCTGACAAGTTCCAGGTAACTATGCTGCCCCACTGTGTGCTGATCCAGGGGAGGAGGGGGCCATGGGAACCAGGGAAAGTAGGTTTCTCCAGTTGATGCTGCAACCTGGTACAATAGCCCACACTTCCCCTCTTGTGCCTGGAGTAGCATCTGCTCCCCCAACTCTTACTTAATCCTTTGGTACCCTGGAAGCATCACACTGGGATTTTGTGAGTTCTCTGAGACCCCAGGGTCCACTAGTTGACTGATGGAGGTCATCTCTTCTCGGGTTCCCATCCTGAGTTGATCCAGACCCTCTTCTCAGGTATGAGCTGGGGCCTGTGGTAAGCTAGAGACACCAAGTGTAGATCAGGAGAGTGTGTGGCTTAGTCCGGGCTCAGCTATTCCACCTGAAAAACAAGTGCTTAGGCATTTTGTGGAAAAACAGGCTTGGGGACATACACCTGTAATACCATTTGGCAGCTGGAAGGAGAATGATCTAGAGTTCCAGGTCCGTTTGAGACCCTGTCTCAAAACAACAAAAATTACTCATTTAAAGCCAGCCACCCATAGGGTCTTTCTTTGACTATACACACACAGTAGAGGGAGCACCCTGCTGGCAATGGGGCCTGAGACTTCACATAACAGACCTGCTTAGGTCAGCCATTCTGGGCTGTTTATTATTTTAATGAAGACTTACTCCGGACTCACTGGGCGACAGTGACAGACTTGTGGCTCTCTCCCATGTTCACTAGGAAAGTCCCTCCCTTCTGGGTCCTCGTTCCTCGTAGGAGGGCACTTTTCCTGAGATCCCAGCTGGGAGCCCAGCCTCTTGGGAACAAGTGCGTGGGGACCCTCAGCTGGCACTGACTCATGCATGGCTCCTGAATTCAGTACTCCAGCCATTAGCAGCTGGACACCCCTGCCCAACCCAGACAGGGGTCCCTGTGTGTGCAAGGAAAGACATGTGCCCAGGGGACAGACACTCAATTATGACCCAGACAAGGGCCTCCTGTTGTAAGTTGTTCTAAGTCCGGTGTCCACAGCCCTGGAAGCTGACCTTCTACCTCTGGCAGGAACTTTTAACCCACGGGGTTCAAGAACTGCCCGGACTTTGGCACCAAACTGGGCCCCTGTGTTTTCTTTCTGATCTTCAAACACGATTACCAGAAAACTGAGCGTCACAGTTTCCAGAGTGGGACATTGGTGCTGTGTGTCCCCATCACTTTCCAAGGGGGTGGCAGACATCAGAGGTTCTGTATGTCTCCTACTTCCCCAGCAGAGCTGGGTGAGGAATAGTGAGCATGAGACTACTAAGGGCACTGCCAAACCCAGTGGTGCTGATGGGGGCCCACAGACACCCTGAGTTGGGTGGCCTCATCACTGGCTGGGCCTTGCCAGGCTGTGTAAAAGAGGTTTGCCAACTGGATATGCAGACAAGCTGTGTCTGGCCATTTTCATTTTTGTTTCTTGGTGTGTTTGTGAATGCAGACCTTTCCATTTATTTATTTGTTTACTTATTTATTTATTTGCTTTGGGTTTTGGTGGGGAATTCAGCCATTTCTTATTGATTTATACAGCTCTTTATATTTGAAAGAAACTTATCTCTGGCTGTGTATGCACAAATTTTATATCCCAGCCTGCCATTTGTCTTTTCACTTAAAAATAACAACATTGGGACATTTAGAGTGTTTATTTGGTTAATTTGTGTCTGGAGAGAGAGAAAAAAAAAACCCACCACAACCTTTGACATGAAAACTCTTTGGTGGTTGGAGGAGGGAGGCGGAGAGCATTCCCGGACCTGTGCTGGTCTTTGCCTCCCCAGCTGACCTCAGCAGTCTGACTTTGCCTGCTCCTGTAGGCTGGGTCTCGAGGTCCTTTCCATTTAAATCACACCCCGGCTGGAGCGAGGGAGATGTGCCAGTGACAGAAGATAGTTAGATGTTGCACAAGTTGCATGTGCAGACTTGGTGCTGAGGTCTTTGGGGGAGGAGTCATTGTGTCATGCGATTCATGGCATGACCGAAGCTAGCCCAGAGCTCTGGGAGTCAGGGAGCCAGGGAACTGGGGAGCCAGAGCATTGGGAGCCGGTGGGATGGAGAGCTAGGCATCCTCTGAGCCATCTTCAGTGAGGACACTGCCTCACCTGCATCCCCACACTGCCAGGGAGAGCCGGGCTGTGCCTCCAGCCTGGTCCTTGCTGGGTGACAGTCCTCATTTGTCTTCCTGTCTGTCCCTTTGAGTTTGGTCATGAGCGTCATACTGGTTATCAGTTTTCCTAAAGCATGGCTTCCTACTGTACTTTAGCATGGGTGTTCTGTTCGTTATTTTGTGTCCTGCAGTTATAATTCCTCTTGACTATTTTTTCCTGCTGGAGATGCCTCTACTTCTTCTCATTCTCTTGGTTTTCTTTTGTCTTTCTTTCCCAGTGTTGGGGTGCTAGGGAGGATTCAATCCAGGGCCTCCCACATGCTGGGTCATCCCCATTGGGCCCAGACTAGCCCCCCTCCTCTCTGTGTGTGCATGCATCTTCTTGGCTTAAGGTTCCTTTTCTGGTTCTCTTTCAACCCCAGCACCTCCCCGACCCTGGTATCTTTGACCCCAGGAGAGACCCTGTAAGCACAGCTTGCTTTCCCAGTGTTCTCATTTAGCTGTGAGCATCTCAAGGTTCAGTTCCTTTATCTAGACTTGAGGCTGTGAATTTTCCTCAGGGTGCAGCTGTGGCTCCACCATGGATGATGGGTGTGCTGGTGCCATGAGGTGGCCCCAGCCCCCGATGGGCGACATCAGACCTGGCCTCCCGTACGAGGGATGGAGCAGCCAGCAGCGCCCCAACCATTTTCCTGTTCCTAGTCAAGGAGAACGGAGCACTCATGGGTCTACTCTCAGTCCAGCTCTCAGGGTGCTCCTCAGCAGTCTGTCCCACCAGCTCCTGCTCAGTGTTCTCGTGCATAAAGCTCGGCAGACACCTCTCCTATGCAGCTGAAATGAGAGTCGCCGTGGCGGGTACATGGTCACAGCATGTGTGCCGCGTCCTTCCTGGGCATCTGAAGAGACCAGAGGAGGCTGGCTGTGATGAAGTGGCCTATTGGGATCTGGTCACAGGAGACCTGAAGCCAGAGGCCCATAAAGCAGTGGGGGAATGAGTATGAAGGCCGCAGATGTTAGCAAATAGAGCAGGCAGCATGGCTGGGTCACAGGGCAGCAGCAACTAGGCTGGTCATGGAGGGAGAGAAGAGAAGGAGGGGAAGATGGGCTGAGGAAAAAGGGGCGGGGCAAAGAGGCCACCCTGAAGGCCACAGGGAAACCAGGACATGAGAGCAAAATAGCTGGTGGCCCCACAGCATAGCTTCAGCCTCTGACCTCTGCTAGCTGGTGTACTGCAGGTCCAGGGGAGCAGAGACAGTGTGTGAGCCTCCTGCTGGTCACTTCCCCATGGCTAAAGCACTGCTGGTTGGTGTGGCAGGAAGAGTTTCACGTGGCACTTATCTATAAATGTTCACAGTCCCCCAGTTTCCAAGGTCCGGATTGCACAACTTTTAGGTCCAAGTCCGTTAAATATTTGCAGTGGGTCTTGTGGCTTTTGTACAACTGACATCGTCCCCGTTAGCTGTTGGGAAAACTGCAGGCAGGGGGAGGCGGGGAGTCACAAGGGCAGGACACAAAAGCTGAACTCAGTGCAGACACAAGCCCTGTCCACCCTCTGGAGGCGTCTTCCAGATGCATGCACCCCACAGCCTTGTTGGTTGAGTGTGTGACACAGTCCGCCCGTCTGTGGGGAATGAATGCTATGTGTCTGCTGCTGAGACCTCGGGAAATGTCCCTGGCACCAGCATTGTCCTTAGGAAGCAGTTTTCTAGTGTTTAAACCCAGCTGGGGGCTCTCAGCTGTCACCATGGCACCTGCTGCAGCCACTCTTGAGTGGGCTTCTTAAGGTGTCCATTCTGTCCCCAGATGCTGCGTTGACTGGGAAAGCTCGCTGGCAGGAAGTGTGTGTCTCCTTACCTCTCAGGCTAGGACCCAGCTAGGGATGGAGGTGGGGACAGGGAGGTGTGTTGAGTATCAGCTGATGAAAACATTCGGGACATTGCCTGGAATAAACAGAATAAACCTGTCAACACAGCGTGGGCCAGCCTGCTCCCACAAGGCTCCCAAGCTAGAATGATGGTTACCTTTTCAAATGGCTGGGATAATCAACAAGTCATTTTGTGACATGTGGAATTTGGTATGAAATTCAGATTTCAGTGTCTCCATGTCAAGTTTCGTTAAGACAGTCACACCCTTCCCTTAGTATTGCTATTGTTCATACAAGCCAGAGGGAGGTAATTCTCGTCAGGCCACATAGAAATCTGCCTGCCTCCATCCACTCAGACCTGGCTGTGACAGGAGTTGTTAGAAAGCCACTTTGGAATAGAGGAATTGCCGTCTTTTATTTGGTAAACTGAAATTAGCATAATAGAAGCTTTCAGGTGCCCTCAGACAGACAACCTGGAGCCCGTGTAAGAAACAGCGATCTAGACAGGAAGCATGAGGCCATGGCTTGCCTCAGAAACTGCCACAACTTGAAAGCCATTGAATAAGTCTTCTTCTTAGTCCTGTTGACAAAGGGAGAGTCCTTGGTAGTAGCATCAGGCTAGGCTGGAGGCCAGCATGAGTCAGAGGCTTTGCCAGAGCACCTGCCTCCAGAGCCCCAGGGTCTTACTTTCTCTCCCTGTTTTTGTAACCAAATATCTGACCAGAAACCACTTAAGAAAGGAAGATGAGTGTTTATTTTGGCTTTGTGGTTTGAGAAGCGATGGTCTGTGAGGGAGAGCATGGTGGCGGAGACATGAGGCAGCTGGTCACATTGCAGTCGGGAAGCAGAGAGTGGACAGGAAGGAGAGTGGGGCTGTGAAATGCCAAGGCAGAGACCTAATTCAGTGAGCTTCCTCCTCCTCCAGATCCCACGGCCTTCCCAAACAGTGCCACCAGCTGGCAACCGAGTGGCTAAACGCCCGATCCACTGAGCAACATTGCATTTTCAAACTAATGACCTTCTGCCTCCGTCTAGGGGAAGATCTCAGAGCTGAAGGTACGACAAAACCCCCGGGTGAGCCCCGTGCTCTGCTTGGATGAAGACGGTGATGATGAAGACAGGGTGAGTGGCTGTGGTGGTGGTGGGGTCTCCCCACTGCGAGCAAGGGTCCCAAAGCGATATGCTGGGAACAAACCAAAAGATGCAAGTAGGAACCTATGTGTTCAGACACCACCCCTGCCTTAACTTTCCTCTTCAAACAATCTGGGAATCGTAAATGTCAGAGACCAACCCACAGCGACACAGTGTGATATAGGAGTCACACCGTGGAAAGTGCATGTGTGCTTGGTGGTATGTGTGTTTATGTGCTTTGTATGATGTGTGTTTATGGGGGGATATGTCTATCTGTTGTGCGATTGTGCGTCTCTCTTGGTGTGCTGTGTGTGTCTGTTGTATGGTATGTGTGATCTCCTTCTATGTGGTTTTCTCTGTTGTGTATGTACCTTTTTCTTTCTTTTGGTCTGCTGTGTGTTGTCTCTCTGTGCACATCTATGTTATATGTGTGGCGTGTGAGCCGTGTGGTGTGTGTGTCTCTCTGTGTATTCTGTGTGCTGGGCATCTTTTGTATGTGTGGGGTGCCTGCTGTGTGGTCTGTATGCACTATGTCTCCGTGTGCTGTGTCTCCGTGTTGTTTGTGTGTGCATGTGTGCAATATCATGGCACCCGAGGAAAACAATCCACTTGTTACCCGAGGACAGGATTGGAGGTGGCAGGTGTCTCAATGGAGACAGCACACGACAACACCCCAATCCCCAATTCTCCTTGGACAGAGACTGATTGTGTTTGACTGGGAGTAAGTAGTGGAGTATGTCTACCTTACACTCCTGTTTTTATATTTTACTTCCAAGATGCTTGTTGAATTTTCTTTTATTCTAGCCCCACGTTGGAATGCCAAGATGTTGTTGTTTTACCCTTTGGTTCTTTTGGGGGCCTACCACCCAGCTACCAAATAAATCAAAACCAAGGCTTATTGTTACTTATAAATGGCCAGACCTAGCTTAGCTTATTTCTAACCAGATTTTCTTAAATTATCCCATCTACCTTTTGTCTCTGGGCTTTTTCCTTTTCTTTCTTCTGTAATCTTACTTTCACTCTTACTCCATGGCTGGCTGTGTGGCTGTGTGGCTGTGTGGCTGTGTGGTTGGCCCCCAGTGTCCTCTCCTTGTTCTCTTGCTCCTTCTTCTCTTCCTCCCAGATTTCTCCTTCTATTTATCTTCTCTGCATGCCAGCCTCGTCTATCCTTTCTCCTGCCTTGCTATTAACCGTTCAGCTCTTTATTAGATCAATCAGGTATTTTAGACAGACAAAGAATCACAGCTTCACAGAGTTTAAACAAGTCTAACACCAAAGAATGCAACACATCTTTGCATCATCAAAACAAATGTCCCACAGTGTAAACAAACATAACACATCTTAAAATGATATTCCACAACAGCTATTGCTTTTCCCAGAAGAGAAATCAGAAATGTAATTGGCTTCCATCTAGTACCAGTCTCTAGTGGATGGGTGGCATCCACTCCTGAGGATGCCACCCGTGAACTTGCCCACATGCTGCCTGTTCTGGGTGTCTGCATGCCCATCCCACCTGGGCCATCTTGATATTGAGGTGTCACCATGGGCTCTATGGGCTCAGGTAGTATTTCTCCTCTGGTTTATATTAAGTCATTTACCTTGGTATGAGGAAAGGCTGGCCTCTGGTTTCCCCAGAGCTCCTGGAAGCTGTAGGGAAGGGAGAGCATGAAGGCAGCCAGTCCAAGCAGATGATGGGTGGGGACATAATTATGATGGACCTATACTCCACATAGGTTTCTTCAGTGTCAGCCTGGATTGGAGCTGCTTAGGACACCTTCGCACCTGCCTTGCCTGTCCCCTAGGGATGGCACCCTAGGACAGGGCAGCCATGTCACAGGACAGGAGTGCACAGGCCTGATCTGCAATCTTCTGGAGGGCAGGTCATCCTGGCTTGCCTGAGCTGCGAGTCTGGCTGACTTCAACCCAGCAGGAATCTTATTTGCTGTCCAGTTGCTGCCCTGTCATGGGGCATCTGGTCCTGACTTCTTCCTCACTTCTCTCACACCCTGCAGGCGTCTGGGGACTTTGGAAGTGGCTTTGAAGAAAGCAGCAGGCCACACAGGGAGGAGGTGAGTGTCTGTATATGGAGAGGCCATCCCCTGGTTCAGACAGGGGAGGGACAGATATGGTCTGTACATAGTGTGCACAAGTGTGTGTGACATCCCAGTAGTCCCTTTATCAGGGAGATACATGCCCAGCAGGGAGGGACCAGTCTGAGGTTGGCTTTGTATTACCTCCCTGGCTCCACTACCTCTTGCCTTGAGCAAGAAGCTCTTCTCTGCAGAGCTTTCTCAATACAGGTTACCCAGCATTTTGTAGATGCTGTTGGCTGGTATGAGGCCATAACTGGTTTGTGTGTCTAACGTGAGGTCAAGACAAGTGGTGTTGTGGGGAAGTTTCTGGAAAGCCAAATTGCATGCTTTTTCCAGTCCAGGGTCCCAAGAGCACAGAAGGACTCCGGATATGGAAAGGATGTTTGAGTGACCCCCGGGGCCCCTCTGTAACCCCCAGAATCTAGTTTGCAGAATCTGTCTTTAAAGTGGACCTTGGGTGTCAGGGCCAAGAAGACTGCAGGAAACCAAGTAGCTCAAGGATGGCCAGCACTCCTAGAAGAGGTGTTGAAGATTTTTTGACTTGTGTACTAGGGCAGGGACAGGCAGGTTTTAGGGACAGGAGACACAGCCATCTGAGGCTGCCTTCTGTGTCCCTTGATGGCCATAAGCCTTCTCCTCACAGATGTAGCTTAGATTTGCAAACTTCTGCTTCTACACAGGGTGCCCTGGACGTGGCAGATGCTGGAAATACAGATGTGCCTATGAGCGCCATGCCACACCAGTACTGCCCTGTCTGTAGACCAGAGACTGCTAATAACTAGTGTGAGCACTCATACCTCATCCTTCCTTGTGACCTGCTCACTCCAGTTAGGAGCCTGGCAACTGTGAGGGGCTCCCAGGCTCCCCGAAGGGCCTGGCTAATCTGAGGGTCCATGTGGACGCTTCCCTCCAGAGGACTAAAGTTGTGAACATCTGGTGTCACATGCCCACCCTGGTCTGTGATGTCTGGTGTGACAGTGGCATCAAGAGTGTGCAGGGGAGTCCTTGTTCAAGCCCCAACACTACCCCAGCCAAAGTACTCTCCAGGGCCCATCTACCTGGACTACACTGTCACTGATAGGACGTCACTGGGAATATAGGTCGTGCTGCTGGGTGCCACGAGGTCCCTTGGTGGAGCATTTGAAACTGAGCACAAGGCAGAGGATCTGCAGGGTAGGACCAGCTGCCTCCATTAGGACAGTAACAAGTCATTGCTGGGCCAGTGCTTGGGCTGGGACTGAGGGAGAAGTCTCTATCATGACCCTTAGTGAGAATTCACCTGCTCCAAACACCCTACTGTGACACCAGGGGACCCCACTTTAGGCATCTTCCTGTAGCCACAGGAAGGAAGTATCTGTACTAGGCCTGGGAAGGTTCTTTGTCCCTGGTCCTCTGGCAACGTTAAGTTTTAGGTTAAGGACTATTGAGGTGTATGACCCAAACCCAGGCTGATGAAAACCTTCAGCAAATAGCTCTGCAGGAAATCCTGGGAAATCATTCCAGCTAGAGTGACGGTTTTTTCTTATCTCCTTCAAAACCCTGTAAAGCATTCCATTGCATAAGCCGTAAACCCCACAGCCAGACAGAACTGCCAGCTCATACACGCACGGGATGGTTGCCCTGCTGAATAATACAGCAGGTTTCCTACTCTCCTCTTGCAGGACACATCTCTAGCACCCAGGCTCCCCCAGCCACCCCCTGTCACTTCCCCACCCCTGGCTGGAGGCAGCACCACAGACGATTCTAGAACAGAAGAAACGGAAGAAGAAACCATGGTAGATTCTATAGGAGGTAAAACTTTTCTAGATGTGCTCTCTCTCTCTCTCTCTCTCTCTCTCTCTCTCTCTCTCTCTCTCTCTCTCTCTGTGTGTGTGTGTGTGTGTGTGTTGGATGTGACCTATATCAGGGCCAGCACTGTCCCCATCTGCAGCCCTTTTGCCTTCTAAGAAGGTCCTGTTCAGGCAGGCTCCTGGCTTGTCCCCTGAAGAATTCTGAATGAGACAGTTGTGACATGTCCTTCATTGTCCCATCAGACTCTTGCTCTGTATAGTCTTTGTCTGTCACGTGTAGGAATCTTTCCAGATGTACCATCTCCTGGTTCAGGGCCATCAGGTTTGCTAGGGAAGTGTGAATTGGTCCAAGTGCTATAGAGGAAAATACATCCTTAGTCCAGGCTGTGCCATAGGTTAGCATATAGGGTTGGATGTCTCCCATCAGAGCCACTGTCTTGTAGACATGCATGAGGCTTCTGGTCTGCAGTAGACAGGACAGGGAATGCCTGAGACATGCCAAATATGAATTGTGTGTCTTAGGATGTTCTCTGTGTTGCTGGGTTACAAACCTGGTAACATAACAGCATAAATACCACCTTCCAGCTCTATGGGACTGAAGCACGGTGGGGCCCATGAATGGTCTCCGGGGGTCCCCAGGGCTTCCACAGGCTCTGGGGAGAACAGGCCATGGCTCCCCCTAATGCTGATAAGCCTCAATTACTCACAACTGTGACATACAGGGTCTAGATTTCCACTGGTCACCAGCCATGGCTGCCTTCCTTTAACCCACAAGTCAAGCAAGGCTGGAAGGTAGCCACTTCCTGGCTCATGAGTGGGGACTTACATCCCACCTGGCCTGTGTGAGCCCATGGACCATGAGGTGAGCTCTGCCTTGACTCCCATCTGTCTGTGTTCTGGGATCCCAGGGAAGACAAGAAAACGTGACTCCAACTCTGCCAGGTTCCCCTGGGCAGCCCCATCCCTAACCCATTGTTCTGCCTCTGTCACCATAGACAGTAGTTGTCCTTTCCCAGAACTTCACATGTGGGGGAACACGGTAAGTATCGTCTGGGTTTGCTTGTCACTGTGTCCCTTTTATAAATGACATTCACATTATAGCTAGTCAGTGTGGACAGACTATAATGTATTTGCCCATTTACCTAGCAACAGGTGTATACACTAAGCCCAGCTTGAGGACCCAGAGATGGGTGTATACACTATGCCCAGCTTGAGGACCTAGAGATGGGTGTATACACTATGCCCAGCTTGAGGACCTAGAGATGGGTGTGTGTATTATGTACAGTTTGAGGACCTAGTGACAGGTGTATACACTGTGTCCAGCTTGAGATGGTTTCAGAGGAAGTTGTTCTGGGTCTTCTGTCTCAGCCACTGCAGAGCCATTTGCAGGTGGTTTGTCTGTTTATCACTCACCCCAGTGTGTGGGAGTCTCTGTACCTCACCTTGGTGAGGGCATTAGACGTGAATATGTTATGGATGTGAGGTGCTCTTGTTTGTGTTACCATGGTGACGAGCATCTTTTCGTGGGCTTATGTCTCAATCCATGTCTAGACCTTATGCCGAATTTTAATGGGCTGTATGGCTTCTTATTGTTGAATTTTGAGACTTCTTTATGTATTCTGGATCTAAACACAGCCATTGTCTTCATATTCTCTCTCTCTCTCCCCCTTTAAAGGCATACACCACTATCACCTGGCTCCCTTCCTTTCTTCTTCTCCTTATATCCTACCCTCTGAGGGTATGGATATGTACTTATCATATCTGTGTAGATATCTTTATATTATATGTAAATATATAGATATAACATCTATATATAACATCTATAGGTATAGATAGCAATATCTCCATGTACACATGTGTGATTTTATGTGTGTATGTATGTATATATGTGTGTGCGAGCATGTCAAGCTGGTCTTGAACTTGTGACCCTCCTATCTTTGCTTCTCAAGTGCTAGGATTACAGGTGTGAGCCTAAATGTCCAGCCTCATTTCCTCATCTTTAGAAAAACCTAACTTTCTAATTTTTGCTGAAATTCAAAAATCTAGTGTCATCTGAGACTCTGGCCAAGGTGGTCCAAAGGCCTACTTTAATTCTTTAAAAAGCGGTTTCCCTGCCTGTTTTGTCCCCGTTAAATACCCATTTGCCTCCCTGAGCTGGCTCTGAGATGTGGGAAGGCAGCCTCCCACACCTGAGTCTATTTCTGGCCTCTATTCTGTGCTGTAGGTCTCCACGCCCATCTCTCTGTACCCTCGCCATCTGTCTCTCTGAACCATGAATCTTTGCTCATCTGTGTGAGCCATGGCTCTCCCTGCCTGTCTTGGCTGTATGCTCTGCTTTCACCTTGTCCTCACCAGGTACTTCCATCTGTCATTCGCATTGCAATCTCAGGGTGTTTGCATGTTCACCTGAATTGTGGACTTGTGGTTGTTGCCATCCACACATCCACAGAGAAGAAAAAGCGGGCTGGAGTTTTGATGGGGAAAAGTAATGACCCTTGAGACCCATCTTTGCCTTTTGTTTAGGTCTTGTTTGATTTCTCTTAGCAATGTTTGTATAGTTTTAAATGCCCCTTGAGGCAGTGCTTTTAGGTTTGCTGAACCTGAAGTTCTAGGAACGCCTTGCTGCTGCAGGGAAAGCTCATGCTGCCCTCTTGTGGTCAAATACGGTAGTTGGCTCCTGCAGTGAGGGCTGTTTGACTGTGGTAGATGGGGACGGCTGGGTCATCCTGATTAGATACCTGGCTTACTCCTTACTAAGCAAATGATGAACCCATAACAGGGTGTGGGCAAAGACCATCAATAGTGAGCGCCCCTCCCCCAGAGACCGCTATCAGCCTCATAGGCTAAAGGAGTGGCAGTCCCTAGAACCCTGGGAATTGGTAAGAGGGGTGAGCATGCTCTTTGTGTAGCTCATGGGGGTGGGGTGGCTGCAGATCTTCAATCCTGCCGGGCACTGAGCTCAGCCAGGAATAGCTATGTTAGCATCAATTCTAACCCAAGAGGGGGCCTCTGTGCCCCAGCCAAGGGGCACTAGATGCTTCTAAATAGTGCTCAAGAATTAAAGCCCTCTGTTGGTCTCTAAGAGATGGGACATGTTGATGCAGCAAAATTTTATACTGCCTGCTGCTAGTGAGATGTTGTTAGAATCCATCTCCAGGCATCACCCCACAAGTGTCTTAAGGGGATGGTACAGCAGACAATTAGGAAGGACCAATCATGTGGTCCCAGTAAAGATGGGCTCCTAAACCATAGCAGGTACCCAAGATGAGGGAAGGGAAGACAGAGGAAGGAATGACAACTGATAGAGTTAGCAGACATCTATTTCAGGCTTGGGGTCACCCAAGTTTCTGTGGCATTTTCTGTTTCTTTAAGTGTTTCTTGTTTGTACACATCTGTAAGAACCGCTCTTAGCTCAAAGACTGTCCCAAACCAGGCAGTGTGCTCACTGGGCTGAACTTTGGCTCCGGTGGCACTTGTGTGTTGGCACACACAGCAGGAGATCCTGGGTTGGCATCTCCATGGTTACTGTCCCCAAAGAACAGCCGGGGAGAGCTGAGTGTGGGCCATTTATTGGGTTCACCACTCCTTCATGGATCCCTGAATTTGGATAACTTGTGAAGGTCAACCTTGCGTTTGGAAAACACCGAAGTAGTCAGGACAGAGGTCATCACAAATGCCACAAATGTCCAGACGGTTCTGCAGAAGAGGAAATGGCAAGCATGTGCCAGTGTGTGTGGATTCATCTCTGTGTGTGTGCATATGTATGTCACATATGCCTTTGTGTGTCAGAGGCACAGTGTGCGTGGTGGGGTCTAGGTGAACATCTGGGATCACCTCTCAGAATTGCTGTTGGCTTTCTGCTTTCCAAATTGCATGTTGGAAGAGGAGAGAGTGGTAAGAGGGAGTTTTGATGGTGAGGTGTTAAACAAACCCAGGAATCATCTTTGAAGGTTTCAGTTGTCACTGGACTTGCTTTGGTGACTTTGGTTCTTTTCTCTTGTTGCCCTTGCTAGATGGCCATTCGCAACCCCCCCCCCCATTCCCATGGCCCCTGTCCTCAGAGTTTTGGGTGGGTGGAATGGCAAAGGGCCGTTCTCATAGCCTCGTCCCTGGGGCTCTTGATGGGTGCAGAAGCAAAGCTTGGGCAGCAAAGCCGAGAGCCTGGGGCTGATCGGAGCTTGACAGAGTCATCTCTACCTCTTCCCAGCTGAGACGGTTCCTGGCACAGGTTCAAGTGGTGCACGGGACGAGAGTGTTCAGAACCAAGGAGGTGGCTTGATAAAGGTGAGGCCACCTCCCCATGACCTTGTCTCAAGGCACTCGGGAACCCTCAGTGGCTTCCATGCTTCTCACTGTGACTTTACAGAAGCCCTCAGCCCACACTCCCTCTGCTGCTCTGTGCCCTACACAGTGCTTCTACAGCCAGCCTGCATCTCTCCCCACCACGAGCCCTCCCTCCATTCCCCCTGGAGTCCTTTCTGAGGTTCATTCCCTAGAGAATGTAGCAGCAGTGTGAGGTGAATTTGTATGCAGGTTGTGGCAGCCTATATCCTCTTTGTCCCTAGGGAGGTCTGAAGGGACAAAAGGGGGAGCCAGGTGCTCGGGGCCTACCTGGCCCAGCTGGTCCCCAGGGTCCTGCAGGCCCAGTGGTCCAGAGCCCTACTGCACAACCTGTCCCTGGAGCACAAGGACCCCCAGGACCTCAGGGGCCACCAGGGAAGGACGGAGCTCCAGGAAGGGATGGTGAACCGGTGAGTGCCAGCCTCCCCTTGTGATCTGTGCTGGAGCTGAGGTCTCTGACTGGGGCTGGTGGGAGAGCTGTCTGGGATCAGAGCAGCAACATTGTTGGATACTGGGATTTCCACCAGCCTTCTGCTGTGCATGGGAGTCAGAAGGTGGTTGGAGCATGGAGGCCAGGCATACCCAAGCCAACTCTGGATCTAAGCACTTTTGCAGAAGTGCTGTCTGTCGTGGGTGTGAGGTCACTCAGGCATTCACCATGACCACGAATAAGTTTTAATAAAAGGATCCTTGGATACTGGGATTTCCACCAGCCTTCTGCTGTGCATGGGAGTCAGAAGGTGGTTGGAGCATGAAGGCCAGGCATACCCAAGCCAACCCTGGATCTAAGCACTTTTGCAGAAGTGCTGTCTGTCATGGGTGTGAGGTCACTCAGGCATTCACCATGACCACGAATAAGTTTTAATAAAAGGAGGTTTGATTAAATAGTGGTGCCGGATACCCACGGCAGGAGGACTGCAACTGAGAGCACTCCTAAGACGCAGCATCTAGTCATATTAGTCCAAGGCTTATAAAGTCAAACCCCACAAGATTACACGTATTCTGTGTATGTGTAGGCAGGCTCTAGTTTTAACATATGTGTCTTGCAGTTGTCTTAATCATTGAGCAGAGTGAGCGAGTCTGATTACAAAAGCAGAAATAGCAGTTGGTCTTATGACCTATCTTAACTGGAACAGCAAATTTTACAAGATCAGTCCATTTAAGAATAGTCTTCAGCCCAGGGATGGTGGTGGTGCATACCTTTAATCCCAGCACTCGGGAAGGAGGCAGAGGCAGGCGGATCTCTGTGAGTTCGAGGCCACCCTGGTCTAGCGAGTGTCAGGACAGCCAGAGCTGCACAAAGAAACCCTGTCTCAAAAAACAGAACAACAAAATACTCTTTAAAGTCTAGATGGGGTGTGTGTGTGTGCATGTTAGAGGATTTTTTTTTTCTTTTTGGTCTCTCAAGCACATAGAGTTATGTTAGTGTTAACCGCCATACTGTCAGCAGCAGACAGCTGCTGCGTTTCTGTGTCCGGTCTTGTGTAGTGGCGGTGGGGCTGTTTCATAGTTGTTTTCTCTTGCACTTTACAGGGTGACCCTGGTGAAGATGGGAGACCGGTAAGTTGTGTCTTTCTCTGCACCAGACACTGTACCGTGTTCCCATAGGATCCACAGATCATCACATACGACACGGGGCGACCATTTCCCAGAGAGGACACTGTAGCGAGGCAGCTTTACTCTAACTGTAGGTGGCTAAAGGGAGGCACAAGGTGACACCAAAGCCACATAGTGTTGTTTCCTGATCTTCAGAGGGGTGGGGGAGCCAGAGTGCAAGAGCTGAGATGGGGTCCTGCATGCTGCCAGAGTGGCCACAGGGAACTCTTTGTACCTAACAGAGCCACACTGAAACTGCACACAGTCAGTTTCTGGAGGTTTCCCTGAGCCCAGTGTGTTCACCAAGGTGGCTTAGATGCATGAGAATCCCGTGTACATACACGCAGTGGACTTACCACTCTGCTGAGGAGATCAGTGGTTGCCACAGTTGATGTCTCTGAAGAGACATCAACTGGATGGCACTGACTATCTCCCAGTCAGTGCCATCCATAGCTGGTGGTGTCACTTTTAAACCCTGGCTTTTTCTTTGGAGTCCCCTTGGTGTTGTGGCCTCTCCTGGCTTATTAGGCCTCCATGAAGCCCTGAAGGGCTTGGTTCCCATCTGCCCCCCTCTCTGGAATGAGAAGCATTTGGGGCTCACAACTCAGTGTGGGAAAGAAGAGAGACGCTTCTCTCTGTTTACCCCCTATGCTTGTCTTCCAGGGTGACACTGGGCCTCAAGGCTTTCCAGGGACCCCTGGAGAAGTGGGCCCCAAGGGTGAGAAGGTAAGTGTGTGCAGACCAGGGCATAACCCGTTTCCTGTCCCAGCTCCTGACTGAAAGTGGGGGCCCTGCATCCTTAGCGTGACAGATTTATCTTATGTTCCAGGGAGATCCTGGTGTTGGAGCTCGAGGACCTCCAGGACCTCCAGGGCCACCAGGACCCTCCTTCAGACAGGACAAGCTGGTAAGTTCCATCCTTGGCCTCCTCCACACCAGGTCCCAGTACTCAGCCCTAGGAACTGACTCCTGATAGTGTTGGCCCAAGAGCATGGGTTCCTACCGCAGGCTTGGAATGGTGGCCAGGCCATGGGGCAAAGCATGACATCCCACCTCCCATCTCAGTCATTTTTGGGTCTTTAGGGGACAGCTGGGTGGTGCTGTGCAGTGTTCAGTATGATGATTCTATGTCGTGTGGTGGCTTCTTTTGCCTGTCCCCCCCAGACCTTCATTGACATGGAAGGATCCGGTTTCAGCGGAGATCTGGAGAGCCTCAGAGTGAGTGGCTACACCCCACACTCAGTGTCACTGGGCACACGTGGAACGTGATGTCTGAGACATCAGTGGGGACCCTCAGGGGTGGGACAAGACTAGCTGGGGGATGTGATTGTTGTCCAGCATGGCTATGTATTCTATGATGGACTATATCTCTCATGTCCAGGGCCCACGAGGCTTCCCTGGCCCCCCAGGACCCCCTGGTGTCCCAGGACTGCCTGGTGAGCCAGGGCGCTTTGGGGTCAACAGCTCCTATGCTCCAGGACCTGCGGGCCTTCCTGGTGTGCCTGGGAAGGAAGGGCCTCCCGGATTTCCTGGTCCCCCGGTAAGTTCTGCTGCCTCCCCTGCCCCAGAGCACTGTCTTGACTAGGAATGGGGTAATGGAGCATCATGGGAGGTCTCTTGCTGGATCTGCCTCAGGACTCCCATGCTCCCTTCTCCGTTCCTCAAGGGGGAGGCTCTTCCCGTTCTGAGTCACTCTCAGGATGGAGATGGGGGTAGGCTACCCTCTGTTTCTAGGGGTGCTGGCCTACTAGTTGACTCTGAGACACACATTTAACCACTCTACACTGAATGGACACGTGAGTGTCCCCAGCACAATCGGCAGCTTCAAAAAAGAATCCGGACAGTGGTTTCTACACTGCCTTCTGAGCCTTGCATGCACCTTGTGGGGGAACGGTTTATATCCTGGCTCTTAGGAAGTCTGGGTAACCAGCTGTTGTCTGCTCACCGTGGATCCTGTCCAGTCCATCTCTTTGTTCTTCTATCCCCCAGGGACCTCCAGGTCCTCCAGGCAAAGAGGGCCCACCAGGATTGGCTGGCCAGAAAGGCAATGCTGTAAGTCAGCTCCTATAGGCGGATGTAACTCAGCTCACACCTGTAGCGGGTGGTGAACACTTCATGCTTGGGGGCTGTGGAGAGTGCATGCCATCCGGTGAGGCCGTGGGCACAGCCTGCATACTCAGCTTAGCAAGAGTCTTAGTGCCGGGGCCAGCAGGCTCAGGTTCAAGTCAGGGTCTCCATATGGTTCTTAACACTGCAGGTGGGCTGGCAGCTTAGCCATTGGTGCTTCATTTGGTCTGAAGAGGTTATTTCAGGCCCCAGTATGGTTGGATTGGTGAAAGTCTTCAGAGGCAGGCCAGCCACTGCTGAGCATGATATACTATGGTCTCGTGCTGCTGGCAGGGAAAGGCCAGTTAGGAGGGAGGCTATCTGGAGAGCTGCTCCAAGAACTTTTTGGGAATGGGATGAGGAAGGCCCACCATTGATGCTGAGCAGCCAAAGGTCCTTTTAAATGAACATCACCCAGAGCTCGTCTCTGTTTTCAGCTAAGCCTACCCCGGCTGCGGAGGTGTTCTGAGAGGCATTCGTGGGAATGGTGGACTTAGATGCTCTGGCCTTGGGCTCTCCTGGGTCCCTTCCTGGCTAAGCTTCCCAGGGGTTAGCATCCCTAAGAGACAAGGGAAGGAGCAGGGACAGGCCCAGAGAACACTAGAGTCAGCATTAACACAAGACAGTACCCTTCGAGGGCAGGTAGTTACCACAGGGCTGTTGGTTTGCTTTTATTTGATTGCTGTACTATATCTGAATTTAGTCTAATCTTGTGCTTTTTTCCCCTAAAGGGCGAGGTAGGCATCCCAGGACCCAAGGTACGAGCTAATTTTCATTTTGGCAGAGCTACCTATTTGATAAAAAGTACCCAGGCAGGGTGTAGGGGGCATCCCAGCCAGTGAATGCATAGTCTCTGTCTCTGTCTCTGTCTCTGTCTCTGTCTCTCTCTCTCTCTCTCTGTGTGTGTGTGTGTGTGTGTGTGTGTGTGTGTGTGTGTGTGTGTGTGTTCAGTTCTACTAATGCAACGAAATCAGAGGTGTTGGGTTGAGAAATGAGCTCCCAATAGGCAGGTACAAGGGAAGACTCCCTGGGAACTCCTGGGGTACCTCAATCAGATGCCTCAGGATCAGAGCTGCTCAATTCATCATGAGCCCCAGGGGCACTCCCAGCAACCACACCCGTTGCTGTACAGGGAATGCTATGCTGGCCCTTCTGTGTTCTGATAGGGATCCTGGCTGGTATTCAAAGAAAGAGCTGGGCTAGTAGAAAAACCCAGTGGGGAGAGAGGAGAGAGCAACGTGGGCCTCCAAGGGTAGATAAATATGTCAGAAGGAGATGAAAAAGAGATGGGCTGATGGGGGCCGAGTCTGTAAATGTGTGCACACACTTGCTTCTCTATACCATACATGTATATCTGTACAAGACACTGGTCATCTGTACTCATGTGCCCCTGTCCATACATGCACTTGTATCTGTGCGCATGTGCGCACACATGGATAAATAAATGAAGTATTTTTTACTGAGGTTAAAAAGGAAGGTGAAAGAGTGGACAGCTGTACTAGGTACCCACCTGAAATTGAGTAGCTACATCCATAGCTGGAGATTCCACACCCACATAGAAGCATACATCCTCATACCCAAGGGCATTTCTCATACTGTCGTTGTCACGTGTGTCTCTCAGCAGCCCAGGAGGAGAGAATGGGTAGTCACAGTTTTCACTTCATAGAAGTGACTTGGCTACCAGCAGGGTACCTGGGGCATGCTGGCCCACCAGGTCCAGCTTCGGGACTGATCTGCTTAGAGTAGGGCCTTCTGAACCAAGACCTTCCTACCTGAGCTCCCTCAGTCTGCTTCCTTGACCTGGTCCCTCAGGTTCCTAGACTTGTCCTATGTACATATGTGCTTGCTTCTGTTGCCCAGGTTCGTCAAAATCACAAGTCATAGTAACACCTGTGTCTATGTTAGCCCAAGTACTTGGTGGCTACAGGTCCCCTGAAGACTCACCCTGAACCTTCCTCTCCCTGTACCTTCCAGTGGACTGTCCTTCCTCCTTACCTGCTTGATCTGCTTCTTGCTGTCTCTGTCCCCAACTGTCAGAGAGTTGGGACCCAAGTTCCAGGCCATTGTACAGCCTGCCTGGTGAAGCTGGCGTTGTGGCCAAAGCCACGATGCCCGGCTCGTGCGCCTGTGACTATCACGAGACACCATTGTTTTAAGTCAGTAAATTGACCGTATGCCTTTGTGGAATGTGATTTACCCCTGCGTTTTCAGATGTTTGAAAAGCATGTTCATTGGGGTTTTGTGTAGCTTTGCTGAAGCCCAGAGCCAAGAACGGTGGGTGAGCTTGTCCTGTCTGTGCAGGGGAGCAAAGGAGACCTTGGGCCTGTTGGTGCGCCTGGGAAGACTGGCATGGCTGGACCTCCTGGGCCAATTGGACCCCCAGGACCCCCGGGACCCCCGGGACCACCAGGACCAGGATTTGCTGCTGGATTCGTGAGTCAATGTGGGCCCCCAGAAAGCCTGGCTATACCCCACAGCTGCCTCCCCTCCTAAGCAGGGCCCAACTCCTCTCACCATGTGGGTGTTGATGGAGGTTTCTGTCCCTCCTGGTCCCACAGCCACTTTGCCCCAAATAAACACACGGATGCTATTTGAATTACAAAACTGTTGGCCAATGGCTAGGGCTTCATATTGACTAGCTTGTATTGCCCCAAGGCTGTGGTTTACCCATAATCCAGCATGTTACTCCTTGGGCAGCATGACATCTCTTTGCGGCTCCTCTCTGCCTTCCTCTCCCCAGCCTTCTAGTCCAGTAGCTCCGCCTATCCCTCCTGCCTAGCTACTGGCCAGTGTTTTATTTATCAACCAATAAGAAATACAGAAAGACATCCCCCATCACTGTGGGTTTCTCCTGTTCCCATCTTGGATGGGTTAGCTCAGTGCTGGATTGGCCTCAGTGTTCTCAAAGCACAAGGGTTTATGCTCAGATGTCCCAGTGTCTGTCCCTTGCTATCCCTAGCCCCTCCACTATTAGCAGCTGAAAACCTGCTATGTAACCCGGGTACAGCTTCCCTTGCACACACTTGGGCCAAAGCCCTGTGACCTACCCCCCACGGTTCGATTACCGCCACCACCAACCCCTGCCTCAACACACACACACACACACACACACACACACACACACACACACACACACACACACACACACGACCCAAGCTCTGCTGTCAGTCATCCACTTTCCTTTCCCCCACCTCCAATTTCCTGGCCTCAGGGAAGTCTCCGTCTTAATAAAGATTCTTCTATGTTCCTTTAGGATGATATGGAAGGCTCTGGAATACCCTTCTGGTCAACAGCCCGAAGCTCCGATGGGCTGCAGGTATTGCCCATGAGCTGGGATCAGAGGAGGGTCCCGGGTTAGTGCTATCCTTGGGACAGCCTCATATAGGACAAGGAGCTGCCAGCAGTGTGGGGATGTGAGCCATTGTACCCTCCACCCCAGAACGACCTGATCACAAACTGTCTGGGGAGAGGGGAGTTCAGGGATGGGGTGGTGGTGGGGTGACAGGTAGATAAGCCCTTCCCTATCTGATTCCTTCCTTGGCTGCAATTTGAAGGAGTGACAGATATATTTGGCCAGAGTAGACTGGAGTTAATGGGGTATTTAGGGGAGTCCCCCACGTTTCTCTGTTGACCTGTGTGTATTTTGGATTATGTCAGCAAAGGACTGAAGTCCCAAAGTCCCCAAATGGCAGGCCTATTATGGCACTTGTGTGCAGGATTGCACAAACTCTATGGCCTTGCCCAGGGTCCCACTTTTCCTTAAGGGTACTGCCCTTCTCTGAGGAGTAGCAATATGTCGAAGTCTTGGCCCTGGAGGACACCAGGCTGACCTCTAGTCTCTGGGGCTACCACTGGCAGATGCTACCACGACAGTAGTCTTGTTATTGTTGTTGCTATTCTTTGAGGTTTTTTTTCAGTATATAGTTTTATTTTAAAGCAATTTCAAATGTAGACAGGTTATAAGGACAACAGAAAGAAATCCCCTATAGATAGCTTTTACAATAGATGGCTCTTCTCAGAGCTTGTGTCGGACCAGGCTCATGCCACGGTTTTTGTTGTTACTGGAGCCATGAGGTTTGGAAAGGACTAATCAACAGGGGAAGAAGCAGATCCAGGTCACCAACACTTGTTTCCTTTATTCCGACAGGGACCTCCAGGGTTGCCAGGACTCAAGGTGAGTGAGAGAGGCCTTCCTTGGAGACCTGCCTAGCAAGATAATACATTGTGAGTTCAGCATGGAAGTTTGCAAAACTCAGCAGGCAGCTTCATGGAAAAATAGCCACATGGCCCTTCCCATGCACCGAGCATTAGTGGGGTCATGGCCTATCTTTCCAAAGCCCCAGGAATTAGGATTCCTGGCTTCACACATCTGAAGCATGCTAATGTTTTGAGGAGGAGCCCAGAACCCCTCTATGGTTCTCAGCTTCAGGGACCAGTTGGGTAGTGTCCCCTAGAGGACCTAAGAGTTTTGTTCTTGGCTTTGTCCTTGGGAACACCAGTCCATAGACTCAGCCCCAGGGCCACCCACCTTCCCTTAGGCTTGAGTCAGGCTCTCCAGGGTGGGGGCAAGGGTGGAGAACAACAGAATAGTCCCCACCAGGGTATCCTGACTTTCTAACTGGCCTCTGCTGTTGCCCTACTTCTTCTAGAATGTTTTTCTGTGACTTACAAAACACTGGATGGACCATTTCAAAGGACTGGATTTTCAGATGGGCCTGTATTGAATTTTTTTAAAGACAGGGGCTCTCTGTGTAGCCCTGGCTATCCTGAAGCTCAACTCACTCTGTAGACCAGGCTGGCCTTGAACTCAGAGATCCACCTGCCTTTTGCCTCCCAAGTGCAGGGATTAAAGGTGGACTTTTTTTTTTATGTTAGAAGTCATTTCAGAGGACTTGTTTCTTATAGTGGAGATGGTGGGACCTGCTACCAGTTTCTATAGTATCCAGAATGATCCAATCCCCATGATACTAGGATATACTTCAAACCTTCCACCAGTGTGGGACCCTGGGATCCTTGGGAGGGCCAGGACATACTGGGTGATTAACAGAGGGGCATGTAGCTTGGTTTGGGGGTGAACCAGCTGATACCCCAAGCTCATAGAACCCTTTGTCCACATAGGGAGATCCTGGAGTGACAGGGCCACCTGGAGCCAAGGTAGGTACTTGACCCAAGGTCGGGGATGGAGAGGGGCCTCTATGGACCAGAACACATGGCCCACAAACCTCATAGACAAGGGTATGTCAGGAACATCTTAGAGGCAGCCTAAGAATAGAAGACATGGAGTGAGACCCCTGTGCAGTCCTGGCCTCATTCTTCCTCTGCTTCATTGTTCCTCATACTTTTGTTTACTTAGAATTTAACATGCCTGATTCAGAGAAAACTACCCAGGTCAAGCCCCTGCCTCAGGGCACACCCCCATACACAGGCACCAGTTGGGGGTAACAAGCTTCCTCCCCTATCCACCTCCTCTTCCCTGCCACCAGTCTCCCTTGTCTTCATCTTCCTCACCCCACAGCGAGATCTGTGTATCCAAGCCGGCAGAAACCTAGGCTACGGGCACGCCCATAGTTGCTGCGGCCTCCTTTCCAAGAGTCCCTGCTGCCTGCCTGGCTGCAGGGCTGACTCTGGCCCTTCCATTTATCTGTCCCAGGGAGAAGTCGGAGCAGATGGAGTCCAGGGCATCCCTGGCCTCCCAGGAAGAGCAGGTGCAGCTGGGTCCCCGGTGAGTGAGAGGGGAAAGCATAAAAGAAGCCCCCAGGAAGAGAACTGGCATCCAAGGTGGCCTTAGAGTATCCTGGAATCTGTGTCCCCCACCTGCTATGTCTGCCCTGTGGAGCCAAATGCAAGTCTGGTCGGGGTTTTGGGTGCCTGTATCTATTCTCCAAGGTTCTAGGAAAACACAGAATCCCCGTCTGCCTTGGAAGTCAGGCCCAAGTAGGCCGGTCCCTGAAGGGACTCTGGTTCTGTCTACAATGACCCATTTCCTCTGTCTCTGCAGGGGCCAAAAGGAGAGAAAGGGAACCAGGGAGAAAAGGTGAGTGTCTGTTGCCATAGGTACACAGTGGACAAAGAGTTGAGCTTCCTAGATCTCAGAGTGAGGAATGCCATCATGCCCCAGCCTCAGGCTTAAACTACCTGGCCACCCATGTGACCTCACAGAGTTGAACAGAGACCTTTAAGTCAGCAGGGGTAGCCCTTAACTACTGTCTACAAACCTAGTACCTGGGCTATGGGTAGGCTCTGGGGTCCTGGCCAGAGGAACCAGCATGGTTACCTCTCTGCCATTGTCTTCCAGGGAAACCCAGGAAAAGATGGAGTGGGGCTGCCAGGCCTCCCTGGCCCCCCAGGACCTCCAGGGCCCGTGCTCTATGTGTCCAATGAAGATGTAAGTATACTGTGGAGTGGGCCGGGGCTCATCCCTCTGTCTAGGAATTGCCCATAGTTGATCTCACTGCCTCATCAGAATGGCATGAGGAGCCCTGGCTTCTCAAGAAAAGGCCATGTTAGCTACCAGCTCTCTCCTTGCCAAAGCTTCTAGGCCTTCTTGGTGGTAAAAGCTACCATTGCCCTTTTGTGGTGCCTGCAGCAACATTTTCAAGTGGCCTAGCCCCACAGTAAATGGGTCCCTCATGGCTCCACAACACAACCCAGGGGCCAAGCTGCTAATTGAGCTCACTTCTCTGCATCAAGAAACCCAAGTTTCTGCGTGTCAGATTCAGGGGCCATGGGAGCTGAGAACGGAGGGAGAGGCTGCCCTAGACAGAGCTAGAGCATGGCTAGGGTGGCAGCTGGGCTCAAATCCCTTCTGGAGTCTAGGTACCCTCAGATGGGGACAGTATAGTCCTGGGAGCAAGGCAGTGAGTGGTCACAAGAGTGCCTGGCTCAGGTCTCCTGCTTCCAGGAGTGGACAGACACCATGGAATTGATTGAAGGAAAAAAAAAAAGATGGCATTTGTGTGAGGCCTAGGGGAAGGCAGGGGCAAGGGCTCTGAGATTGGGGTAGATCCAAAAGCCACAGCTGGTCATCTTCATTCAGGGGACACTGGTATGACAGTGAAGCATAGGAAAAGCCCCCAGCAGGGGGGGATGCTCCCACACAATGAACAGGAACATATGCAGCAGGCTGAGTGTGTAACAGGGCTGCAGGGTGATGCCAGCTGAGTGTGTAACAGGGCTGCAGGGTGATGCCAGCTGAGTATGTAACAGGGCTGTAGGGTGACACCAGCTGGGTGTGTAACAGGACTGTAGAGTGACGCCAGCCGGGTGTGTAACAGGGCTGCAGGGTGACACCAGCTGGGTATGTAACAGGGCTGCAGGGTGACGCCAGCTGGGTGTATAACAGGGCTGCAGAGAGACACCAGCTGGGTGTGTAACAGGGCTGTAGGGTGACGCCAGCTGGGTATGTAACAGGGCTGCAGGGTGATGCCAGCTGGGTGTATAACAGGGCTGCAAAGTGACACCAGCTGGGTGTGTAACAGGGCTGTAGAGTGATGCCAGCCCTGGCTGCTCCACAATGGGAGAGTCTTTCTTAGGAAGGGGGACTCACCAGGAAATGGGTCAGTTGTCACCTGGGCACCTGCAGAGAGAACCCAGGCATACTGCCAAAAACACAGTGGTCTTCTAAAGTCCACTTTGGACGTGCTTTTGTGTGCTTGTGGCTAATGTGATACCAGGTGACTTTCAACTCAAACACATCTTTCTTTTCTTTTCCTCTAATTTTTTTATTTCCCAATGGCCTGGGGACAGAGAGCAGTAGTGAGCACGCCAGGACCTGAGGTAAGTGCCATCTTGCTTCCACGAAGGACCCAGGGGAGCTGGGTTAGACCACTTGTGAGAGCAGTGTATCCTCAGAACTCATGGCCCCCTTCTTTCCACAGGGCAAGCCAGGGTATGCAGGCTTCCCTGTAAGTAGCTTGTTGTCACAGATGAATGCTTGCCCGACAGTGCCCTGGCACTGGGGGTGGGCGTGGGCTGTGCTCTTGGTACACACAGGACAGTAGTGTGGGCTCTGGTGGGGACAGTCACTGTCCTTGAGGACATGATGCTATCAGGAAGATAATGGGAGCTGGAGGGTATAACGCGGTACCCTTGCTATCTATAATTGTTCAGGACCTGAAGGGCTGGCATAAGACCAGGGAGCAACCACCAGGCACAGGATATGGTGGATATGGGGACTAAGGAACATTAGGTTAGAGACCCTCATTGCTATCTGGTCTTTGCTGTAGGGACCTGCTGGGCCGAAGGGTGACCTGGGTTCTAAAGGCGAGCAGGGTCTTCCAGGGCCCAAGGTAAGGGGCTGGGGTACCATCTGTTCCTTTTGTAGTAACCACAGACCTGCTCCAGATCCTATCTTTCCAGGTGATGGCTCCTGTGGCAGGCTGGGCCCTTAGGATACTTGGATGCTGTCTCTATTACCCTAACTCAGAGGGGTCTGGCCATAACCTCCCCATGGCAGGCCAGGACCCCCTTCCTCTGTTTCTGTTTTGGAGCATATCTGAGGCCTATGACTGATCCCTGATCCGTCCTTCCTGTCCTGCCATTTCAGGGTGAGAAGGGAGAGCCAGGTGCTATCTTTGGCCCTGATGGCAGAGCCTTGGGCCACGCCCAGAAAGGAGCCAAGGTGAGAATGAGGTTGGGTTCTCTGACATTGTGAAGACAGCATGGGTGGGGGCGTCCTGACAGAGAGGCAGGATCAGGACACACTCAAACCTCTCCTGAATAGGGTTCCCCAGGCCTCCCATAGCCTGCTTCTGTTCCCCTCCTTTTGCTTCTTGCAACTATCCTGGGTATGTCCTCATGGCCCCCAAACCTGCCAATGGCTTGTATTATCCCTTGGCTGCTGTTGGCTGAGCTCACCTATAGGAAGGTTAGTGATATAAGCCATGGCCCAGTGTGCTCACTCTTCTGCCTGGCTGTTGCCTATGGGCGATGAAGGGGCCCAAGCCTTGCTGGGACCACCCCATGTGCAGGTATCTGTGTAACTGAGGTATCTAGATCTCCTCCTTCCTATGTCCTGAGCCTGCAGGAACCTGAGCCCAAGCCTGTGCTCAGCCGGCAAGGAGTTGTTCTTCAGACTATGTTTTGGGCTTCTACCCCAGTGGGCCTTCCAAGGAGGTGCCAGGGGAAGGGCCTTGGAAACTCTTGGTGACTATCAGGAATGGATTCTCGCTGGCCTGCAGTGTTGTTAGGGAGTGAGCTAACGATTCCCCAGGCCCAGAGAACCCTCTGCTCGCAGAGGCTCTATAGCTGAGTGAGACTGGCTGACCCTAGCTACACACTGTGTAAGTTGGATCCCACAGACTCGGGGCGCATCCATCTTATCTCAACCCAGACCTGGTCCCTAATGCTGGTGTCCATCCTGTCCTGTCCTGGCTAGCAACCTTGGTTGCCAGCCTAGCACATCCAGATGGGTACAAGGACTCCAGGGGGCAGGCGGTGGGTGGGTGGGGTTAGCCATAGCTCCCTGACATACCACTGATTCTCTGTCCAGGGAGAACCAGGCTTCCGAGGACCCCCGGTGAGTAATGTCCTTGTCTGTTACACTGAGCTCATGGCCCAGGATTTGTATCAACTGCCACATTGAAAACATGGGGTGGGGGTTGGTTGCTCCAGATGACAACAGGCAGTTCCTCAAAGATGGCAGCCCTGGTCCTTTCCTGGGATGGCCCCTCCCTCTTCACTAGGAGGCCTCACCCACCCTCCAACAAATCATTCTCTTTGTAGGGTCCTTATGGGCGACCTGGGCACAAGGGTGAAATCGGCTTCCCTGGACGGCCGGTGAGGATTTGGACATAGTGGGTGGAAAGCACCTGGGGCCTGCAGAGGGCTGGGCTTTGGAGAAAATGGCCAGCTGCCCCTCATTTCCTTCTCCTGGGTACAGCAATCATATCTGCGTGGCCAATGTCTTAATACTTATCTGGGCTACGAGTACACCTCATATGACACCCCATAGAAGGCCCTGAGCCAAAGGAGGCTCTGACCTAGGTCCTTCTAGCCAGTCTCCTGCTTCCTCTAGCTTCTGGGCAGGAGTGTGAAGGCTTGACTCTGGGAAGGATGGGGCTATGCACAACCTGCCCAGTGCCCAACAAGCCCTGCCGCTCTCTTCTGTCCAGGGTCGTCCCGGAACAAATGGATTAAAGGGAGAGAAAGGGGAGCCTGGAGATGCCAGCCTTGGGTTTAGCATGAGGGTAAGTGTCCTTCCTATAATGGCGAATGCATGGCTTGGAACACCAGGGAACAAGAATGGCTAGGTCAGGGCCCCTCGGGTCATTCAGCAGGCTGTTTCAGACGGCTGACGATGGAATTAGACATGTTGGTCCTGACAGGTACGCCTGCATACATGCTCAATGTATATGTGAGCACCCTCGCAACTACACATGCACAAACATATCTGCATGTTTCTACACCCAGGAGAGAGAGCCACAGAGCCTCAGGGCATACTTTCTCTGGAGCCACCAACACAGCTTTGTGACTTTTAAAACAGCTGCTGCCTTAGGGACTTATTGAGGATTTTTGTCTCATGGCATCTCTTGCCTTTCCACTGGGGACAGCCACTCAGAGACTCGGGGACTCTCCCCCCAGGATGACTGTGACTCCTGCCTCTCACCTACCTTGCCGAGAGCAGAGGTGGGCATGGAAATCCAGATATAAGTACTTCAGAGAGTTCCCACTCATGATGGTCATTGCTGCTGCTGGGTTCTTGCCGGCCGCCTCCCCGTGCATTAACGCCAACTAACACCATGCAAAATCCAGAGCAAACAGCAGAGCTCGCAGAGCAGCAGGCCAGTCACATCCATCCCATTGGGAAAGACTGGCTCTTGGATTTCATCCTCAGAGATGATTTTTAAAATTATGTTAAATACTGTTTTCCTTGCGGGGAGTGTATCCCTTAATCTGAGGTGCCAGCAAATACACAGATGCTCATAGCCCTCCCCTCACCCCCTGGAGCTATCTTGGGGAAGGAAGGCCATGTAGGGTGCCATCTATTCCTTACCTGGGTCCTCGAGAGGCCCTTCACAGAGGCAGTGTCTCTGGGGGTTTCTTTCCGACCTGGTCCTGCTGCTGCTTTTGCCCCAAATAAGCACACAGAGACATATTAATTATTAAACTGTTGGCAGATGGCTAGGGCTTCTATTGGCTAGCTCTGTCTTAATTATTATGTCCATAACTACTTAATTATGTCCATAACTACTAATCTATATGTTTCTACATGGCCTTATCTTACCAGAGAATGCCTGACGCATCCTATCCTCCTGGTCTCTACATGGTATCCCTTGCCGTCTCTCTCTGTCTACTTTTTCAGAATTCATCTCCTAGTCCCGTCTACCCTCCTGCCTCTACTGGCCAAACAGTGTTTTATTCCACAACCAATAAGAGAAGCATATATACAGAAGGGCATCCCCATCAGAGGCAGTATATGGTTGTCAGAGCTTGGGCCAGGCCGTCCCTTTCTTTGAATACATGAAAATTCAGCTTCCTTTATTCAAGTCAAAGCCTTGAATGACCAAGCCTGTGAGATTGACTAACCAGAGCTTTCTGTCCCTCCACAGGGACTGCCTGGCCCCCCTGGGCCTCCGGGCCCCCCAGGTCCTCCCGGGATGCCCATCTATGACAGCAATGTAAGTGGCCAGAGTCTCACTTTGTGGAGGTTTCTCTCCCATCAACGACCCTGGAATCCTCTCTGGGTATCTCTGGGATGGGTCTGTCGGGTAGGCTGCACCTGGGGGCAGTGGATAAACAGTGAGTCCACACAGGAGTAACTCTGTGGCTTGGCGACATCTCAAACTGGAATGACTTGGGTGCTTAACCCAGGTGCTGGGGACACCCCAATTTCACCAGACTTAGCAAGGGGGGTGACCTATGAGGGCAGGGAAGTCACTGTGACTAGGACACTTGACATAGACCCTGTTCCCCTTCAGTGCTCCTATGGAAAGAGTTCTGGTTTGGCTCTGGAGAGGGGCCCTGGGACTTCTTGCCTTGAGGAACCTGGTAGTTTTCCTTTCTAGAACATTGTCCCTCAGCATACCCCACCCCCATCCCGCTTGTTCTTTGTAGGCATTTGTGGAGTCTGGCCGACCTGGACTACCAGGACAGCAAGGTGAGGGCTCTGGGGCTGCATGCAGAAGTCTGGGGCTCTGGTAGGAAGATTAGGAGAAATGGAGTTGTAGGACTTGACTCAGTTGTAGGACTTGACTCTGTGCTAAGTCTGGCTATCTTGTTCCTGAGTCATGTCCTCAACTTTACCCTACTCCTAATATCACACCCATATGGCATGGCTGTCCAGGGAGTCTAACTAAGGGATCTGGTACTGGGGATGACTACCCAGTATTTCTCAGTGGGTGCAGGAACAGCCCCACCCATCTATCAGTAGGGACATAGAGTAGTGCCAGTATCCCCAGCCACCACATTTGATCCTCATGAGCTGACTGTCCCTGTGTCATGTCATGCCCCCCCCCCCCCGCCCCGCCCCAAATCCATTGGTAGCCTTTTTGCTCTAGACCCATCCTGTGCACACAATAGCCAGGATTGGTGACATTAGTGGGAGGGGACTTGACCAGGCTTTCCCTGATAGCCTTGGGGTTTCTTCCCCCAGGTGTGCAGGGGCCTTCAGGACCGAAGGGTGATAAAGGAGAGGTGGGCCCACCTGGGCCTCCAGGTGAGCATGCTTGGCACCGTCCAGGCCGAGGGCCACTGGGTACAGTCAGTGGGAGCACTAGAGTCTTGGGGTGCGGGGCACCCACTATGCCATGGTTACTGCCCAGCCCTCTGGAGGGGCAAAGTGAGATGGAGGGGGACCAGCTGGGAAGAGAGCTGGGACCACTCCCTTAAATCACAAAAGCATTAGTATTCATTTGCTAGTGGGATCCTGCTCAATACCAGCCCCAGATTCTGCCCTCCAACAGCACTCAGAGTGTTTGTCATGATAAAGAAGATACAGGCACTGGAACCAAGACCCTACCAGACATGGAGAGGGAAGACCAGATACCCAGGTCTTCTAGAAAGTGGTTACCAGGCTGGGACCAAGATTTAGAGTGTACTGTGCCCCAAAGCTATAAGGAAAAAGAATTATCTCAGAGAGCAGAGGGCTGTCTGGGTAAATCCTGGGAGACAAGAGTTCAGAGAGCTAGGGGCTACAGTTCCCCCCTCCCCCACACTCACACACCAGGACAGCAAGGGTGATCCAGGAGAGGCCATCTCAGCACCTCGCCAGTGGGAGCACAGAAAGAGAGAAGGTCCACAGAGGGAGGACAGACACAGCGATGCTCTAACATTCTTGTCACTGGAGAACCAAAAAGAAACAGCTGTTGAGGGCAAAATGACCCCGAGTTTCCAAAGCCAAAAAAAAAAAAAGATTTGCTGTGCTTCCCATAGTCAAAGGATGCACAAGAAAAAGACCCTGTGTGCTTCAGAACATCAGAAGGCGGCTCATGCTACAGAATCCCACGGCCGGGAGTATGACTGCACAAGAGGGAGCAAGCAGCCTGATTTTCGGGCTCTCCCAAGACTCCTGGGAGAGACAGAATTGGTACCCAGAAAGGGGGAGGTGGGCAACAGCTGAGCAGCACAGCAGGAAGAGTACAGGCTGCATGGCCGCAGGCCCAGACTCTCTGGAGCACAGTCTCTCTGATGTTAGCTGAGGTCAAGGGTGCAGATGAACTTGAAAGAAAGCCAGGAACAGAAGAATGCACAGCTAGATGCCCTATGCACAAACAAATGACTCACAAAAATACACAGCAAAGCTTGATGCAAATGACAACGAAGAGGGAGAAGGAGCAGAGCAGGGACATGTAGGAAACAGTGGACAAAGTTGATTTGAACCCAGGTTTCAGCAGCCGATCGTGGGTGCTTCTGTTGGCAGTCAGGATGGGAGTGGACTGGCTGCCCAGAGAGACACAGGGAGACCCTTCCCTTAGGACGAGGGCAAGCTAGAGGACCAGGATGGAGGGAATTGTCCCAGGAGAAGGAGGTTAGCAATGGCCAGCAAAGTGCATGCGTGCGTGAGTGAGTGTGTGTGTGTGTGTGTGTGTGTGTGTGTGTGTGTGTGTGTGTGTGTCTGTGTCTGTGACCAAGTGGATCTTAGGAAACATGGGCTGGAATTAAAAAGCACTCATCTTGATCCAAGCCTATCTGCCAGAACAATCCAGTAACTGAACTCATGTGCCTACAATAACAGAACTTCGGGATAGAGAAGAAAACTGACAAGTCAGGGAAATATGCCATCATTGGAAACATTTAACCTGGAGACGGAAGGGCTCAGCAGCCCCAAATGATCGTCTACATCATCTCTGGTCACATGCCAGCCACCGGGACTAGTCCCTGCAGGCAGAAGTGTGTTCTGCAGGTTTAGGGGATGGCGGTCTTGTGAAATGTGGTAGAAGCCCATGGTGAGTGGGTACCTGCATTGGAGGACTGCCCCAGCAGCAGCACTGGTCCAGGCAGCTAGAATGTCAAAGGAGAAGCAAAAGACCCTGAGGCAGCCTATGATGATGATGCTGGAAAAGCATCTCTCAGACGCCTGAATAGCTGGGTCCTATGAGTCCCCAATGGACTGGGTCAGAGAGACCCCTTGCTCATAGGTCATGGGGTCCCACAGACCTTGGCTTGGCTCTACAGAGGTCCAGAAGCTGGAGCCGTCACCTCCAGCCCCAGGTGACACACCTGTAAGATTTCTGGGCTAGGGGTGGTAGGCATGGAATCACTGTTCTTGACCATCTCATGTAGTAGCAAAGGGCCTCCAAGAGGGAGTGATTCCACAAGGCAGGGTCTTCCAGGAGGACAGAAACAGCAAAAACTGACCCAAGGTTGCTATCCCTGAAAAAATGGGTTAACCCCTTTGTTCACAAAATTACAGCCTTAAATGGAGTCTTTCTGTGCCTCCGGCCCAAGGTTCTAGAAAGCAAGTGTCACATTTGATGAAAACAGGAAGGCATTTTGGGAACAGAAATAAAAGAAGTTATGTCTTATTTATGTATAACAGAGATCAAGAAAAAAAATCTAAAGATCAAGTTAATTCTTTGAAGATGCCAAAATGTCTCCTTGAGATTGTAAACTGAGACAACAGGAAATGGCTCAGAGGAGAGGCCCTGGGAGAGGGAACAGGACCAGGCTTCTTGAAGCAAGGGGTCTAGAGGAAGAAGAAGCCAGATTACACAGATATCATGGCTTCAGTGCGCACCACCCATGAGGATCTGTAGGGCAACTGTCAGAATGTGTGAGTGCATCTCTCCAGGCCACTGGGTAGACAGCCATCAGAAAAGCCAATGGCCAGTCATAAACATTTACAATTTAAGAAAATGTGTGGTCCTTACCCTAATTGATGGAGGTGGGTGGGGTGGGGGAGGGGAGAAGAAACTGTATAGTCTACGCTGTCATCTCAGTACACTCTCAACCTGCCTTCTTACCCTGTAGGGCAGTTCCCCCTCGACTTCTTCCACCTGGGAGCAGAAATGAAGGTGGGTGAGATTGTTGAGGGAAAGAAATGTCCTTATGGGGTGGGTGACTGGTGTCTAGGCAGGTGTCTTTGTCCCTAGTGACAGAGTCTAGTGACATTCAGCCAAGCCACTTTTCTTCTGCCTCCATGAGGAGCACTGGCCCTGTGGATACTCATTGCCCCAGGCCAGTGGGGTTGGGGTGGATACAGCAGATGGTGGGAGCCTAGCTGGGTCTGGAACAGCAAGCACTGGGGATCAAGGAGGTGCCCATGACTCGTGGGGTCAGTGCCATCCTGTTATCCCCACCTGGCTCAGATAACCATTTCCACCTGTAGGGTGACAAGGGAGAGCGAGGGGACACTGGACAGAAAGGAGAGAGGGGAGAACCTGGGGCTGCTGGAGGTGGATTCTTCAGCTCAAGTGTACCTGGACCACCTGGCCCCCCTGGCTACCCTGGGATTCCGGTAAGCCTGACCCCAGGCCTCCTGCAGGTGTCCACACACCGTGGGCAAAGTCAAGGGACACATCCTGCCTGGCTGGGTACCCTGACTCACCAAATCCCACAGTCTCATCTGCCCAAGACCCCATATTTATTGGCTTCCCCAGGCATGAGGCTGGGTGGGCACATGGACCAGGGTGGGCTCATTTGTGCCTCATGGCCGCTTTCCTGCTGCTACCCATCTGCCGCTATCCCTGGCTTTGAGCAGGACCGAGCAGACCCCAGCGGTGTACCATCACAGCTGTCATGAGGACTTGAGGGAACAGGGACACTGGGAGGCCTTGAGGCTTCTCCTTTGTACTGGATTGCATCCCCAGCAAAAGGGGTCCTGTGGTAGGCAGTGCTATACCCATCTCAAAAGCTACTTCCACCTCTGAGGCTATGCGCAGATGCAGTCCCAGCCTAGGGCATGCAGGGTACCATGGAAGGTTTCTTTGTTGTTCCTAGGGTCCGAAGGGAGAGAGCATCCGGGGCCCACCTGGCCCTCCTGGCCCTCAGGGACCCCCTGGCATTGGCTATGAGGGGCGTCAGGGCCCCCCAGGACCTCCAGGACCTCCAGGACCTCCTTCCTTCCCTGGCCCTCACAGGCAGAGTAAGTTATGTGGAGAATGGGGAGTGGGCCTGGGGTCCCTGAGGGCTACCCATGTGGCCAAGAGTTTCCAGCTTGATATCTCTTTCATAGCTGTCAGTGTTCCTGGTCCTCCGGGTCCCCCTGGCCCCCCAGGTCCCCCAGGAGCCATGGGTGCCTCTGCTGGGGTAAGTGTCCAGTTGGCCAAGGTCTGAGATCTGGAGTAGGGTTGGGGAGGCAGGTGGCATGTCAGGAAGTCCTTACCATCAGTGTCTACGGGACCATAGGATCTCCAAGGTACCCACTTCTACAACCTCCACTCCTCCTCCTTGGCGACAGCCTGACAAAGAAGGATGCCTACCCAGGGTCACCCTCTGGCCTCTCAAATCCTGGGAGCTCTGGGTACTCTTGGCAGTAGGTCCCATACTGGACTTGCATTGGGGTTCTAGCAGGTGAGGATCTGGGCCACATACCAGACCATGCTGGACAAGGTGCGTGAGGTGCCTGAGGGCTGGCTTATCTTCGTGGCTGAGAGGGAAGAGCTCTACGTACGTGTTAGAAATGGCTTCCGGAAGGTGCTGGTGAGTTCTCAGGGACCCTCCCTCCAACACCCACAACAAGGATGGAAGGATTTTTTTTTTTTTTTTGAACTTTAAAGAATGGTGCATGAGTTCCTCTGCACTTTCAGGGTTAGCAATAAATGAATGTTGATTAATTACTTTTATTGTTGCTGAGACCAAATCCCTAAGGAGAAGTACCTTAAGGAGGACAGGTTACTTAGGCTCATGGTTTGAGGTACGGTCCACGGCAGTGACGAAGGCACAGTGGCAAGGATGTCAGGTCACATGGCTTCTGTAGTCAGGGAGCAGCAAGCAGAGAGGAAGTGGGTCTATGTCCTCCCGTGAGTCTCCACCTCCTAAAGGTTCCACAGTCTTCCCAAACAGCACTGCCAACTGGGGACCAAATGTTCAACATAACCCCAGGTTGGGGGCAGGGCGAGTTCACAGCAGCATAACATGAGGTAGGGTCCTAACTCTAGACCCCAGGTGGCTCATGGCCGGGGTTCTAAAACCGTCCTCTAAGGGAGGTGTAATAGGATAAAGCATCGGGGCTCATCTTGGCATGATGGCCTCGATGTGCACGGAGACTACATATGCTTTGGATCCCAGCATTGTGCTATATAAACACCACTGCGGGCCTGGCCATATGGCTCAGTGGGTACAGACACGTGCCACACGAGCCTGTCAACCTGGGTTTGATTTCAGAACCCACAAAAGGTGGAAGGAGGGAACCAGTTCTGCAAAGCGGTCCTTTGACTGGCACACATACACCATGGCACGGGCACATATCAGTTATGCATACACACACACACACACACACACACACACACACACACACCAATAAATACCACTGTGATGAGCATCCTTGGTACTGGTAGGATGCCCCAAGATGCATGATGGCTGCTGGATACCACCTCTTGGGCTCTGGGTCTATGGGCCTGGCCTACAATGCCTTCCCGACAACCAGCCCTTTTGTCTGGCCAGGGAAAATTCTTTGGTGTTAGCAATAGGTCTAACCAGTGCTCACTGTTCACTTAGTGTCCAAGAGTGAGGTATAGTCACCTCCCTCTTTCTGCAGGCCTCTTCTAGGGGGAGGGGCTGTGGGAAGACGGTGGCAGATAGGGGCTCTGGCCCTGAAGCATGCTGCTGTAACCCCTGCTGTTTGTTATCTTCCAGCTGGAGGCCCGGACAGCACTCCCACATGGGACGGTAAGGAATATTTGCCCTCTGTACAGCTGTTAGAAGTTAGCATGGGGACAGAGCCCAGGAAGGCCACATTGTTCCTTGAAGTCTGGGGACCAAGTATGTGTGGCTGGAGGTTGGTGACGGGATCTGTGCAATCCTGAGAATGGTCTGCAGTAGCTCTGTTTTTGTCTTGGAGTGAGAGTGTTTATTAAGTACACAACCAACTGAAGTGAAAGAATTATTAACAGATAGGTAGATAAATAAAGCATTATCAAATTGGATGCTTAAGACATTTAGTAGAAATTGATGACTGGGGTGTGTGCGGGGTGGAGGTTGCTTTAAGGCAGCCAGCTGGAGTTCCTAAGAGAGTTCTGGGGAAAAGACGTCACTAAACTGGACACTCACACTATCTAGCAGAAACTGACTGGGGAAGTCAAGGCATCAGCTGGAGTTCCCCACTGAGCTTTCTCCCCATGGCTGAGCTTACACTGAGCTTCCCACAGCTGACTCTCAAGGCATGTTTATGCCATGGGACAAACAATGGTCATGGGTCACCTTCTAGCCATCCTCAAGGGCACTGTGTTTTACTCTTGGGCTGTTTTGCTGTTTTCTTCCCTCTACATCACAGTTAGAGGGGCCATCTCCAGACGGGGGACCTTGGAGGATACTTGGAGATAAACATGCTTGGGTGTGAAATGGGGGGAGGAGGCAACTCCACTTGTAGAGCGAGCCTCTCGGCAAGTTCAAACAACGCATGACGATCGACAAATATGATGTAGGGTCTTAGCCTGAGCAGCAGCCAGGAACCCTAAGGAGTCTGTGATGAGTGAGGACTGTCTTCCGAGCACAGGGAGGTTTAGGGGCCTGACCAGAGGGCAGTGCAACCCATTCAAGTATCTTGGGCTAGCTCATGCTTGCACCCATGGCTCAGGGTACAGCTCCCTTCTCACCACCTTGGGCCCAGCCCTGTGCTACCCAAGAGCACAGAATGGATAGGAAGGGAAGAGGCTACTCCAGGCACTGTGCGCTTCCATTCTCAGGGCAATGAGGTAGCAGCTCTGCAGCCCCCAGTGGTGCAGCTTCACGAGGGCAGCCCATACACCCGGCGGGAGCACTCCTATTCCACGGCTCGGCCCTGGCGGGCAGATGACATCCTGGCCAACCCACCACGGCTGCCAGACACACAGCCTTACCCCGGAGTTCCACACCACCACAGCTCCTATGCGTACCTGCCGCCAGCTCACCCCACAGGCTCACCTGCTCACACTCACCACGATTTCCAGCCAGTGGTGAGTGTCTGGGGTGGAGAGGCATGTGTTCATCCAGCCCCAGCCCTGGTAGGATGGAGGGAATCCCCCCAGAGCTGCCAGAGGGAATACTGTGAGCAGAGATCTATGGGTGGGCTTCTTCTGGCTGCTATGGGGCCACTCATCACTTAGGCCAGGGACTTGCTTCTCTCTGGTGGCTTAGTGGTTGTCAGTGAAATCAAAGACTTGGAGAAAGCAATGGACCATGCTTGTGCTATGCCTCTGCCCTAGAGGAGGCTGGGACAACCAGGGATGGGTAGCTGCTCCAGACCCAGCAGGCTGAACTGGCCTCAACTTCACTCACAGGAAGGGTATGAGGGGCTCTCTTAGGGAGCTTCTGGGACCACAGTGCCTCAGACAGCTTCTGATATCCTGGGCTAAAAGGGGCCAGAAGGTTGTTATTGCTATCTTATACATTCAGCCCTCAGTGGGCTCTGCCTGTGTGCACCGTGCAGCCTACAGGCTAGAAGGTCACATGCGACACTGCTTATGATATAATCCTACGTAAACTTTCCTGCAGCTCCACCTGGTGGCACTGAACAGCCCACTGTCAGGTGGCATGCGTGGCATCCGTGGGGCGGACTTCCAGTGCTTCCAGCAGGCCCGAGCCGTGGGGCTGGCTGGCACCTTCCGTGCCTTCTTGTCCTCTAGGCTGCAGGACCTCTACAGTATTGTGCGTCGTGCTGACCGTGGGGCTGTGCCCATTGTCAACCTGAAGGTGGGTAGAGCCTGTCCTGAGAGGTCAAAAGCATGTCCCCAGATGTACCCATGCCCTGGCCTTGGATGTGAATGCACAGCAGCGTCTCAAGATTTCCCCAGTGTCCCCTGCAAAGCTCCTCTTACCTCTGCACCTCCCAGGGTCCTGGTTCTTGTCCCATGGATGTTTCTAGTGGTTCCTATGTTGCTGACCACATAGTCAAAGTGGCCTGGAGCCATTTCTATGTGCCACCTAGCCTGGCCCCTCTGCCACAGGATCTGTCATGTGGCTTTATTACTGTGTCTTTGTGATAAAAAGAGCTGCGATTCTTGGTGTTCTTATAGCAGCATTTCCCAGAACCAATGATGTGGACTTACAGATCCCAGTGTCTCAGGCTTGGGAGGGCACCTATGGGTCTCACCCGATGTGATGGGGTGTACTCTGGAGAAGGGGTTCCTCTGCCTCAATGTGTTCCTTGGTCTTGTGTGATCTCTGGCCTGATGTGATGGTGGCTGAAGTCCCTGCTGTGTCTCCCGTAGGATGAGGTGCTGTCTGCCAGCTGGGATGCTCTGTTTTCAGGCTCCCAGGGTCAACTGCAGCCTGGGGCCCGCATCTTTTCTTTCGACGGCAGAGATGTCCTAAGACACCCAGCCTGGTAGGTCTCCCAGCATTAGAAGAGGCAAGACCTCAGTCTCTAGATTGACACAGTCTATACAGAAGATCACAGAACCTTAGAAGAACACGAGAATGGACGGACACAGTATGTTCAAACATGAGCCTGTCAACACCCTCAAAGCCATGGCAGATTCATTCATCACCCGTGACTACTTAATTAACTCTACTGCTCAGCCATGTAAATGCCACGGGAAAATATGGATTCTGCAAGACGGCTCCCTAGCATAGCACTCGGTCACAGAAAGTACCTGAAATGCTGACAAACAGCTGGGCTATCCCCAGAATGGTGTCATTCCCATTGTCTCTGCACCTGGCAGCTCAGACTCCTGTTCCAATGTCCCTGCTCTTTGAAGGGTGGCTTGGGGAGCTAGACAAAATTCCCTGGGTAGTAGTTGAGCCCTGACCATCTGCATTCCCCCAAGAGGCACTCATGAGGGCCCTCCCGGCCCCGACATAAGCCGAGGGGCTAAGCCCTGGCAGTAGAGCTCACTCCTAGCATTTATCAAGCAAGGGTTCCTGAAGCCAGGTCTTATCAGTGGGTGAAAGGCTAGCCCAGAGGTCCCGTCCCAGGCTGTACCCTCAACACCCTCTTCCTCTACAAGAGGACATACACATCTAGGAAGTGAACCTAAGTCACAGAGGCCTTTCCCTGTCCCATTGCACTGCTGTCCCCAAATATAGCGGATGCCTTTATTTTCTCTGCCCCAGAGGGCAGACCTGGAAGGACAGGGCTGCAGGTCGCTGACAGTCTATATGCCTTGCAGGCCTCAGAAGAACATATGGCATGGCTCAGACCCCAGCGGGCGCAGGTTGATGGAGAGCTACTGTGAGACATGGCGGACGGAAGCTACGGGGGCTACAGGTCAGGCCTCCTCCCTGCTGTCAGGCAGGCTGCTGGAACAGAAGGCTGCGAGCTGCCAGAACACCTACATCGTCCTGTGCATTGAGAATAGTTTCATGACCTCTTTCTCCAAGTAGGGCCTCTGCCAGCTAGAATGGTGGGCAGAGGTGGTACAAAGGACGGACACAGTGCAGGGAGCATCTGGCCAGCGCCCGGGGCCTGGCTGGGATACGATCCTGTATAGTTCACATTTCATGTAATCCTCAAGAAATAAAAGGAAGCCAAAGAGTATATTTTTTTAAACATTTAAAATAGACTTCCTGCCCTTCCTCTCCCACTTGAACTGGCCAGTCTGTGTCACAGATCTTCCAACACGCTTGGTGGAGCTCTATGGTGAAGTCAGGCCATAGCTGGGTCTCAGGAGGAGGCTGCCCTAGGTTGTTGCCTAAGACCTGCAGACTTTCTCTAGCCTGGCATCTTTCTGTGCACAGATCCTTCAAAAGGCAGTCATGTGTGAGTGCTGCGGACAGACCCTGGGACAGAACAGGGCAGCTAGGACTCTCCTTTCACCACCCAGTGACTGTCAGTAGTACAGGCAGGCACTTGCTCACCAGGTGGTAACTGGGACCACCCATGCCTCCTCTCTGCCTCCCCCCACTTTCCAGCAACAACACTCCCTGCCAGAGCAGGTTTCCAAGCTAGTACTCATTGTGAACCCAGACCTGAACCCTGTTCCCTGTCACTAGAGAACAGGAGTGTGGTCAGATTTAGTTCACGTGCTCCTTTTGCTGGGGGCCAGATATGACATGGGCTTGCCTCAGGCTTGTCTCTCAGACTGGCCTCCCTGGTGACCCATGAGATCCCATCCAGAGCAGAAACCAAACCCAACCAAGCCCAAGAGTCCAGTTCTGACAGCAACCTGTCCTTCCTTGCTCACCAGCGTGAAGTCCACGAATCTCATAGCGGCGGCACAAAGCACTTGTCCTATGGGAGGGACGTGCGTGCTCAGGTCCATGGGTGGCCCATCATAGCCACTGTGCCTACCCCAGGCTCCGCTGCCCAAGGATCGGGACAAATCCAGTGGGGCTAGTTCTGTGACTCTTGTGTGATATGAAAGCCATTTCAAAGAGGCACCAAATAAAAGTGACCTTTTATACAGACGCTTGGTTTATAAGTTGCCTTCCCTGTGATGAAAGGGACACACCACCCAAGATGAGATCTGGGAGCCTCTGTCCCTGCACTTCCCAGCTGGAGTCCTGCAAAGGGAGTACAGGTGAGTGTGGGTATAGTCATGTGTACATGGATACAGACCTAGGCACACGTGTGAACAGGTGTGTACGACTGCACTCATGTACATGGTCAGGTGTGTCTATGCACAGGTTTGGATGGGTGTACAGAAGCTATGCACAAATATGCAAATGTGTGTGGCTGTGTAGTCATACAATGCTATGCGTAAGCGTGCGCATATATGGTGTACAGAGGTGTGCGTGGTGTTCCTAGTTACACAGGCAGATGCCTGTGCAGAGGTGTGCAAAGACATATGCAGGTGTGTTTATACACAAGGTGTGCGGGCATGCACAGGTACACAATGTATTGTGCGGATGTGTACAGATGTCAGTAGCCTCCACCTGGTATCCAGCAGTGCATCCAAGGTCACTTCAAAATCAGGTAGAGGAGGCTAGAGAGGTGGCTCAGCAATTAAGAGTACTTGCTGGTCTTACAGGAGACCTGCGTTCAGTTCCCGGCACCCACACAGCAACTTACATCCAACCATCCGTAACTCCAGTTCCAGGCAATCTGACACCCATTTCTGCCCTCCGAAGGCACACATGCGATACACATTATACAGGCAAGCAAACACTCATGCGGATAAAATAAAAATAAATCTCCAAATTTTTGCAGTGTCTGTTCACCAGGCCTACCGCCACTTGTACTCACTATTTTGTCCTGGCTGAGGCTGACAGAGAAGACCATGTTCAAAGCCTCCAGCCAAGTGAAGAGCGGCTGACAGAAGGGCCCAGGATAAGAGAGGTGACTGTCCTCAGCCAGTACAGGTTTCCAGGTGAGGGCTACAGAGCCACAGGCTAGGGTGGGCAGGTGCTGAGGGAGGGCTCTGAGGGTGAATGCCAGCAGGTACCATCTTATTGCACTGGGTACAATAAGGAATGGCTGCAGGGTGGGCTGGCATAGCTGGGTGGCCACACACCATCTCTGCCTTGTATCCATCAGTCATGGCCTGCAAGACCCCCAAGTCCAAAAGGGATGGAACTAGCCCTCCCCAGTAAGGCTTTCAGGGTGCTGGGGCAGACACATGGATGCAGCAGGCCCACCCTGCTTGCAGCCTCTTCCTCAGCCCAGGGTGCCCAAGATGACCTTTCCCAAGTGGACCTTCGGGTAGGTCCTGAGGCACAGTTGGCTCAGCAGTCGTCCCCACCCCACCCCCGCCCCCAATAGCAAATTCTGTCCTCCGATGAGCTGGTTACTCAATTCTGTCAGCCAGGAGCATACTACTGGCATGCCCTGGAGGCGTCAGATCTTGTATTGGAGCTGGAGGTCAACTCAAGGACACCGAGGGCCTGGTCTCTTATGTGCATCCTTGCTTTGGCTTAGGCTAATCAACTACAGCCCTTATATACCAGGTCAGGCCAGCATGGAATAAGAAACCCCCTCATAACAGAGTCTGTTTATAAAGTATTGGAAAAAGTGCTCACACCACAGCTAGTCTTAACCTCACAGCTGACTCTGGTAACTCTCACATGGCTCCCCAGTGCAAGCCCCTGAGGCATTCCCCTCTAGAAGGGCCTTGGTTCCAATCAAGGCTGGTACACCCATGCTGCCTGAATGTGTGTCAGGTGAGTACTAACTTGCTCGGGGATGGCGTCTGCAGGCGAAAAGGGCCTACCGCTACTCTATCAGTCGGAAATGTGCCTGGCGCCCACCTGACTCCAGCTTTTCACAACAGAAAAGCCAAATGTAGTTGTCCATTTTAATGTCAGTTTTGTTTTAGTTTTTTTTTAAAAAAAGATCAGATAGCCATCCAAGCAAGTACCTCCAATGGTGGAAATGACAACTAGTCAGAAGCCAGGAGAGGCATCCACCCCACATAGAAGGACCAGCACCCCGCAGGGCCAGTGTGCCTTGGCTGGTGTCTGGGCTACCTCACCAGCCCTGAGGACAGACATGATTTGTCCTGAGCTTCCTGGGGCTAAGGCGGGCTGGCCTGGTGGGCACAGTTGACCCCAACACGGGCTCTTCTTGGCAAGCCATAGGCAATCCAGGCTCACAGCGCCCTGGCACGTGGATCACAAAGCCAGGCAGCTGCCCTGAGTGTTCCCAGCAGGCTTTGGCCACAGCTAAAGCATGATGTAGGCTGGGCCTACGGTCCTCAGAGGCTATCAGTAGGAACAAACTATCTATCATCCCTCAGTTAAAGCAGGTGGCTCCTAAGGTGAAACCTGTGGACATTCTGAGGGCTCCTGAAAGGTAACACAGGGGCCCCACATCTTGGGCCCTGGGACTCAAGACAGTACAGTCTTATCTGAGGCATCAGGCCAGGCTGGTTCAGGATGGAGCGCACATGGGAGAGGTTGCTTAAGTCAGGAATCCCCCCTCTCCCCCCGAACTGGGATGAAGCCAGGAAGGTCAAGATGTGACTGTCAGGCCTTGGCTTCAGCTCTCAAGCTTGCCTCGCTGTCCTCCACGCCATCCTCTGGGAGCAGCTGTGGTGCTGAGGGCTGCAGTCCCCCTAGGCCTCCATCCTGCATACTTGGCACCTGCACAGAATTCTCCAAGGGACTCAGCTCCTGGGGCAGGGGCAGGGGCTGGTGGCGACCACGCCGGCAGTACCTCACGCCATCCAGCACGGCCCCGACAAAGCAGATGACAGAAAGCACCATGAAGTACACGGAGTAGATGCAAAACTGAAAGAGAGAATATGGGTGACCTAAAGTTTTGTGCCCACCCCTGCCCATGCCCCACTTGGGGAATTCCATTGAAGTTCTCCATCATTCAGCCTCCAGGTGGCCAGAGGAGTCATAGGCTTTGCCCAGGGGCAGATACCAGGGTGCTTGGCCCCTTGCCCTCTGTCTCCCACAGCATGGTCAACCACAAAAGGGGTGCCTATCACTTCCCCAAAGATCCCCCAGAGAACCCAGCATATGTCTGGCATCTGTGTGGTCCTCAGGACAATGATCTAGGGCTTCTCCTAGGTACCAGTCTTATCAAGACTGGGCATAACCTTGACCTGCACTGCACAGCAGTGACTAAGACGTCATGCCCCTTTCCAGGGAGGACCTGAGTACTGTCAAATGTACATGGAGGTCCTAGAACTTGGAGTGATCCCAGTGGAGGCAGGGGAGTTGCCTGAAGCCCCTTGGGACCCTTCTCATTTAAATGAGAAATGATCTCATTTAAAGCACACTCAGAAATGGCTCATTAGAGACTTCCATTCCCAGGAAGACAGGGTTGACATCCTTTCCCCATTCTTCACCTGTGTCAGCCAAACCCCTGGATGCTGTGGGCACACTCACTGGGGGCGGGCGGAGAGAAGCGTCAGCCAGCTAGACCTCAGGAGCCATTAAAGGTGCGGCAAGTGCTGGCCATTTCTTTTTGCTTCCTGGGTCTCGGAAGTGAAGCAGCCAGAAGTCCAGCACAACTGTTCACTCTACCCACAGGACTGGCAGATAGAGCCCAGCTAGAGGGCAGGTACCAGGACCAGGACAAGGATATGCAACCCCAGACATCTCCCTGAAAGCACCTGACCCTACCTCAGACACACCAGGCTTAGGAGGACCTATGGGTGGGGATGGGCAGTACTCCTGGGAAGAAACTTAAATCCTACTGGGTGGTAATGACTTCACTTCTTACCTTTGTCCTCATAAAGTCAGCAACAAGCATTCAGGGTGACTGGACCCAACACACACACACACACACATACAGTGACACACAGTGACACACAGTGACTGGACCCAGCACACACACACACACACACCACGTAACTGGTAATGTAATACACATGCAATCACTGAACATCAGACCATTATCGGCTTCTAAAGAGACAGATGGCACAAACTAAGATTCTGGTTCCACAAGAGAAAAAGGCAAATGAAAACAACCCACGCGAACAGCTAATAGGAGAAGGTCGCTAGCGTCAAGGGGAAATGGGCTCTCACACCCTGCTGGTGGGATGGGAATGGTCCCCACTGGGAACCCACAGCTCCACTTCTGTACCTTCATTCCAGAGAAATAAACCTACATTCACACCAAACCTAGGAAAGAACTTGTGATACCCAAGGACTGAACACAGACCACAGGGCTTCTGAGCTCAGCTGCTATCCCGGGCACACTGACAGCCTACAGTCATTACAGTAGCCATCTGCCCTTGTCTCGGAGGAGAAGCCCAAGGGCACACACACACACAGGAGAATGGAGCCACCGAGGGGAGAACACCTATATCCAGGGCATGTGCTGATAAGGGCGTGGCTATGAAACAATGTAAGGGTCCCCCAGCTGAATGTTATGATGCTGAACCAGGGGAACCTAGCACAAGGCACCTGAATCCCTGCACAAGTTCTTAAACTGGGTGGAATGAAGCCCAACTTAAAAACTGAGCAAACATCCAGGCTGGCTCCCAGCCACAGTCCTAAGTTCCACCCTGGTTCTCTCTCAGTGGTCTCTGGCTCTGCTCCCACTGCCTGGACTCCTGCCCTGGCCCTTCTCCGAACTCAGGGTAAAGTATGAGAGGGCAGAGCAGGAGCCTGCATCTCTCTTGACTACAAGCAAAATACAATGCTTGAAAGAAAACTAGCCAGAGAAAAGTCAGTACCCATCTCACAATTTGACTGGAACTAAAGCCAGAACATCCCTCATGGGACCCCTCAATATATATAGTCTGTGCCAGTAAGTAGAACTGATCAAGGGCCCCCAAGAAGGGATGGAGTTTCTTTTGTGGCCAGCCCCCTTCCTACTGAGCCTCCTACCCCATTCATTTGAGGCTCATTTGCAAGGGGGCCTTTGCAGGGCAGCTGGAATGGAGGAGGGGGGGAGACATAGGCGACAACAAGGGAGCACCAGTCTCTAAAGAGGTCCCTCAGGCCCCACCCATTTGGCTCCCAACGGTTGAAAGAGAGGCAGGTTATGGAGGGAGAAGGAAGGAGACAGAAAGAGCATAGTGGCCTTAGAGGTCAGTAGTATAGCTGGGGCCACATGAGGTTCCCCCTGGGGTTTCTCTGGACAGCTCCTTCCACTTTAGGGGCCATTACTCTTCTAAGGACTGATACAGTCACCCCCAGGAGTAACTTATGCCCTTCCAAGCCAGCAAACTGTGCCCTACCCAACCCACCCCTGACCTTGCCCAAGTACCGTGAGTCAACCCAAGAGCAGCTGGGTACTAGAGAGGAATTATGGACTCTTCTCGGTCTGGATCTACCACTCTGTGGGCCAGGCAGGACTTGCCCATTCTGTGGTCAGCCTACGGGGATATGCTCTGAGGGATTTAGCTGGGCTGGAGGTGGTCAGAGCCATAAGCGGCAGGACCCTGGCACCCCCACTTCAGAGGCCTATTCAGATCCTACCAGCCAGCTTTCCAGTGGGATGCGATGTTCCTGCATGTGGGAACATCTGCTTCCTCTGTATGTCCTCAGTGGCCAGCCAGACTCAACACCGAACCTCAGTGACAAGGCTGTGCCAACTAGGGATCCTTGGTGGGTGGGGACTTCTCCATGACACACACAAACCTGCAGGCCTCCAACCCAGGGAAACCCACGCTCCAGGAAGACGAACGGTTTTCACAGGTTGCCAAGATACTGCCAGGCACAGCCTGGGGCAGTCACTAAGGAGCTTGGTTAACATCCCTCCTCATGTGTCCCTTTAGCTTGGTACTTGGGCAGTTCCTCCATCACAATGTCCCTATCACAGAAAAGTCAGCTTTCTCAGATACAAAAAAAAAAAAAAAAAAATGCTGGCTGTGGTGGGAAAACTGAACACATGCCAAGAGGGGCCAGTAGGCCAATGCCATCTGATGCCAACTCGAACCCAGGGCCTCTGCCTTAGCTCCCTTCTAGATATGAACACTTCAGCTATCCAACCTGGGCTTAAAGCCATCAGGTCTTGTGAGGTGTGAGATGAAAAGCAAGGAGTTGTGACAGTATATGTTCAGTGACACAGGCCCAGGTAAGGACATACAAGGTCTGATAAGGACTCCTCAGAAATGGCTAACAACTCACTCAGCCAGCCTTGGAGGCCCAGCCACTTGGGGGCTCCAAGTCTGAGAGGTTCAACTTGGACAGGAGCAGGGTAGGGGCACATGGACAGATAAAAGTGGCTAACCTTGCCACATCAAGTGCCCCTGGAAATGTGAGCCTGTCCCAACAGTCTCACTTCCTGCTCCAATGTGGGCCACATTCTGTATACTCCAGTGACAATGGATCTGTGTTCCCCGAGAATGGATCACAGAAAGTGGGTGCCAGGAGGGCCTGTCATGACCACATGATGGGATTCCCTCCCCGAAAGACACAAGACTGAAATTGGAGCTTACCTGTTTTTCAACTTTGAGGCCCAGACCCCGTTTGTCGGAGACCACAAGCGTGATGGCAGTCTTGAGCGCAGTGGCAAGGAATGTATTGATCCCGAAGACCAAGGCACAGAGCTCTTTAGATAGGGAAGATGCAATCTGAAAACTGGGAGGTAAAAAACCATACCGTGGCTGGGTGCACGCCTTTAATCCCAGCACTCGAGAGGCAGAGGCAGGTGGATCTCTGAGTTCGAGGCCAGCCTGGTCTACAGAGTGAGTTCCAGGACTGCAGGGCTACACAGAGAAACCCTGTCTTGAAAAACAAAACAAAAAAAGCCATACTGTGATCAAACTCACTGAATAGGACGGGGGAAGAACAGAGTCAGACTGGACATGGTGACAAATGCCATTCGTTCTGGCACAGGAGGCAAAAGCAGGTAACTGTGTGATTCCAGGCCAGTCTGGTCTACATAGTGAGACCCTATCTAATTAAACAAACAAATGAACAAAGAACACAGAGCCAGGGAGATTCCAGCATCTACTTAGGGACACACCAACGGAGTCATACAAACCCGCCCACTACCAGACTCCCAGCTAAGCTCCCCATCCACAGCCACACAGTCCCCTCCCCCAGCTCCCTCCCCTCCCTACATACACCCACCAACCAACAGTGGCTGACCCAGGGCAGCAGCGGGGCTCAGGACATGTTTATGGAGAAACTGACTCCTGGAGATAGGAAGGTGCTTTCTATTCAGGAGGCAGGGGTATGTGCCCAGAGAAGTGTGTCAGTGTCTGTGTGGCCAGAGAATGTGTGAAGGCCGTCCAAGTAGGGAAAGAGGCAGTTATGTAGCCCTGGGAGGTAGGAGCCAAAGTCTTCCCAGAAGAGGTAGAGAGTGGGGGAGGCAAAAGAAGGCAAGTGCCTGTGTGTGGTGTGAATCCATGTTCATATGCCACGCACAGTGTAAGTGCTAAGTACATATGGTGTACGAAATCTGTATCATATATATATATATATATATATAATATATATATATTTATATATATATAATCTCATGTGGTATGCTAACCCATGTACATGGATACTGCAAACATAGATTGTATAGTCTCAGAACACATGCAGTGGATGGTGTATATGTGCTGTCTGTTTGGTGATGTGAGCATATTTGGGGTTTCTTTTAGACAAGGTCTCACCTTGTGTCTGGCTGACTTGGAACTCACAGAGACTTGCCTGCCTCTGCCTTCTGATTTCTGGGGTTGGAGGTGTGCTCCACCATGCCCAGCTCTGTAGGGATATCTGATGCCTACGTGGCATGAGCTGAGTGTGTCTTCAAACACAGCAGTGTGTGCTCTCTAAGGTCAGCCTGGACATGCATGCCAGTGCAATCTGGAGAGATCACCCGCAGTCAGTACCAGGAAACTCAAAGTGTTCACGGGGGCTGGGAGAGCACTTAGGACAAGTCCAGGAAAGGGGCAGGCCCAAAGTAGTAGGAGGGATGCCGGTAAAAAGAGAGGTACGGACAACAGGAGAGGGGAGTTGGGGTGCTCGTCAACTGTAGGTGGTCTGTGGGTTGGCAGCATTATAGAGAGGTTCAGGAAGGACTGGCAGAGATGGGAGGGAACTGGGGAGGTAGGGGGTTCCACCATCCTTACAGGGGTTGTGGGGCCCAGGGAAGCCAGTGCAGTGGGCACGGCAAAGAGTGTCCAGATGGATCAGACCTCCCATATAACTGTTCACATTGCCTTGTGCTCCCCAACAGAACCTTCCAGAAGCCTCTCCCCGTACCATCCTACTCACGTGGCAATGGGCACGAGGAACTGGTAGGCCCCGCGGAAAAGCACGTAGGTCATGTAGAGTACCCAGATTTTGTGGACCCAGGTCACGTAGTGGACCATGTACATACAGAAAACCAGTCCGGCCTGGATGGCTATAACACTTGCGATGACCAGCTTTGACCACAGAGCCCAGCGGATCTTCACGAAGCCCGCAGAGAAGGATGTGATGGCGCCTGGAGGTAGGAGGCATCAGTCATGGCTAAGCTTGGGCAAGCAGAACCATGGGAGAGATGGGTAGGGAATTCAGGCTTAGTTAGGGTAGCTCTGGAGCAAGGGTAGGGTAGAGCAAAGGATAGGACAGCCTATGTTGGTGGTCTAGCCCAGGGCAAGGGGTAGGCCTGGACTGCAGTCCTAGCTGGCTGCAGTCCAGCTGGGAAGGGCAAGGGGCCTCCAGTGCATACTCAGCAGTGTGGAGGCAGCATCTACGGCGCCATTGTAGTTGAGGTTTTTGTCAATACTCCACAGGACGTGCACATAGTAGACAATCAGGTAGTAGCCTGCAGAGTTGAAGACCCACCAAAGGCACCAGAGGCGCAGCTGTGGTTGTCGTAAATTTCCCACCAGTTCACTTAGCATGCACACCAGGAAGGAGTTCCTGCAACTGCCCAGCACTCGCTCTAGTTTCCCAGGCTCTGGTCGGCCAGGGCCCGGGTGCATCTGGTCCAGCTCGCAGGGCAAGGCTTTGTGCACAAGTGCACTGCGGTTGAAAAAGAGGCTGTGCTTAGGACGCTTTAGAAAGAGGGAGAGGCCCAGGCTGAAGATGATAAAGCCCAGGGAAATGTAGTTGAGCATGTTGGAGTTCTGGGATTTTTGTTCCAGGGGCCACAGCACCTGGCCCAACACAGAGCTGGTGAAGACTCCCAGGAGCACTGCTGCCCTTGAGTAGCTGGCCATGCGCTGGTAGCGGGAAGGGCGCACCAGGGAGAAGATGTAGGAGGAGTAGGCGATGCGCGCAGCCATGGTGACGCTGTAGAAGACTTCCATGAGCTGCATGTGTACCACAGAGGTGCCCAGCAGCAGCAGCAGCCAGACGCACATGAAGCTCAGGCACTGCAGGATCAGGATTGGCTTGTATCGCAGGTAGTCCGTGAGCAGAAAGATTGGCACCAGCACGGCCAGGTGGGAGTAGGGCAGCACCGGAATGATCTCATTGGTCACCTGTGGATGGGCAGGCACTGGCTATTAGCGACACTGGCTGCTCCACTGAGTACTGCAGAGTGAGCAAGCCAAAGTCTGCCTGGCCCTGTCTCCCTCATGACCACAAATGCACCTTCCATATCCGCACCCGGGTGGTTGGGATCGAAGGGCGTCTAGGAACCAAGACAATCTTGCAGCCCAATAAACTGCAGACTCCGGGCACAGCTCACAGGGAGCTAGCAAACTGTGGGGCAAGCCGCCATTCATTGCATGTGGATCCCATTACCTAGGCTTTCTGATTGGCACTCTTCTTAAACCTAAGCAGAAAACAGCACCGTGGCCAGTAGGCCCCAATACAGATTTCTTCAGTCCTTTATAGGAGGGCAAGGAAAAGCAAGAGAATGGTAACGGGGGTGGGGTGGGAGTAGAGAAGCACAACTGAAAACTAGGGAGGTAAAGCCAGGGGAGGATAAGGTCACCCCTCTACCCCACCCTACAAGGCAGAACCAGGCACGCTGCCTGCAGAATCCAACCTTCATGGCCTTCTTTGAGCCAGCTTCTGGAGGCCGCCCTTACCGGGCTCCTGCCGGGGAACATAATTGGGGAACTACATGCTGCAAGGCAAAGGTCAGAAGGCATTGCCTCAGACTCCACATGGCTGCCCGGGGAGGTGCCAGAGCCCACTGGTAGCATGGGCAGGCCAAGGCAGGTGCCTTAGGGCCCCTGGATGCTCTGCAGGGAGAGCCTCCGTCCCAGTGAAGCACAGACGTCCACTTGTCCTCTCCCTGGGAGGTGGACCTGCTTGGAACCTCCTCCTAGGCCAGGATGAGTTTCAGCAGGCCCCCCATGGACCTCACTTGAGATCCAGCTAATGGGGAAGCTGGATGGGCACTCCTGGGCTCCCCGAGGCTGGGACCCAGGTCCCACTGCCTCCCACACTCATGTTAACTCAGCCCAACCATTAGCAACCACTAGCCTTACTCAAACGCCACCTCAATAACCTATTGCCCCAAAAGACCAGCAGCCACCAGGGCCAGCCCCACTTCACTGATGGAAAATCAAGGACCCAAAACAGAACCTGGGTCATATGTAGGGGCGGTGTCAAGCCGAGATGAACTGCTGATACCCCCAGGCCGGCTGCAGGCTGCCTCAGGCAGCTGGGGAGCCAGACCTCAGAGACTTCCCTTCATCCTTCCTCGTCTAGGCCTATCTTACACAGCATGAAGGGCAGGTTCAAAAATAAACCGCCTCCATGTCTGCTTGGATTTAAGCTCATTAGCAGAGTTTCAATAGGACCCTCTGTCCCCAGGGCTGAGTAAGAAGAAAATACCTTCAATAATCTCTTTACATAAACAGCTAAGTCTCTGCTGGGGGCAGGTGCCAAGCAAGGTGGGGCATGACCGGGCATGGGCTCTCTCACCAGGATGGCAGACAAGCCACCTGGCAGTAGGGGTCTTCATTTGCATTCTTCCTCAGTCCCAAAGCAAGCGCAGGCTTCCTCTCTATGGAGCCCAGTGACACACTCTCCGGCTGGGTTAACCAAGCCAAGCCAAGCCCCTCTGTATGCTCACTGCAGCAGGTGGCAGGTCAGGGTAGGGCCAAGCTCACAACCAACCCAGTCTCTCTGGCCCCAGTAATCCCCCCCCACAGCCTCAGCTGCCCATATACCAAACCAGGAAAGAACCCCCAGCCCACACCACTGCTCCCCTACCCTCCGACAACAACATGCCTGCTCGATTGTGAAGTTTTGTTGCAGGAGGTAGGGTGTGATGAAGCTCTCCCCAGGCCGCAACTGTGCCATGAAGCCGAAGAAGCAGAGATAGAATACTAGGCATCTCCAGGACTTGAGTTCGCGGTCCTGCCTGGGCTCCTCACATGCCTGCTTTTCTGCCACCTGGCCAGTGGGCACCATGTTGCCCAAGTCCTCATGGGAACTGGTGACCAAAGATGACACTCCACCTGGAAGGTAAAGCCAAGAGTCTGGGGTTAGCAAAGGCACCCATAAGGAACCCTCTACTCCCCAGTCTTTCAGTTGAGATTCAGTGTTGGCCTTGGATGGCTGCTGGCCCCAGACCCAAATTGTCAACCTGCTCTGCCAACCTGAGAACTACCAGGAGCCTAATCCCTCACACCAGGCCAGCACAGGCTCCAGGAGTCTTCAAGCAAACCAAAGCTTCAGGCACCTAGACCTATTTAAATATTAATCAAAGTCACGTAAACAGATCACCTTACTTTATTAAGTAAGTAATATTAATAACATTGAAAATTCAGGTTTAAACTGGATGGTGGTGGCGCACGCCTTTAATCCTACCACTCGGGAGGCAGAAGCAGGCGATCTCTGTGAGTTCGAGACCAGCCTGGTCTACAGGACAGCCTCCAAAGCCACAAAGAAACCCTGTCTTGAACCCCCCCCCAAAAGAAAAAAAAAAAACAAACAAACAAAAAAGAAAATTCAGTTTTGGGAGCACCACCGATTCATTCTGGTCTTAGGCTAGGCTCTGCCGGTGTTGATAGCTACTGTTCCAGCGGTATCCTAGGTGTAGAGAAGACAAGAGGAAGAGGCTCTGCTAGGCTAGGACACCAGGTGTGCACCCAGACACAACATGGAGGTCAGTGGGGGAGACTGCGAGCACACAGATCTGACATGCATTCTCCCCACAGCAGGGGAATGCAGTTCTAAAAGGCACTTGTCATAGAAAGGAGGGCCAGTGGGAGAGGCAGAAGTCCACCAGGAGCTGACAGCCACCATGGGCAAGGCAAAGCAAGCTCTGGGAAAGGTTACAGGATAGAGTAGGAGCTGACCTGAGGGACTCCACAGTTCTTGCTAGGACTCCTAGAGTGAAACAGACGAAGCCTGAGGAGGAGGTGGATCTGACATTCAGATGAAGACAGGCCTCCTCCCAAAGGCAGGTCAAGTCCAGCCACTGGTGGTCTGTCCAGTTGCTGACCCTCTGGCCTCACACCATATAGCCCAAGGGCACTCGTGAGTATTTGTGGTGAAAACTAACCTGCTCAGTGTGTTTTTCTCTCCCTGATTCTGTCCTGGACACAGGCTGCTCTGGGTACAGGTGGGCACTGTCAATTTCCTAACAGAAAGGCAGGAGCAGCATCCACTCATCAGGACCCCAAGCTGCATCTATGTTATAGGTTCACGTGGTTCAGGCTTTTTGTATAAGGCACTGGCATAAGTCAAAAGGGAGTTAACATAAAGCTTCCTGCCTGTTCCTGGAGTAGAGAGGCTGGGCGTCGTATATAGGGACTAGGAAGCTAAGCCAGGTTGGCGGTGTATGTGTGTGTGTGTGTGTGTGTGTGTGTGTGTGTGTGTTGCAGTGTAGTCAGGAAAGGTGGAGGAGGAACTATACTGATGGCCTCTACAACAGGCTCTCAGATGTCCCCTCCGCTCCTCACTACAGCCTGCGACAGGAAGTGGCTGCAGATCTGGACTAGGGTAAAATCCCCTCCAATGCGTGAGGCAGGGGGCAAATAAGACTCCCTAGATGTAAGAAGAACTATGGGGGTCCAGACTCTCAGCCTGTAAACCCTACACTGAGCCCTTGGGTGTCCTCTGAGTTCCCATGAAACAGAGGCTCAAGAAGGAAAATTGGCCTGCGGGTCCTCAGTGTGTGCTGTCCTACTGGGACTTCAGTCACAGTGTGCAGCTGTAAAGACTGCCCAGGATCCCTTCCTTCAAGTCCTGTTTCTGTGACAAGACAGAAACTGGGTAACACCTGGACCCCCAGAGAAGCAGAGGTTTGTGGATTTACTTGTTGGGAGCTGTGAGGAAGAGTGAGCCATTGTGCAGAACTCCAGAGGTCCAGAAGGCAGGAATGTCTGGGAAGATGCTAGGGTAACAAGTGGCCCGGAAGCTACAGGGCCTGGGACAGGATCTAAATGGAAACAGCAAGCTAGGCAGGGGGTCTGGCTGGAGAAGAAACAAACACAGGCTACAGCAGCTCAGCTGGACAGACTGACCTCTGCTCTGCTTGGCTTTGCTTTTTCAAAACTTCTCCAGAGCTACACAAACAGCCAAGGAGGACACGGCACCCAGGAGATTCAGCCCTTGGCATTGACCCCTCCAGAGAGAGAGGCCGAGGGAGGTGTAAGCGGAGCTAAGCCATTCCCCAACACACATTATTGGGGGTGCCCAGGTCAGGCAACTGTCCATGGCAACTGCCCATGGCAACTGCATTTGCCCAACTAAAGCATCTCCCAGGCTAAGTGGTGGCCAAGAACTTAGCTAAGTCTAGGATTCTGTGCCCAGTATGGGCTTAGGAATCCCCAGGAATTGGCCCTCATCGGAAAGGTGCCATCCCCAGAGATAAAAGGAACACCTTTTACTTGGTGTTGTTTGGTATCCAGGGATAGCAGAAGTGATCGGACACCAGTAAAGAGAAAACTTCGTATTATTCCATACATACAGCCTCATAGATTCCTGAGGCTTCTACACCCAGGGGACTGTACTTTTACAGCACAGTGAGTTCAACCTGGCTCTACCAGGGTTCTGTCTGAAGATCTGGGTTCAGAACTTCAACAGCTGTCCCACCACAGCTGGAAGAGGGTCACTCAAAGAACTCCTGGAGCCCACATTACATGAACATCTAGGGTTATCAGACTGGCAGAGCTGTACTACCCGGAACGGTGCTCAGATGGGCAAGTGGTTCTAGTGGTCAAGGTCCCCAAAATGGACTCCTGTTTGTCCTCTGAGGTTCTGAAAACTCCGCCCACCCACCCACTCAGATCTATCTGTCCAGGGGGACAGGACTGTATCACAGCAAGATCCTCTGAAATCTTAGTATTCCAAGCCTCTGGACTTCTGTTCTCAGACCACATAACAGACAAGGGTGTGCTTCCAGGGAACACGAGAGCACCTCCTATTCTCTGCGGAACCAATTCCAAGTCTACAGTCCACTGCCCAGCTCATGACTTCCACCATAAACACCCATTCAAAAGAACTGCCTGGTTGCCTGGTGACTGGGAACCAGGGACTGGGCTCCTGGTAAAGCCATAGGCCCCATCTCTAGTCCCCACCCTAAGCTCCCGTGACATTCTCTGCCTCTTCCCTGATCTTATCCAGGAGCTGCCAACAGGCTTTGAACAAAGGTGGTCCATCTGTCCTATGATAACCTTTCCTTCCAAAGTCAGCCTAGTGACCCCCATACTAGGAGGCAGGAACAGGAGCTGCCAGGCCCTGTGGCCCCCTCCAGCTGCCACTTTTGCTCAAACTTGAAACATTTCGTAAAGACCTGCCTTCCCCAATTCCAGCACAGCTCTGCCACCCTCCCATAGGCTACAGTGCACTGGATGGAACTAGGGACTCAGAACATAGAAAAACCCACTTCTCAGAACTTCTAGGTCCACAGCTGACTGCACCAGTGCCTCCTGGGCTAGGCACAGGCCAGCCAGAAGAGAAGCTGCTATTCAGGATGGTGGCCCAGAGTTCAGTGTCCTACTCAAAATCTCTCTTCCACACTGGCACTGATGGAAACGCAGGCCCAAACTCTTGTTTGGCACTGTCTCTTGTGGTCTGGAGCAAGGTGGCTTCAGCCTGGATTCTCAGCACCTCCAGGAAGGGATGCTAGGTAGCCCCAGACTGTTACCTATACAGAGACTGCCGGCTAATTTATTCTACCCTATCGTAGGTAACATCACTCCTACATAGTAAGAGTCCAGCTATAATGCAATGCCTCCTCTCTCTACAGCAGAGCCCAAACAGCTCTTCCTAGCAAAGCTAGGCTCAGCTCAGCTCAGCTCAGCCAAAACCCATTGTGAGAGGCAAGATGGGAGACCCTGTCACCCGCTTGGTTGAAGAAACTGAGTGTAGAAGCTCACGGCCTGCAGGCATCACAGCTGAACCTGGACTCCATATGCCATATGAACAGTGTTGCTCCATAACTTGCAACTAACCTGTTCCAGATACCTGAAAGAAATCCTTGACAGCCCAGGAGGGCTGTGGTGTGGGGGCACCAAACAGCCCTTTCTGGCCAACCTTGCACCTTCGTGAGAGAAGAGTGAGCAGGGAGTGTAGAACACAACTGCTCACAGAATTCTTATCATGACACCCCAAAACCAAAGCAAAAGCAAACAGCAACCTTCATTTTGTCTTAAAACAGGAAGGTTCATTTTAATCTTGGAATGCTCTTGTTGGGGTAGGGGGGACGAGGAGCACTGTTGCCTCCCATTGTGGAAGCTGAGTGCTGAACGTATCTTTGCTGCAGGCTCAGAAGCCCATCCAGGAACACAGGCCTCTCTGAAAGAAAGTAGAGGGCAGGTGCAAAAACAGTGCCTTGCTGGGGGCTCATCTTGCTCCCCAGCCTGGAGGACGCATAAGGCTAAGTTGGAGTGTCTGTGTTCTGCTTAGTCCATTTGGACTGCTGCGGGGTGTGGGGTGGGTCCTCAAGTGTCCCTGGGAAGAGGCAACTTCCTTAAAGTCAGGCAAGCAACTGTGAGGATTTAGTCTATCTTCACTGTGGGAAGCCACAGAAGGACTTCCTTAACGGCCTGCATAGGTTCTGACCTGCATACTGAAGACACACAGGGTTGGGGCTGGGCGCCTTAACAAGGTGAGGAGTTTCAAGAATATGGTTTATGCCTAAGCTATCTATCAGCCAGACTCCTCAGGGGTTTTCAACAGGAATGTGGACTGAGCCCTGGGACTCATTCCTGTCACAGAGATGCTAGAAGCACACAAAGGACTGGTTGCAGACACCTCTTGTTCCAAGGGGAAGTTGTTAGAGCTGTCTTGTGCCTAAAACCTCTGAGTTAAACAATGGGGCTTGGAGACGTGCCACGTACCAGGCGTGGAGAGTGGGGTTTCCTTGCGGGCAACACGTGCTCTAAGGCGGCTGGGGCAGGAGCACACACACGGTTGGTTCCTGACCTCAGGAAGGTACTTTGAAGGCAAAAGAACTCGGTTCTAGAGGGATGACAAGGAGAGAAATGGCGCTCAGAGGTCCCACCAGGCAGCCCGGGGAATTTACCCTCGCGAGGGTTCTGCAACCATGCTCCCAGGGTGCCGGCCAGCACTCAGACCATTGCTCCGGAACCTAGGCTCGCAACGCTGAGATCCTGTGCCCGGCGTTCACACTAGGACTCTGACACCCCACAGACACCGGCCCGCGGCCCGCACCCACCCAACAGCTCCTATGCATCCCAAAGACCTCTGCCGGTCTTCCACCCAGCGGACCCCGCATGCGCCTTTCACTCACTACACGGGCTCTAGGCACGCTGCAAACCTTCCCCGGAGCTCCTCAGTCTCTCCAGGGAGCCCCTGGTACCCTGTAATGTAGAACTCAGCCAGAGCCCCGCTTTCATCGTCAGGACGCCCGAAGGACCAGAACCGCGACTTGCACTACCCCGTTGCTCCCCAAGCACTCATAGAACGGATCTGTGTCCCCAGCTAGGCGCCCCACAGGCCTGTACCTGGTTCAGCCAGCAGCAGCGGTCTGGCTCGAGCACCACGCGCACTACAACACCCACAAACCCGCGCGGAGGCCCAAGCGAAGCATGGAGGGGAGTGACTACCTAGATTGACCACGCCCCCGAAGGAGTGGCCAGCGTGGGGAGTCCAGGGCGCAGCCGCGGAACAACTAGGGGGCGGAGCAAACACCTGGCCACACCGGCAGCTAATCCCACAGACACCTAGTGCGTGCGCCCTGCCCAGTGAGGTTAGTCACCGTCTGGATCGTGTGGTTCCGTGGGGCGCGGGCGACCCACAGCGCGTCAGCATCTCTAGACTCCTTGCGTTCCCGCTCCTGTGCTTCCTCCCCACGCCACCCCTCTCCATACTGTCCTTTTCCCCCCCACCCCACGACTGCTCTTCACCCGACCCACGGCCCCGCAGCCTGCCTGGCCGGCCTGAGCCCTGTAACGAGCCCCTTACCCGGCTGCACTGGGTCGTGGCTCACAGCAGACTGCCTGGTCTGATTAAGCACAGAGGTGACTACCGGGCCTAGGGCCGAGGCCCCTCCCCGGATCCGCCCCTGACCCTGCTGGCCTGCAGAAGTCTGCGCGGGCTCTTTCAGGCTCGTCTGAAAAACTGTGCCCGGGACCCACCTGCTAAAGCAGTCCAGGGATCTGAGCACTGGCCAGCCCGGGACCGCAGGCTAGAGTTGCACTGCTTGCAATAGCTGTGCGCGCCCCTTGTTTGGGTATCAGCGTCTGGGTTCCAAGGGCACGGATGGATTGTGCTTGGCTGTGCAGGGAGGGAGACCCCAGGTCCCAGGAACAAAGCATCTGCCGGACACGCGCGCGCGCGCACACACACACCACCCACCTTCTATCAACTAGACTCTGTTAACAGGGACAGAAGTCTGGCCTAAGTGTTTTAGGCCACCCACCTCCGTCCTCTAACAACCTCCCCATCCCCGAACCCATTCCCAACAGAGATAACTAAGCTAATGCTCAGCCGATGGAAGGCCGCTGGCAGCTTGCGGTGAGTTAGGAGAGGGCGGAGCTCCCTGATGGGCTTTGGTGGAGTACTTGTGCAGGGCAGGGGTCACAGAACCGTGCGTATTAGGCACAAAGTAGAACAAATGGGGAGGGGCACGGGTCAAAAGCAGAATGACTGACAGCAACTCTGGCTTAACAGATCCCAAGGTTGTAGGATGCTGGGAGGTTAGATGCAGGGGTCACCTATGGATATGGGAGTCCCGGGCATAGACACCCAGTCTCTACACCTCCCCCAGCCTATGGCGGCCACACCCCTCTCTGGACTTGGCCCTCAGTGGTACTCGCAAAGGCACTGGCCACCTAATTACTGGACAAGGGGAACTCAACCCTTGAGCCCAAGGCATTGACTAGGAAGCTGGAGTGCTTCTCAGGCCAAAGCTGTGGAAAGCAGTGGAGGCATCATGAGTTGCTTGGGAGCCCCAATGCCTCCTTTCTGCATGTTGGCAGCATGGATGCATGCACTCTTGGGGCTGCCTGCTGCCCCACCTCTTGGTGTGCAGAGTGGAATCAGTCTCAAGCCTGCCTGGGAAACCTGCAGGACCCTTGCCATTACCATGCCAGACTTGGTCCATCCGACACACAAGTCCTTGTGAATAGCTAGGACAGGAACACATCTCAAATTATTTGCAAGTGATGGTCAGGTAGCTTGAAGAATTTTAGGGAGAGCTGGAGGACTCTCATATCTGGCTGTGTCAGTAATCTATACCCTCAGGTCACTACTTACAGCCTGGAGGGCAAGGCCTCAGAGCACCTGTCCTGAGTAAGTGACAAAGAGGAGTCTATAGGAACTCACCCCATGGGCCAGATGGAGGATGGTGGAGTGTGACTATCTGTGTGCCAGCCAGGTCTCTGCCCTCATGGGGCTCAGTGAGAAGCATTCTATCCACAGGACAAGGTAGTGGACCCAATCCACATGACTTATATGTCATGGAGGGGTAGACACCCTGACAAACTCAGCATGTACTCTGGGGTACTGGGCTCGCTTTAGCCTGGCCCTCGCTGTGTTGGAATTCCTTAATGAGCTGTTCTTTGGGGTGGACTAGGGGTAGAATGGCCCCTGTATCATTTGGAGACAGCCACTTAGGGAAGAACAAGAAGGCTTCCAGAATGTTCTCTAAGATACCAGATGCTGGCACTGGGAGGGCTCCACAGGACCAGGACAGTCATTTTGGTTTCTTAGGTATACAATAACCTATCATTTGTTTATGTCCTGGTATAAGCATGGCAATTGCCTTCAGTCTGGGCTGTGGGATAGAAGGCTGGTACCCAGGATGGTGCCATGTGCTGGAGGGGTCAGGACGAGCCAGGAGCCAAACCCCAACCTCAACAGTTTCTAGCTTCCAGGCATAGTTTTCATTGCAAGGCTTGAAGTTTGCAGATCCACAGGCATCTGGAGGAGTGTGGGTGGGCTCTGCAGCTCAGTCCCATATGGTATCAAACCCTTGCAGAGGGCCCCAACTTGGTCTCAGATAATAGCATTGTTGCCCCCAGAGAACAAGTGTTCCTTGCCCATCAATTACCATGTGAAGTCAGTTCACCAACACCTACCTCTCTAGCCCAGTTCCCAGCAGGTCTGTGAGAGGTAAGGCTGTCTAGTGGGGTCTGGGCTCTGAAGTTAGGAGCAAGCAGTCCACCTAAACTCAGAGGTGCCTCTGGGGAGCCCTTTAGCTCCAAGCCTCTTACCAGTGAGACAGAGTGGCATTTCTGCTATACCCGGGAGTTTGAAGAATGAGATGGGCACTTGGCACTATCCTAGCCCCTGGCTGGCAGGACTCATGAGGGAAAGAAGCCCAGCTGTCACTTCCTCCCACAGTCCAAGCTCAGTTGAGAGCACTCGAGCCCTCCCTGGATAGATCCAGGAAGAGAAAGAACAGAATGGGGTTTCCCTGCCATAGCCACTCCAGCCAGGGAACCCAGCAACCATGCTCACTGTTAATGGTCCCAAAGTCCATATTGTTCCAGACCAAGGGACCTGGCCCCTGGGTCTGGCCTAGCCTTTGCCCAGCTCCAGAAAAGCCAGGCCTCATGTCTCCACAGCACCAGGGCCAGGTCAAGATCTATTGGAATGACTGCTCTCTAAGAGCCTACCTTCCTAGACCAGCAAAGCAGCAAAACGTATCCCAACACACAGTGGAAATCTAGGTGTATACTGGTGAGAGAAGCTATCCATCCCAGTCATTGAGAAAATGACTCCATAGATTTGGCTGGAGGGGATTTTCTTAATGATTGATGGGCGGGCCTAGCCCATTGTGGGTAGTTCTATCCTGGGCAGGTGGTCCTGGGTTCTATATGAAAGCAGGTTGAGCCAAGCCTTGAGGACCAAGCCAGTAAGCAGAACCCCTCCTTGGCCCCTGCGATCAGCTCCTGCCTCCAGGTTCCTGACCTGTTTGAGTTTCTGTCCTGACTTCCTTCAGTGGTGAGCAGTGATGTGGAAGTAAAACCCAAATTAACCCTTTCATGGTGTTTCATCACAGCAATAGTAACCCTAACTAGGACAAACTGGGACCTGGATGGTTGCTGTGACAGACCTGGCCATGTTTCGGGAGAGGAATATGGAAGGACTTTAGAAATGGGCTAGAAACGCCATTGAGTGTTAAAAGCTCAGTGAGATTTTCTGTAGGAACTTGGAAGATAAGAATGTTGAGAGCAGTGCAGATGATTGAGGCCTGGCTTGTGAAGTTCCAGAGGGAAGTAAAGACTCTATTGGGCCATTTGAGCTAAGAATCTGCAGCACTGGCCAGCTGGAGCTGATGAATCAGCTGTGATTAACAAGAGACCAGAATTGTTGAGGAAACCTCCTGGGAAGTGTTTCCTAAGAGCTAGCACACAGAAGCCATGTTCTAGGGGTGGCCAAGGAGATTTGTACCTCATGCTGGCAGTTGAACTTGGTAGTTATAAGAGTTACCCAGGTGGTGTTAGTTTTGAAGGTGTGACAGGGTCATGGAGAGCCCTGAAGCTTGGTACTGTGTGGTAGGGTTGGAGTCACTGGATAGAGCCCAGGAGAGGCTATTGGTGAAAATGCAACCCAGTTGCAGCAGAAGCCTACAGCATGTTGGAGATGACAGGGTGACCACCAAGGATAGCAGTGAATGAGTGGAGCCAACCAGAGCTTAGAAACAAGCTAGGTGTGTTGCAGAGGGCAGAGCCAAAGAAGTAACCCTTTGAAGGAGCCCAGAAGATGGTGAATGAATCCCAGACATTGGACATTGAGTGATTTATACTGTTGGAGTTTGGTTTTGCTTTGAGATGATTGTGACTGTTCCCTGGGTCTTCCCTCTTGAAGTGAGAAAGTATTTTGTATTTTACAGGAGCCCTTAGTGCCAAAGGACAGCCAAGTGGCCTTCAGCCAGTGGAGAAGAGGAGCGTGGGGACGAGTTGAGTCCTATTGCCATATAGGATCGGGGGGGGGGGGGAATGGTCAGTTTGAAGTGTATTCAGTAAGGGGGAAGGGACCTAAGATGACCATCCAACCTTGGCAAAGTGAACCCTGGGCCTAAAGTAGAAAGTCAAAGGAGGAGTGTATGGAAAAAGAGAAAGAGCAGAGAGAGAGGGCTTCGGGAAGTATCTGTAACATAGGGTAGATAGAACACTTGGGGCCTGGGGCTATGTGTTGTGTACCATCCCAGTGGCCAGAATGAACCCTGAACACCTGAAAGGCAGTGAGATGTTGCTATCCATCCTCCACAGCCCCTGTTACAGTGACATATGGCTGCTGAAGCAAGGCTTAAAGCAGCACATAGACAGGGACATATGGGTCCACGGGCCTCCTATGGTCCTTTTTATCAGCACTGACATGGGCTTGGGGACAGCAGAGTAGGCAGCTGTTTCCTCTGCCTGGGAGCCCTGCAGTCACTTCCAGGCTAGTGAGAGCCTTAAAGCAGTGTTTGATGAGGCCCTGGTGGGTCAGAGGCTCCCAAACTCAGTTTAGGAGGCTTTGCTTCCCTGTCCTGGACAGGTCATCTCAAACCTGTCACCATGGATGGTTTCTCCCCTCCCCAGGATTTGTAGGATGGTTCTGAATGGGCACCCCAGGAGACCTGCTGTCCACTCCTAATCCTCAGGTTCCCTTAGGTAGCCTCCTCTGTAGCATAAGCCTGTATGCTTTCAATGGGAAGGAAAGACATAGCTAGACCCCATCAGCAAGGAAGTAGGGTATCGCAGGCAGCCTGGTGAAGGGCCTGCTGTGCTACACACACACACAAACACCTCTGAAGTCCTAAAAGATGATGAGTGGGGCCCTTCTTGCCCCTGGACCCACAGCACAACCATTGTCCTTAGGGTCACTTCAGGCTCCCACCTTTTCCCTAGACATTAATCTTCCATCTCATTTCTAGCCAGCAGCTACACAGAGAGAAAGTGAGAGGGAACTTCTCAGAGTTCAGCCCTGCCCCTCTGGTCAGGTGGTCAGGCACACATTTGAATTTGTGATGTTTGTGTTTCTCCTGTTATCATCCCTTGCCCTCTTCCCTCATTCTGTGGGTTTCTGGGCTCAGATACTTCTTTGTTTGTTTTGTCTCCAGACATAGTCTCTCAGTGTAACAGTCCTGGCTGTCCTGGAGCTAGCTTTGTAGACCACATTGGCCTTGCACTGACAGTGATCCTCCTGCCTCTGCCTCCCATGTGCTGAGATTAAAGGCATGGGCCATCTTGCCTGGATTAGGCACTTCTTGGAATGGTGAGGAGTTGGTTTCTGCTGGTGTCAGTCTTGTACTCCTTAGAGCCACCGAGGCTGGGAGGGGTTAACTGGGAACAAGCAAACCATTAGCAGTGTGTCCCCACTGGACTGTTTATGCCTGCCTTCTTTTTACAATGTGGAGTTCCAATGTGTCTTCATAAAGCAGGGTATGCAGGGTATGAAGGTGCCCCCATCCATCCCATCATCCCCTGTGAGAAAAGGATGGTTTATCTGAGCCAATATGAGGGACCATGGTTCAGGAATGCAGATTCGGGTTGCTCTGAATAACTTGTTCCAACATAGAAACAGTCACACGAACTTTTAAGCTCGAAGAACAAAAGAAAGTCATAAATCAAGGCATTTTCCAAATGCCTTGCTGGAAACATCAGGGAGGTAGGTAACAGAAAAGCAGGGGAGTCTCTGCTCTCGGCTGCAGATGTTGTCCTGATGCCATCCTTAGGTGTGGGGTTGGCAGAAGCTGTTAATATATTCTAAAGGGGAATCCTGCAGAAGACGAGGAGGAAAGATTGTAGGAACCAGAGGGGTCAAGGACATGACACACGAAAACACACAGAAACAACTAACCTGGATCATAGGGACTCACAGAGAGTGAACCACCAACCAGGGAGCCTGCATGGGACTGACCCCTGCATATATGTGACAGTTGTGTAGCTTGGTCTTCTTGTGGAACTCCTAAAAGTGGGAACAGGGGCTGTCTCCAACTCTCTTGCCTGCTTTTGAGACACTTTTCCTCATATGGTGGGGGTGGGGGTGCATCTAGTGTTACGGTAACTTGATATGCCATGTTTGATTGATATCCATGGGAGAAGGGGGGGTGGGGGTGGGGAGCTGGTGCAGAGGGGAGGTGGAGGGAGGGGTTTGGAGGAGAAGAGTGAGGAGAAACAATGGTCAAAATGTAAATAAAATCGTGTGTGTGTGTGTGTGTGTGTGTGTGTGTGTGTGTGTGTGTGTGTGTATTCTAAAGGTTTCACTTAATAATCTAAAGGGTGTTGGGTCAGACACAGCCAAGGGCAATGCCTACTATTCGGGAGACTAAACATAACCCAAGATAAATTGCCTCTGGATCTGCAACACCCCAGTGCTTCGCAACATTGAAGTTATAATCAGTAGATCAGTCTTGTGAAATCCTCAACACAAGCATGTGGGATTTCTTTGATTTTCTGAAAACTACAGTTCACAGTGCAAAAATCCTATTAAGTCTATTGGTAATCACAGGACTTGGGAAGCAGAGACAAAAGGATCAAAAGTTCATGGTCAAAAAACAAAACTAAACTAAATGCCAGCCATGGTAGTGCATACTTTTCATCCCAGCACTCAGGAGGCAGAGGCAGATGGATCTCTGTGAGTTTGAGGCAGCCTGGTCTATGTAGTAAGTTCCAGGAGAGCCAGGGCTATGTAAAGAGACACTGTCTCAAACAAACAAAAAAGTTCACTTTCAACCTCAGCTACATAGGGATTTCAAGGACAGCCTAGGGTTACATGAAACTGTCTTAAAAATGGCAATGAAAACCACAGGGCGAGAAGGGTGTTTACAAAGGACTGGCTCTCAGCAAAAGTATCTCACTGAGGAAAGACAATCTTGAGACGTCAAGGAGTTCAAGAACACCTGAGGTCCCTGTGGGAACAGAGTGAACACACCAGAAATACGAGAGCTCCATGGCAGGATCTTTCCCAACCTGGGAGATGCCATCCGCAGCCCTGTGGGGAAAAAGAAATGCATCTAGATTTGCATCTTCAAGTGGGCCACATGCCAAAATGAAAAGATAACACCATTCACACTTGCTTCGTTGGGCTTCAATTCCCTAGACAATTTTTTTGTGCCTGTCTGCTGCCAGTGGCTGGTGGTTGAGGACTGGAAAACTTGCCTGTGACCCATTTCTATCATCACAAGAGTCCCTTGGCAGCCACGTGCCACCTTACCATTGAATAGAAGTCCTGAGACAATTAGCTTATCAAAAGGAGAGGTTTATCTTGGGTGGCAGTCACTCGGCCCCATTGCCTTGGCCCTGTAGCAAGTCAGAGAATCATGGCAGGAGCCAGTAGGACAGCACAACTGCTCATCTTACAGCCAGGAAGCAAAGGGAACCAGGAAAAGGCTGGATCCCATAGTCCCCTTAAAGGTCATGCTCTCAGTGACCTAAAGACTTCCCGTTAGGTACCATCCTATGAAAGTACCATCACTTTTCTAAAATACCACAGTGGGAACAAAGCCTTAAACACATGGGCCTTCAGAGGACATTTAGCATCCAAGCTATTGCACTAAGTTCTGGGATAAAAGTGGACACCTTGTCTCCCCACACAGGATGCCAAGGGCAAGAGTCCTTCCTTTAGGCAGGCATTCAGAATCCAGGAAGCGAAGTCTCCAAAGGGAAGAGTTATCAGCCCAGACATCAAAGGGTACCATTAAATGAACAACAAAGCAAGCCACACCTGGGCTAAAATATCTGTACAGGTCATATATTCAGAATATGTAAAACCTTCATAGCTCAAGACGAAGATGATATGCCCAATTTTTAAAATGTGAAATATCTATGCTGGCAGGTGGGTTAAAGACACTTGTCACCAAGCCTGACAGCCTGGGACCCACATAGTGGAAAGAGAAAACTGACTACTACAGATTGTCTGCTGACCTCCACACGTGTGTTGTGGTAAGCATGTGTGCACATGCATGTGTTGTGTCCACACGCACAATAAGCAAATGTAATAGAAACTAATAAACTATGCAAGATCTCAACACATGAGTACTGAGCATGTGAAAATACATCTGATATCACTATCGTTCATCACCAATAAGTGGGGGACAACAGCATGTCCTTAGAAATGACGAATATTTAAAATCAGACAAAGCTAAGTGCTGGCAAAGACATGCAGCCATCATGGGGCTGAAAGTGGTATGTCTGTTTTGGAAAGAGTCAAATGTGTACAACCCCCTGTCTTCCTCACACAGTCCCTTCTCAGGAGGAGCAAAACATGTTCCCACAGTGCTCATGCACACAGGGTTGTTACGTTTTTATTCAAAATTGCTGATAATTAGCCTCAACCCAGGCACGCTGCAGGAGATAAAGGACAATGTCTTCGTGGTGACCAGGGCACTGGGTGACTCCTCAGAATGCTGAGTCTTGGTGATAGGATGCCCAGGGCCAGAGTGCCTCCTGTGTGTGCTGTCCAGGAGCAAGGGTCTCTGTTAGCCTGTGGCTAACAGAGGATACTGGGGAAGGCTGGACTCTTGGGCTGAGTGGGAACCCCCTGACAGGCAGCATGTGAAGGACATGTTCATTAGTCACAGCTGCTTTAATCACACAGCTGTGTGTGTGGTTCTTGCCTGTGAATTGCACCTCAATAAAATTGATTTTTCTGTTCTGCTGTACATGGGCGAAAGGCCTGGGGTTGGGGCAGATTGCAGGCTCCTCCCTATCCTACTGGATTCAGGCCAACCCAGCTATGAAGGAGACAGCAGCAGGAATCTGGGTCCTGAGAGGCCATGGGTGGTAGGGAAAGTGGCCAACTGGATAGTGGTACTCTGGCCTTTGGGCACAGGCAGGACACAATGTCCTAGAACTAAGATATAGGGTTCAGGTCTGGTATGTTTCAGCCACACAGATTTCCACATGAATAATAGAACTAAGGACACTTAACAATTAACTTTCTTTAGAGTGTTCTCTGGTGAGGTGCACCAGTTTGTCTGTGACTCAATTAGAATGATTAAAATATTTCCAAAGCTATGATCTTTTCCTATGTGTTCCTTCTCATACATCACCAGATGTTGACATTGGGTATCTTTAGCTCTGTCTGCCTTTTTTTTTAAATTGTATTTTTATTTATTGTGTGTGTGTGTGTGTGTGTGTGTGTGTGTGTGTGTGTGTATGCACAAATGCCACGGAGCACACTCAGGGATCAGAGAACAACTTGTGGATGCAAGTTCTTTCCTCCCACCACATGGGCCCCAGAAATTGAACTCAAGCCCCCAGCCTTGAGCAGCAGGCACCTTTACCCTCTTGAGCCATTGTGCCAGCCCTCATGTTTCATTATTTGAGACAGGATCTCTCACTGAACTTGGAGCATGCCATTTTAGATACTTTGTCTAGCAGCTAGCCTCTAGAATCGACCTGTCTCCATTCTCCCAGTGCCGGGGTCTCATTCACACACTACTACACCAGGCTTTTATGCGGGTACTGGGAACACACTCAGGTCTTCCTGTTCGTCCAGCAAGCCCTGTACCCACTGAGCCCTCTTCCCAGCCCCTCAATGCCAGCCAGGTTTTCTTGTATTTTTTGTTGTTGTTTAGTTAATGTTTGGTGTTACAGAGATAAGATCTGTGGTCTAACGACTTTTTGTTTTATTTTTTGTTTTGTTTTGTTTTTTTTTTTTATTTAGGGAGCTGGAAAAAATGGTTCAGAGGTTAAGAGAACATGCTGTTCTTGTAGAATCTGCATTCTGTTCCCAGTGCCCACGTGGCAGCTCACAGTAGAGAGAGGGTAGGGCAGAATAGTTTGGGACCTCAGTGATAGTAAGACTCAACACCCAGCCTGGGGCAGGATCACTTCTGGGCTTTAAGAATTCCAATTAGCTGGCCTGGGTCTCTCAGCTGTGCACCCACTTCCTGTAGCCAGCTGGGGCTGGGGACGCAAGATAGCCTGGCAGCGCTGTCCCAACAATGAAGTCAAGTATTTTTTTTTCAAGTTCTGCACTTTTCTGTAAATCTCAAGGCTGACAGCTTCTGATTATGACGGACAGGTCCTGAGAAGTTGCCTTTGCAGAAAGCCCTGGCACTTGCCTCAGCCACGAGAGAACTAACAGCAGGAAGAAGCCTGGCAGCTATTTGTTTTGATTCTATCTTCTTGACTTTGGATGTTACTTCAGCCCACTACACACAGGCATGCTAACCACACCCAAGGAATGTGTCCCACCAAACACCAGAGAGAATGCAGAATACACACCAGGGTGTGTGCTGCAGACACTGTCCAGGCCCCCTAGGTTCCAGGAACCAGCCACATAGTCACATCACCTGTGATGATATCATCACCCAGCTGAACAGTCGCCTCACAGGCATCTGCTGTAACTTCAGGCAGTAAGAGTTCTCAGAGCCTCCTTGCTGAACCAAGACTGAGAGGTTGATCAAACCAACCATCCCAAGTACTTCCTCTCACCCCTCCTCCATCACACAGGCTGAATGGGGGGCGGGCAGTCTCCACCTTCCTGACATGGCTAAAATGCTATCCTGCCTTCTCGTTTTCCCTGTGGTGTACTTTGTCTGTGAGTGGCTAGACCGGATGTGATGAAACCCTGTGGCATTGGAAACTAGTCTAGGATTCCAGTGATGTGCCATAAAACTCAGTGGCACTCCCCATGGGGGAAACAGGGTACCTTTCCCCTGGATGCTGGGGGCGGGAGCTTTCTGAATCTTCTCGTACAATTGCCTGTGAATCTGTAGTGATCTTAAAACAAGGAATCAGTCAAAATAATCACAGCATGGACCTATGAACCAGGAAGGAACCAGCTATTCAAGAGAGAAGTGGGGGGTGTGTAATGGCCCACATCTGTGGTTGGGGGAGATGTTGGTGACATCCTCTCGTCTCTCATGCCACTGGCTTCCAGTTGGGTGCCAGACTCCTTGACCCACTTCACAGCAGCACTGTTGCCGCCGGGCATGGGCACAGATGGTGAGAGCTCAGGAGCTGACAACCAACTGCCAAGTGTGTTCTTCCTGCACCCTGGGGAGCCGAGGATCTGGGTTGAGGGAGCTTGTCTGCTGTTCCTGGCTGTAGTGGGCCCTGCACTCTTCCTCCCCCCCCCCCATGCCTTTGTGTTCCAGTTCAGTGTGTACTCTGGTTCTCTCACCTGAGGGTTCACTGTCACCATGTGGTTTCTCTGGGTTCCTTGGGTGGAGGGGGCAGGGATTGTCCCCCAAGCAGATCCAGAGTGCAGACAGGGGTAGCATACTAGGCATCACTGAACAGGAGCTGTCCCCATAAGAACCCTTGAATCTCAGTGTGGCAGGACGCATTCTGTTCACTGCGGTAAGCAGTACTGCTGAGCTAACAAAACCCAACAGAACTGGTTAGAGATGGTTGCCAGTGCAGGGAAGTGCATGGTTATGCCACTAGGGGGCAGTATAGTTACACGGTAGCTTCGGGGCTTGTCAGGGTCTTAGCAGGTCAGGTTGGGCCGAACAGAGCGGGGGGTGTGGGGGTGTGGGGGGGAGATAATGCCCCAGTTCAGGCCAGGATAGTACCAAGAGACCTACCTCTGGCTTCCAACCCCAGGATGCAACTGTCCTGACACGCCGGGGATGAGGGACCGAACATTTCCACCATTCACAGTGGCATACAGGGGGCACTTTGCTCAGGACAGGGAGGTAGAACCTCTTTGGCCTCTAAAATCTTGGCCTGAGGCTGTCCTTAACTCGGAGGTGTCCATGAAGCCCCCAGACAGAAGGAACCAGCTGCCCACCTTCATTGGTGACAACAGGAAGACATTTCAGGAGACAAAGAGCATCATTGAGTCTCTTCTACACTGGCCTGGGACACAAACAGCTCGTTACCTCCCAGCAAACCCAAGGGTACAAATTCCTCAAATTCAAAATGTGTGTGTGCGTACAACACCCTAACACAGCACCCCTAAAGCTCACCTGGCTCCATCTAGAGATGGCTCTGAGGATGAGGGGAAGCCTCAGTTAGCGTGAGATCAGGCACTAAGGCTCAGGGAAGCTTGCCTTTTGACATTTGCTGGAGCTGATGCCTGGCAGGCTGTGGGTGCTTCTTCCCCAGGAGGGTCTGGGAAGCCAGTGTGTCACCAGGAAGGAACTGACAGAGTTCTTAGGGGTCAGTCACTTTTTGTTCGAAGGCAGCAATTCTCAGCCTGTGTGTGGTGATATCTTTCTTGCACAATAAAAGCTTGTCTGGGGGTCAGAGAGTGGAGCTTGCCACTAGTTAACCATAGCGGTCTGGAGGTCTGGACAGACAGACAGGAAATGATGTACATAGCTGGGCAGAAACAGGCTATAAGCAGGGAGAAGCAGGAACTTGCTCTCTTCTCTGCTGAGACGCTTAGGAGGTAAGGTGTGCTGTGGCTGCTCCTTCTCTTTGATCTCTCAGCATTTCCCTCTATAACTGACTCTGGCCTTTTATTATCTAGACCAATTAAGAACTCCATTTATACCTGTGGATCAGGACCCCCTGGCCAAATATCTCTCTCCAAAAATATTTACATTATAATTCATAATAGTAGCAAAATTACAGTTCATGAGGTAGCAGTGAGAATAATTTTATGGTCGGGGTGGGGGGGTGTCACCTGGACATGAAGAACTGTATTAAAGGGCTGCAGTGTTAGGAAGGTTGAGGACCACTGCTCTAGGGAGACCAATTATTTCTCATCTAAGACTTATCAGCAGGCTGCAAGAGGGCGCAGTGAACACATCTGAGACTGCATCCCCCTGCTAACTTGAGAGAACACCCAAGGATCAAGTCCCAGTGGATTAACAGCAGGGTGATCCCCATTCTCATAGCAAAATTTTCATAGCAGACATGTAAAATTCAAAAGCCCCTGCTGTTCTTATGAGTTCATTCTTTTTAACAAACAGTAAAATACATGTAACATGAAATTTACCATTTGAGCCATTTTCAGGTAATCAGCCCAGAAGCAGAGTCCTTCACATTGCTGTACAATCATAACCACCATTTCTTTTTTTTTTCTTGTACATATTAACCAGTTTATTATAGGCCCGGCAGAGTAGAGGGACCGTCATGGCCATTTGCCAGAGAGAGAGAGAGAGCATAAAGAGACAGAGAGAAGAGCAGAATCAGAGAGAAGAGTAGAGAGAGCGTAAATGGGCAGAGGTCTGTCTTTTAAAGGGGTCCTTTGCACCTGCGTGCAGACTTAGTTCCGTGGAACCCTGGGCTGACCAGGGTACTGCCTGTTCTGCCAGGGAACAGGGGCAGGCCAGCATAATGCCTGAACCTTTCAATCCCACCTTTACTTATTATTTTAAAAAAGTGGGGTGTTAGACATGGCAGATTAAGGAATGAGGGCGTCGAATTCTCAAGACTGCTTCCTGCTGACGTGGGGGGCCATAACCACCATTTCTAGAATGAGCTATCACCCCAAACTGAAACTCTGCCCCCATAAAACCCTGATACCTTAGCTTCCCCCCCCCTTTGCAGCTGCCTGTCTGCTTTCTGTTTCTGTGATCTGATGATGGCAGGACCCTTATGAATGAAATTGATGGGTGGTTTGAATAGACTCATGTATTTGAATGCCTGGTCTATAGGGAATGGCATTATTAGGAGGTGTGGCCTTGTTGGAGGAGGTGTGTCACTGAGGAAAGGGCTTTGAGGTCTCATATATGCTCAAGCCACGCCCAATGAGACAGTTCACTTCCTGTTGCCTTCGGATCAAGATGTAGAACTCTCAGCTTCTTCTCCAGCACCATGTCTGCCTGCATGTCACCATGCTCCTCAACATAACGACAAATGGACTAAACCTCTGAAACTGTAAGCCAGCCTCAATGAAATGTTTTCCTTTATAAGAGTTGCTCTGGTGAGGGTGTCTCTTCACAGTAATAGAAACCCTAACGAAGACAGCCTCTTTCCTGTGACTGGCTTGTTTCACTCAGCACAGTGTCTTCAAGGTCCTTCCATGCTGTAGCATATACCAGAATGCTTTCCCTCTTTAAGGATGGGCAAGATTCCATTGGGTGGATGGGCTTCGTTCCCTTTATCTATCACCAATGATGGATCCTAGGGTGGTGTCTGCCTCCGGGCTATTGATAATAGTACTGTGTGTTATTTTCTCCCTGTTACCATTGCCAGATTGGTAAGAATTGCTTTTTCTGTGTTCCGTCTTGATTTAGCTAACTGTAACACTGCGTGTTGATTCTCTTCTTTCTAGTGAAACTTGCTAGAAGCAGCAAGATTCCTCTGCCTTCCTCTCTGCCTGAGGGTACCTGCTACCTGACAAAGATCAAAGAATCACAGTTTCCTATTTCCATAATACTGTGCCCTGATATTTTACCAGTATTTCTTAGTAATGTTTCCTCATGCGACGCCTTAGGGACTTGACTTTTCTCTAGTTGTTTTTCCTGAAGTTCAAGGTTGATACAGACCCTTGTCAAAGTCTGGCACTGGGTTCCTGGCTCAGCACTTTCTTTGGGGCAGAGGAGCTGAGGTTGGGTACAGGCAGGCCCACTGACTGGGGACACCCAAGCCTGTGAGAGCCAGGAACTGGACTACAAAAGGCAGGACAGATGCAGGGACCGTAGCTCCTAGGAGCCCTGGGATATGTGGTCACATGCTTCCTGGATAGGCTGAGCTGTTATCCAAGATGGAGGAAATGTAAACAAACATACCCACTCATGTGGGTAGGGTAGGCTGTCTCTGTTTTACCCATGTGTGCTGAGTGTCTCTAGCTGGCCTCTCTACTTGAGGTTCCCTATGGTACTTCCTGAGGTACAGCCTTGAGGTACAGTCCCAGCTGGTGGGGGTCACAGCTGTTGTAGACAGAGCTGGAATCCATGGTCACAGAGGTGAGTGATGCTGTCTGGTGAAGAGAAATCACTCAACACAGACTCATGCCCTCCATTTGGCAACATAGGAAGATGTCCTGCCTCCTTCCCAGTGCCCTGAGGCTCTCACCACCCCACCGCCTGAGAGGCCTTGAGATAATGTGGGTTGCTGATCTGGACACTGACGGCAAGAGGACCCCCTCTATCCAGACTCCTAGGCCCTGACTCCAGACCTAGAAGTGTTTCTCACCAAAGAATCCAACATCTGCATTCTTTGTCCTCTGAGCCCCCAGGATCAAGATAGGAGGGGAAGGGCAGGGAACGGAATAGGGATGGCAAATGGGGAGGAAGCCAGGGAGTCCTTTTACACTGCCTCAGCATCCTGGCTCCCAGATATTTCAGGGAGAGTACTGACTTTCAGCTCTTTCGTGGGCAGGCACCCTAGAACAATCCTTCAAAGGTCATGGTAGAGCCCCAAAGCACACAGGCACTGATACAGAAGTACACAGAACTGGGAAGCAGGACCAGGGACTTGGGGAGCCAGGAGGTGCAGCCATTCAGACCCCAAAGTTTCTACGGAAAGAGTCGGGAGTGATAGGGATTTACCGTGTAGGGAGAAGACTTTTGGAGCCCAGTGACAGTGATCCAAGCATCACCCAGGCATCCCCAGGTGGGAATGCAAACTGACAGGCATATTGCAGGCAGGCATCAAGGGACACAGGCCTTGTGAGGGAGTCAGGCCCTTACGGCCACCCTCAACGTCTGCCATGTCTATGTTCCCAACTTGTAAAGAGGAGCCTCCGGTCCGAGATTCTTGGGTGTAAGACCTGACTTTCTTTTTCTAATTAAGAGTTTACAATTAGTTAAAACTAATTAAAATGGATTAAATTTGCACTAATTAAAACTAATTGAATTCTTTTTGAAATGCTGCACAGACTAAACCAGGCGAGGCCCTGCCTCCTGCTGCTGGAAGTGCAGGGGCCTCTGGGATATAGCAGTGGGAACAGCAGGGACAGTGATGATGGCCTGGGTGGAGGTGACTATGAGGACGGCTCCTTGCTTGGCCATCTGTCAATTCTGCTATCACACAGGCATACTTGGGTGGGAATGTAAGCCTGGAGCCCACCTTGTGACTGGTCAGAGGTGTGGCTAGCCACCTCCTGTCACTGAGTTCTTCTGATTTTGTCCCAGGGAAGAAGGAAGGACTTGATTCCATTGTCACAGTGTTGGAGACTCCTGAGAACCCCTGGGGAGGGGAGAGGATGTATAGAGCAGTTGGGTAGGCAAGTCTACCAGGGCTCGTTCAGCAAGCTGACAAGTGGAGGAGCCATGTTCTGGTGACTATCATGCTGGGGTGTGGGGTGGGTTGTCTTAGGCTTGACTGTATTATGAAGTGGCCATTGCTGGTGGCCCCGGACACTCTATGATTCACCCACCACAAGCAGCCTTCATCTGTCCTCTTGTGGCCAGGACCTTGGGCAAGGGGGACTATCTGTAACTATAAGTCTTTATTCCAAAGCCACCAAAGCCCTGCTGCCACATGGGCGCTTTCCGCCAGGCCACCCGATTTCCGCCCACTGCCACGTTAAGGTCCCAAGTAACACACTGAGACTTATATATTAGTTTCAAATGCTGCTTGGCCAATGACTAGGATTTCTCATCTTCTAGCTCAGTCTTAATTATCAACCATAAAGACTTATCTTATTGGATGCCAGCTGCAGGCGTCTTCTCTTGCCAGGATCACATGGTGGCTCTGTAGAGAGGAAAGCAGGAGGAAGAGCAAGCGAGAAGGAACGACTCCCTGTTTGTTCTTGCTTATATATGAGTCTGCCTGCTATGTCACTTCCTGCCTAGATCACAACACTTCTTTACTACATTTCCCAGAATCATTTACTACATTTCCCTTGACTCCTAGTCCAGCCTAATTTGCTTCCTCATTGGCCAACAGTACTTTATTCAACAACCAATAAGAAGATAAACATGGAGCTGGAGAGATGGCTCAGAGGTTAAGAGCACTGGCTGCTCTTGCAGAGGTCCTGAGTTCAATTCCCAGCAACTACACCATGGCTTACAACCATCTATAATGAGATCTGGTACCCTCTTCGGGAGTGCAGGCATACATGAAGGCAGAAAGAACACTATATGCATAATAAATAAAAAATCTTTAAAAAAAAGAAGATAAACATATACACAGAAGGACATTCCCCATCAACTATCTGTACTGTTTTTTTTTTTCACCCACCCTCCCTGTCTTTCCAAAGAGTAGGAACCCTGGGCTTAGTTTGGCTGCTGGTCTCTGAGGTGGGCCAACTGTACCAGGGCAGGAGTGAGGCAGGGCTGTTCGGGCATCCCCATGCTGGACCATCCTCCACACTGCTTAACTAACCTTTTTTTTTTTTTTTTTAATTAAACAAAACTCCTCCTCTGGCTTCCACGAAGCCAGCCATACTCTAGGCATTTGATTGCTGCAATTGGACAATGAATATTCAACTGTTCCCTTTGTCCAGAGAGCCCTCATGTAGCACTGACCCAGAGAGGCCCCACAGCCTTCTAGAAATGCCTCCAGTGAGCATCATGGGGATTTGAGCCTGGGGCGGCTGCCTCTGCCCACCTGTCTGCCTGTAGGTGCTCCTTCTGGGCAGGACACAGATACAGCTTGAGGGGAGCAGAGAAGACATGGGGATGATGGTGCCCCAACATGAGGTGTGATTGGACACTGGTTTCTTAGTCTGGATGCGTACTGGGCTGCAGGCCAGGGTACCCACAGAGTGAAGTGGAGCACTGCTGGTCAAGAGATGAAACTGTGGGGAAACAAGTATAAGTGCAATAGCTGGCAGAGATGCAGTACACACTCGTAAAAAGACTGGAATCCTTAGAAATGAAATGTACGAGGAAGCTGCTGAGATAACGGAGGCCATGTCCCCGTCTGGGCAGCACTCCCTGCAGTCCCATGGGTGGATGGAGACAGCCTATAAGACTGCAGCAGAAGGCAGTGAACAGGCTCTGGATTTTTCAGCGTGGAGAACAACTCCCCAGTGCACATCTAGGGAAGGTGAATAGTGATAGGAATGTGTTTGTGTGTGTCCATGTGTCCACAGGTCAGTGAACAAGAGGGAACACACACACACACACACACACACACACACACACACACACACACACACACACACACACACACACACACGCTAGAAAGAAGGGCAGTAGCTTCCAGAGTTTGAAAGATTTTATTCAGATTGCCTTTTTTTTTTTTTTTTTTGAGGTGATCTTACCATGTAGTCCAGATTGATTGACCAGGAACTCACAATAATCCTTTTAGGTACTGAGATTATAGGTGTGAGCCATCGTGGCTGGATTTTTCCAGGTAAATTTTAAAGTCTTGGTTCTATTAAGTGGATAGCTTATTTGCATAATTCAAAGGTTAAAAAAAAGCACAAACCCACACACAGTGCAAAGTCTCCTCCTGCCCATACCCTGTACCCAGTGTGGATAGTTTCCCATCTGTAGCTCCCATTCAGAGAAACATGTGGCCTGTGTGGAGCAGAAGTTCCCAGGCAGAGCTCCCAGACAGAGGCTTCCATGTAGGAGTTTCAGGTCAAGGTACTCAAGTAGAGGCTACCAGGCAGAGTCTGGCCACTAAATAGTATCCTTATAAACACACACACACACACACACACACACACACACATACACACACACACACACACCACACACCAGAAGAGAGAGAGAGAGAGAGAGAGAGAGAGAGAGAGAGAGAGAGAGAGAGAGAGAGTGTGTGTACAGCTGGCCAGCAGCATTGCTGTGTGTTTTCATTTAACATCTTGAAGATTGTTCCACACTAGCACACAAAGCACTTCCATGCTCTTTTTTAACAGCAGTGAAGAACGAATCGCCTGAATATTCATGGCTTCACTCACACACCAGGATATTTATAAGGTAAATTGCTAGACACAGAGTTCACTGCCACCAGGGCTCAGGGCAAGGCAGAAATATATTTTAACCCCATCATTCCATAGCCCATGCTTTCCACCATGTGGTAGCACCCACCCTGTGGTCCATAGCTAGAGCCCACCACAAATGAGCTAAGTATTAGGCTAATGAGAAAGAAGAGAGTCAAGGATTCAGGCAAGCTCCGGAAGAGGACCACCATGGCATTGAGTCAACTGCTCTGAGGCCTGGCTTCTCAGACTGCTAAGTGATCACAGCCCTGCTGCTTGGTGGCTGCAGTGACAGAGACCCCAGCTCTTCTTGTCATTCTGAGATCTCATGTACTTTGGGATATCTTTGATTCTCAGCAACTCTTAGGATGGAGAGAAGAAAGAAAGAACAAAATACAGGAAGTGGTTTGAACTTGACCCCCTCCCGACCTTACTATTGCCGAGCTTGTCTGCTGTACGTGTAGATAAGGTGACACTAGCCAGTCTTGTGCATAGTGCAAGCTCAAGCCTGAATGACTCACAGCTTTGGGCAAATGGCCTCAGACACAAGACTAAAGTAACAAGGAGGGACAGGTTGTCACCTTAGCCCCTTTGCCGAGGCATTATGCGTGAGGAAATCAGACTCCAGTTAGAGCAGGGCTTTGTGTCTGTTCTCGTATGTGAAATGACATCACAGTCCTCTTTCCTAGGCTTGCACCACAGGGCCACTAAATCAGAGCTGAGACCAGGTGTGGAAGGTGTACTTCTAAACTCATGCCCTAAGCCCAGCAAGATTCCCTTGGTTCTACAAGGGAATTTCGGAGCATGAGTCTGCACCTAGATCACACATAACACTCATTGCACAGATGACACATGCCTTGGAGGGAAGTCCTCGTCATGACAGGGGGCTTGGTCTTTGGTAGGGTTTTAGAAGGCAATTCTGGGATTCTCTTCCCCAGCTGAGGGGTAACTGTAGATTCTGAACCCAAAGTCCTTAAATAACTGAAGATAGGTTACTTGGAACTGTGGTGGGACCTGGGTGTCAGAGTTGTGACTTTGCTCTTCCTGGTGGTAGGGGTGGGGAATAGATACAGATTATAGGAAAAGCCAGTTGAGGGAGGTCTGAGCTCTTTGGGGATTGGTGTTCTTCAGCTGGGGACATAGAGGTAGAAGCTTGAGAGGCAAAGATGGCTGAAGTCATAGATAGACACTCATAACTGGATATTAGACATGAAGCAAAGGGCAACTGGCTTACAGGCCACAACCCCAGAGAACCTAGGTAACAAAGAGGACCCTAGGAGAGACTTATTGGATCCATCTAGGAAGGGGAAAAAGACAAGATCTCCTGAGTAAACTGAGAGCATGGGGGGCAGGGGAAGAGTGGAAGGGGAGAGGGGAGGAGTGGGGAGAAATGTATAGCTCAGTTAAAAAAATTTCAATGAAAGGAAAGAAATAAAATAGAGTCTATGGCAAGGTAGTAGGAAGTTAATATGCACGTGAGAAGCAGACAGAAGTCAGGAGACTGTGTTCTTCACGGGATGAGTACCAAGCCCCATGCTGAGTGTGTTTGTGCTGAGATACTGTCTTCTGAAGAAGACAATGAGAAAGGAGGGATGGAGCACCCGAAGACCTGGACACCTGCTCTGCCACTGGGATGGCCAGGCTTTGCCCACTCTCCTTACACAGCCCAAAGTCCAGGTAGAGTGGAGCAGAGGCTGGAAGTTGTGTGCATCTATCTGTCTTTGAATGTGTTTGGGTTTGAAAACAGACTCCGAGTTGCTCACTCCCTTGGCAGACCAGGCTAGGTGCCTGGTAGACGGCTTGAAAGGAGGACCCTAGCTTGTAACAAAACGTAATGGGGGTGACCAGGCTGGATCCCCACCAGCGGCACACTGACGGAAATTTCCAGAGATATTTCTACCTCCCTCACATCTTTAATTTTTCAAATGGACCTCTCTCCAGTTGCCAGGTTAGCTCTGCTGCCAAGGCCAGGCGAATGCTGGCAGCTCCCCAGGGAAGTATTTTAATCTCCAGCATCAAACCAGACCCCTCTTCCATCCGCCATCTGCCTGTCTCCAGCCGCCTCCATCCAGGGAAACCAGGATGGGGCTGAGGGCCTAATCGGATCACAGCTCCGAGCTGTGCACTAATCAGATTGCTGTGCAGCCTGGCCTTGCCAGGGGAGACTTCAGACTCCAGTCTGAGCCTGCTCAGAGTGCCCGACCTCCTCCCATCTCAATTGGAAAGGAGTGGAGGTGAGTCTGGCATCTCAGGATTGCTCAGAGGTCTGCTTTCATCCAGCTCCTGTCTGTGACCTTGAGAAAGCAAAGCTTTCTCTCTGGGTCCAGCCTCCTGTACCCTGAAGTCAGTAAAGAAATCCTTTCTCGGGCCACCGTTCTTGAGCCCTCTTGGTATTTTATAAGGTGGTAAACAGCCAGCCACCACATTCCTCCCGTGTCAAGTGGCATCTTTCCCGGGGCCCTGCTGTTTTGCTTCCAGGGAGAACAGGTCAAACTTCCCCAGAGCAAGCTGTGCAGCTGGGTCAAAGGTCAAGAGTCAATGCCAGCCATTTGGCACACGCAGAACAGACTGCCAGGGGGATTGTAAGGGATTCAGAGGCTTGGCGAAAATTCTGGGTGTGTTTTTGGCAGCAGCTCTGGCTCTAAGGGAAGGGCAGAAGCTGAGGGGAGGGAGCCCGGGTAACACCATACCAGGTTGCCCCAGTGACTAGGAGCCTACAGTGACTGCTTTCTTATTTGGGGACTGTAAGCAGTCTGGGTTTGAGAAGCCAACTGTGGCCATCCTTTCCCTGTGACTTTACATCTACAAGCCCCTCCTGTTTGTTTGCCTGGCTGTCCATCTTCCCCCAGGCAGAGTCACCCTTCATAATTGGAGTGTCTGCCCTGGTGATATGAAACCACACAGCCCAGCCTCAGCTCAGGTCCTGTTCTGGTGCAGGCAAGCCACTTCTGCCACCAAAGAAGCCACTTTTGCCACCAAGGAAGCCACTTCTGCCACCAGGAAGCCACTTCTGCCACCAGGAAGCCACTTCTGCCACAAAAGCAGCCACTTCTGCCATCAAGGCTGTTTCATGGCCTGTATTTGGAAGTCAAAGATCGAAGTTCCCCCTTTTTCTTGGATGACCCTGGGTACGGGTATGAAGTCTGAAATGCTAACACTACTTTGATATCATAAGGGAGGCTCCCCTGGGCATGTGTTTTTATGGAGCACTGCCTACTAGAGAAATGAAACTGGGACCCAAATAGCTCAGAACCTGTCTGTTCCCTTCCGGATTGTCTAGACTCAAGAGTCAGTGTTCAGACCACACCACAGTTTGGACCTGCAGCTCTAGCATTCTTAAGCCTTGGCGTTCAGGTCCACATATTGTCTACCTTCAAAGAAATAATTAAATGGCTTGGTTTCAAAAATAAAGCAAGGCCGGAAGTAAAATAAATGCCCATCTAAGGCAGTTTTCTCTGGACATCCTTGAGATTGGAGGGTACCTCTGAACAGTCCTGATGGCTCTTCTCACACAGCAAAGCCCTTAGCTGCTGAAGTTATCTTTTTTTATGGCATCGTGATGGTGTAATACAGGGCCTGTCCACCTGGGAGCGCTGCTTTGTACTCAACACTGTGTGACCTCTGTGGGGCAGTAGCCACCATCCTAGAAGCATTTTGAATTGAAGCTGTACCTATCTCCATCTCTGCGAGAAGGAGACCCGTCTGAGGAAGACACTGAGCTGTTGCTAATGTCCCCCAGCAGGAAGGGCAAGATGGTAGTAGCTCTGAAACTCCAAGCTCAGCCACTTTCCTGGGCCTGCCCACCCTCCCCTTCGTTTTCCCTCCCCCCTCCCACACTCCCTCCCCAGCAGGTGCACTGTTGTAGGAGAGTGGGCAGGCTGGGCTTAGCTGTTTCAGTAACCATTTTTTTCTTCCCTCTGTGTTTTTCCCCTTCGTAGGTCACACAGAATAGTTTCGAAATCTCTATTCCCAGCATGCATCTGTTTCTCCCTTTGACTTTTTAAAGCATCGGTCATAAACATTTCATTGTACATCAACAGATTCTGCTTTGGTTCAGGGGAACAACCTGTCACATAGTCAGCATTTTTTTCTACTATAATTGTTTTTAATTTTTCAAAGAATGGCTATCCGATGTGTGTCCTCTCTCATGATTTTTGCCACCTCTGTTTTTCTGTCGTGTGCAGCCTTGTTCTCCAGGTCACAGATCAGACTCGTGACTGTATCTAACCTGCCTTTTGCTGTGAGAGGAGGAGACATGGGAGTCTTGTACTCAGGTTTCTGGAACCGTCCTGGGCACCCACCTTGTGCCCATCTCATTCTTTCTGTGACTTCTTGCTATATTCTCACTGGGCAGAGCCCGGGCTCTCCCATTGTTCTGTTTCCTGCCTTTGGGCTCTTCTGGGTGAGTCATCCTCCCTGTCATTCCAGGCCTGAGGGTGTGCAGGGCCTTTACCACCTCCCATCTCCATCTCCCTGCCCTGCTCTTTCCTAGTCAGCAAACTCAGTGCTGGCTGAATCCTGTGACCTGGCTCTGCCCAGGTCACTGCACTGGCTGAATCTCCTCTTCCTGCAGCAACTTCAGCCTGCCTCAGAAGTCTGGGACTTCACCCACTTGGCTCTGGGGGAAGGCCTGGCCTGTAAGCAGCATGATGTCTTTACAGAGCCACAAAATGGAAGAAATGAGCTAGGAATCCCAGGACCTGCTCCCCACCCCCATGCCTGCCCAGGGCCTCAGTAGGCTGCCCTGCCCCCTACTCCTGTCTTCATGTTTACCCTTGTCCATAAATCAGCCTGCCCTTGGTGGGGATGGGCTTCCCAGTTGCTGTAGCTCCAAAAGCATGATGGGATGTTGCAACCTCACTGAGTTCTGTGAGGAGACCTGGGGTCTCTGAGAATCACTGTAGTTCACTGGAGGCCATGGTAGGCTCCCTGATCTCTCTCCAGGTTCCGTGTTTCCAGGTAGTGCCTGTGAGTGAGGCCTGTGTGTTTGTTTCTCTGTGTTAAATCTGTCTTAGTGAGAACTTACAGAGGGTTTCTTTCTTGAGAACAGTTGTTAACAGTCACAAGTTCAGGGTTTTGTGACGTGTGTGTGTGTGTCCATCCCCTGACTCCTTTTCTTTCTTTCTTTCTTTCTTTCTTTCTTTCTTTCTTTCTTTCTTTCTTTCTTTCTTTTTTCTTTCTCTTTCTTTCTTTCTTTCTTTCTTTCTTTCTTTCTTTCTTTCTTTCTTTCTTTCTTTCTTTCTTTCTTTTGAGAGAGGAGAAAACCACAAAGCACCTGGTGCTTGTTTCCCATGCTGGAGCCTGAGGAGGATTTAACTCTGATTGTTGTCAGCTGTATGCCACAGGGTGAGGGCCATAGGTGGCTTTTGCTGCCCTCCCTGTTTGGTAGAGGTCAGCATCACTGAGTAGCAGCAAATAGGCTCCCGGGTACTGACCCAGCAGTTGAAGGCACTGGGTCAAACCAATGTAGAGGGCCACCCAGCCCCACCCACGAAGGGTGAAAGAACCTGCCTTGGGGGACACGCAGCTTGGGAACAGGCTCTATGTCCCACAGCCAGGGTCCCCACCTCATATTTGGTCATAGACACCCCCCCTTTTGCTGGTTCCCTTACAAATGTCTAACAGGAGGCTAGGCTCCATGTCAGGCTGTCCCCCTCTACTGTAGGGTTAGAAAGATGCCTAGCCCCAAGCCAAGGCATCTGTCACAGGGCATTTTCTGATTGTGGGTTAGGTTTAGTTTGGTTTGGGTATTTCCCTTGCTCCCTCCGTCTTTAAAAAATCTGTTTGAGGGTTGGTGAGATGGTCCAGTATGTACATGTTCTTGTTGACAAGTCTGACAACTTGAGTTCATTGAGACCCACAGGTGGAAAGAGAGAACTGGCTGCCTCAGGTTGACTTCTGGCCTCCACACATGTTCTGTGGAACTGGTGCCCACACAAATACACATGTGGACAGACACGTGCATAAAAATAGGAAGTATAATTCAAAGTCTTACTATGATGCTTCAGGGGCGGGAGATGCACCTCGGTTGGTAGGGTGCTTGTCTCACTTGCGTTAGACCCAGAGTTTGATCCCCGCACATCATAAACCAGGTGTGCTGGCTAGTTTTAGGTCAGCTTGACACAAGGTATAGATAGCAGAGAGGAGGGAACCTCAACTGCTAAAAAATAAAAATAATGCCTCTATTAAATCAGGCTTATGCAAGTCTGTAAGGCACTTTCTTAATTAGTGATTGATAGGGGGGAGCCCATTGTGGATGGTGCCAACCCTGGGGTTGATGGTCCTTGTTTCTATAAGAAAGCAGGCCGAGCAAGCCAGTGAGCAGCACTCCTCCATGGCCTTGGCATCAGCCATGGCCTTGGCATCAGCCCTGGCCTCCAGGTCCCTGCTCTGTTTTCGTTCCTGTCCTGGCTTCCTTCAATGGTGGACTACAGTGTGGAAATGTAAGCCAAATAAACCCTACCCTCCCCAACCAACTTGCTTTTTGGTCACGGTGTTTCATTGCAGCAATAGAAGCCCTAATTAAGACACCTGGATGGTGGTGTCTGCCTGGATTCCTAGCACTTGGGAAGTGGAGGCAGGAGAATAAGAAGTTTAAAGTTATCTTCAGCTCCATAGCAAGCCCAAAACTAGCTTTGGGTAACATGAGACCCTGTCTCAAAAAAAAAAAATCACAATATAGGCAACCTCTCCGTGTTTATTGTAGGCTAGCGACTATCTCAAGAGAATAGCCAGCTGGCTGTAAACATGGCTGAGAATGATCCATCCTCAGAGCAGCAAAGGACCACATGGACACTAAGCTCCTAAGGTAGGACTTACACCAGAAAGAAGCATCTGCCAATGCCGGTCCCATGAGGTACCAAGGAACCCTCTCTCCTGCAGGCACCTCGTAGATACGTAGGAGCGGTGTGAGGAATTTTGGAGAAGCAACTATGTACCCTGGTTGGTCAGAATTGTCCTCAACACATTTTTTTCTGGAACACACAGGTTCCCCATGCCACCAGGGAGTCCCCCTGGGGGCCAAGATGAGGCTGAGGAGCTCCAGGAGACAGTAAGTGGAAATTAGTTTATGTGACTTGAGGCAATATTTATCAAGTAAGTTAACTGGCTCATCTTGAAATGCACAGTTGTGAGGACATCTGCCAATGCCACTGCTGCTGTAGCTCAGGTGCAGGCCCTTTCTGGACCACTACCGGGCCACCTGCCCTGCCCTCCCAGGTTCTCATGGCTCCTGGTGGTGGTTAAGCTTTCTGTTTGTTACAGTCTGTGTCCATTTTCGGGAGGAGGCACTAGATAGTCTGAAGCTTGGGTCTATTGTGAGCGAAGCTGCAGTCGGTCTGTGTGTGGACCTGTTGAGGTTCGTGTCCCACCTGTCCCACTGGGGGACACCTGTCCCACCCGAGGCTGTTGCAGGTTTACCTCCTGCCTGCCTCATCCCCTCCTTACTTCTGCTAACTGGCTTGTTCTTCTCTTATAGGAATCACCTGGATAGGAATCACGTGTAGGCTAGCAACCTCAGACCCTCTGGGGTCCAAGGTCTAGGAACTAACTGTCAAGGGCTGGTGAAGCAGACTTAGAACTCTGAGCCCTGGCAAGTGGGCAGGGGGCTGTTATTCCAGGGCCTGGAGATTATTACACTGGCCTCAGCAGGTGTTGTCATCCTCAGCGTCCAGCCGTTCTAAGAGAACACTACCCAGGTGTAGCAGGTGGCTACACTAGGGTTGCGGCATCCAATCTCTCTGTTCCACATTGACAACTGGTCCAGACCTGAACTAGCTGGAATCCTTGCTTTAGTCTCTCCCTAGGACTTTCCCAGAAATGAGGGTCCTCTGTTCCATGTTTTCGACTCTTCACAGCCCTTATCTCCATCCCTGCTGCTCCCTGTCATTTCTGCCCTGGCTGCTCTCTGAAACACCAGTTGTCCTCTCATTGCTTTTGCCCCTGCCCCTGCCCCCACCACTGCTGCTAGAGATGCTGCCCCTGAGTTGCTGGCTCAACCCTCTCTACTAATGATACGGATCAAAAGTAGGCAAGTAGATCATTCCGGAAAAGCCTTTCAGGGACCTAATGATGCAGCAGCAAGAAACAGCCCAAGAGGGTGTCCTCCCAGCTGGCTCAAAAAGTGAGCCAAATAGCTTGCTTGTTTGTTTCTATTGGGATGAGAGAGAAGTGCTCTCTGCTCTTGGCCTGGGGAAAGATGGTGGTGGGGTCATCTGGAGCAGGGCTTTTAAAACTTTTTCTCACACACACACACACACACACACACACACACACACACACACACACACAGAGGTAGAGAGAGAGAGAGAGACAGAGAGACAGACAGACAGACACCACACAGTCACATACAGGGACACAGACACACAGAGACATACACACAGACACACAGATAGACACAGACACACAGATAGACACAGACACACAAATAGACACAGAGACACACACCACAAAGAACCCAAACCTGTGACTGTTAATGATTGTTTTCAAGAGAGGTTTAGCAGGACCCTGTGTAAGTTCCCACCAAGTTACCTTAACCTGGGTGTATAGGTATATTCAATAGGTAGACAAGTCAAACATGTATCTGGGTGTGGTGGCACATGCCTTTAATGCCAGCACTCCAAAGGCAGAGGTAGGTGGATCTCTGCAAGTTCAAATCCAGCTTGATCTACATAGGAAGTTCCAGGCCAACCCAGGGTCACATAGTGAGACCCTGTCTCCCAAAAACAAAACAAACAAAGAAAATACAAGTCAAACATGTACTGATTACAAATAATAAATTATATTTTGAAGTGACTTTTGGTATACATGTAATTTAACAGTTTATTAAAGAAGAAAGAAAATTTGCATGCTGAGATGATGTACTCATTTATTCCTATGTAAAGAACTGTTGATGCGGCTAGTCCTGCTACCTCCTGATTTGTCATATCCTACATGCTTGAGCTGCTGGTCCCACTGGCTTGTCTGGGCTTATGGCCGGACCCTGTGGACAGCTCAGTGTCATGGGCCTTTTTCCTGATTTGTATTTTAAACACAGAAGTGCCAAGGCTGCCGGCCCTGCACACTGCATTGTGTGGCCTGTCCTGGCTCCATTAGCTAATTATGCCTCTTATCATCTTTCATTTGTAGAAATAGAATTTGGCTGGATTCTCCAAGCTCTTTCAAGTCACAGTGACTCTCTTGTCCCTCGTTTGTCTTCCCTGCTGACAACAGATCTTGTCCCAGTCTTCTTGGCCCCGCCCTGGTCTGCCCCCTCCTGGAAAGGACATGGTTGCCCTTGATTTGTGCAGGACTGCTTTTGTATTTGTGAAAAAAAATGCTGGACAGAAAAAATGGAAGGAAGGAAGGAAGGAAGGAAGGAAGGAAGGAAGGAAGGAAGGAAGAAGGAAGGAAGGAAGGAAGGAAGGAAGGAAGGAAGGAAGGATTTATTTTGGCTTGTGGTTTCAGAAGGTGCGCCCTACCATGATGGCAGGGTGGCTCACATCGTAACATCTAGGAAGTAAAGAGCATATCTGCACTGTGAGATTTCCCCCCTTCCTCTTTTTTTTTTTTTTTAAAAGATTTTATTTCTTATATATACGACATTCTGCTTCCATGTATATCTGCACACCAGAAGAGGGCACCAGATCTCATAACGGATGGTTGTGAGCCATCATGTGGTTGCTGGGAATTGAACTCAGGACCTATAGAAGAGCAGTTGGTTCTCTTAACCTCTGAGTCATCTCTCCAACCACCCTCCTTCCTCTTTTATTCTACCCACACCCCTATCCTATGGAGATAGGATATCTAGGGTAGAGATCAGTTAATCCTTTCTAGAAACACTCTTATGGACACTCCTAGAAACATGCTGTACCAATCTCCTAGGCAATTCCAAACCCAGATAAGCTAACAGAGAAGATTAACCATTGTAGCAGAGCTCAGCTCCAGCCCTGAAATGAGGGACTAGAAGCAGAATAGCACCTAGGATCCTTGGGTGACCATTGGAGTCTTTGGACTTGTTCAGCCTGATGCAAAATGAAGCAGAAGCTTCCTAGTTGAGGCTCCTGGTTTTCATGAGCCAGTGACCTGAAAGCTGGGTTTGGTGTAGGAACTATGAGGCACCCCCACAATCCCTGGGATGTCTGGTCATTTTCCTCAGGGTGAGATGTTCCCAAGCACCATCCAATCTGAGCCAGGTGACAACTGATGAGTACCATCAGCGGACACTCTTACTGGTCGGGTCTCCATTCCAGTGTCTTTCCAGATGGATGGACTTGGATGGGTCTTGATAGAATTTAGGAAAGCAATCTATCCCCCAATAAATGCCTTTTGAAGATCTGAGTCCTTCAAGTTGTACTTGCCTTGCACCAAGGAGGACCTATCAGGTAGGGTTGCTGACCCAGCATATTTGTGACCCTACTTCTTGGCCCTGGCCTTTCCATAGAGCCAGGCTTACTGGCCTGGGATTTGTGACCTCACTCTCCTAGCTATGTATGTCCTTCCTGTCGAGCCTGGCCTGACATCCGTATCACCCTTAAGCTCTGTAGCCCTGGCTGAGAGACCATGGCAGAGTTGGTGCCTCAGTGCTTCCTCTGGGTGACTGTTTTCCTAAGAAACCAGGAAGGCAGCTGGCAGCTGGGAGAAGGCTTTGTCCTCTGGGGGCTCAGATAGGATTAGTGAGAGGACAGACTATTAGAGGAAACTTCCAGATGGCAGAGGTGTAGCAAGAAGGTCGCACACCCAGTTAACACAGGCCTGTGTTACCAGGATATTTATCCCCAACAGGACAGTGTGGTCCTATACTTATGACCACAGTGGCAGTAAATCTCCACCATGTGACATGATGCTGTCCTGGAGACAGCTTCTCAAGGTCCTCAAGGCTCAGTATGGGATAAACCTCTTATGGGTCTCCTCCACCAGCTGTCCCTATATCCAAAGTCTCTGTGAGGGTTGGGGAACAGGGACCAGTCAACTGGGCTTTGCTCACGTGGCCACTTGGCTTGCCTGTGGCTCCCCCTGGACTAGGGAGTAATTTTCATTTTTTTTTTCTGAGAAGAAAGGGCACCTAGGGGATCCTGGTGTAATACCACTCTTCTTGAGTTCTTTTCCATAGGAATGGGAGATACTTACTAAGACACATCAGCTTTGAGCTGCCGCCAAGCCACATGGACCTTGGAGGTTAGGAGTGAGGGTCCCACCCTTTCCTCCCAGAAAAACACACAGCCAATGCTCTGAGAACCGTGGGACCCTCACTGACAGGCAATGAAGCTCCATGACCTCAGGAACTCCATGAGAAGAGGCATTTCTGACTTCATGGTGCCCTCCTTCCAGAAGAGTATGAAAAAATTCTGTTTTTCAAATGTGTTGATAAAGAGAACAGTGTGTTAATATTATATGTGAAATAATCTCTTTGACCTAAATGTTCTTTTTTTTCTCTCTCTCTCCTTAAAATGCTAATAGTAACTGCCACCCTTGTGAGAGCATGGTGGCAAGGGGAAGCAAAGGCAGTGGTGAGATCTTGGAGACAATATAGGTGAGGAATAGAACATGGGGGTATCGTGATCCACATGGGAAGCGAGACACACAGCGTAAGTGTGTGGGGAAGACTGACAGGCCAGTGTGTGACCCATGGAGGGGGTCAGTCCCTGAGACTTGCTTCCACACAAGGTATTAACCCTCACCTAGGATCAAGAGATCTCTGTTTGGACCTGTTGTCAGGTGGGCAATGGCAACCTCCAGGGTGTGTGTCTGGTTGAATTGCAGTGCTCCTACCTATGTCTATCCTGTGACCCAAGGCAGACCCATGGCTACTTCTACAGTGAGTTATCAATTGGAAGACTGCTTCCCTGACCCTATGGCTGGCTGGCTGTTTGTGCTGGGCCCTGTGTTCCCTTCTTCCTCAGCACCACCGCTGCGTCTCAGGTGTTCCCTGAACACCTGCTCAAGTCCACCCCAACTGTGATACTTCAGTGGCACCTTAAACCTACTCATTCAGACATGATCGTGTCTACCCATGACTGCGGCTGCGGGAGGAAGGAGAGGAGGGTCACAGTCCTGTACAGATCCCAGGGGACACCATGCCTGCTTCTGGCCTCTGGCCCAGCTGAGTAGTGTCACCGCTTGGCTCCAGGCCACTCTGCAGACTCTCTGGACTTCGGCAGCTTCCTTCTCAAGGGCAGACGTGGGAGCTGTTTCGGAGGTGGCACAACCTTGAGTGTGTGTGAAGGCTGCTGCACACAGCAAAGTTCTGCCCCTGGTGTGAGGATTGGGTGGAGGGAACAGGGGAAATGAGCAGTAAATGAGGGCGCTTGAGGATGCTTCTGTTCTGGAAACTATTCAGAGATCCTTTCAGGACTAGTTTGCAAACCATGGGCACCAGTAACTATCACAGTGGGAGATAGGGCCTTAGCCATATCAAATCTTTGTCCAGCTCCTCCTGTGAGCCAGTGCTCATTCAGTCCTTATCTGCCCATTCATTCATTCATATTCATTCATTCATTCATTCATATACATTCATTTACTCATTCATTTATTCACTAATTCACTGATTCAATCATTCATTCACTCCAATTTTTTTTCATTCTATCATCATGCATCCTTGGAGCTGCCCTGTATTGAGGCAGACACATCTGAAATACAAATGACTCAAGCACAAAATGGGTTCCTGTCTGGTCAATGTCCAGTGTGGGGAGTGCCCCAAACCCTCTCCATCTTGCCCATTCTCTGTGTGTCCCTGAGAGAAGGTGGGCAGAGCTTAGTGGGGATGGCTACTTTAAGGGATGTTAGATGTTCACAGAGCATTTTCCCCTGTGAAGTCTGTCATGTTTCAGTACACATTTCAGTTTCATAATAAATAGACGGATGCTCAAATATTGCATTGCTTCTCCCCCAATGATAGACTTTGTGTAATTATTTCTGTCGTCAACCTGAGTTGACACAGTAATTGGGAAACCAGCTGGATACTGTTCATAAGGAAAGTTAATTAATTAAATTTTAAACTATTTTTTATTCCCTTCCTTTTTTAAAAAAATGGTTAAAACTAATTAATATATGTGTATGATAAATTTTAAGCAGGATAAAGGTGATAAAAAAAACTGGAGACAATCTTTCTCTGCCCTATCTTACACATGTAGTCTTTCAGAAAATGATTTTCAAGTCCAAAGAGTGTGTGTAGGAGAATGTATGAGCCCACACAAATAAGTTAAAAACATCAATGAGATCACACTATGTAATACAACTCTGTCTCTTGACATTGAATAAATAACAAATTGGAGAGCCTCACACATTAGTTTGACTAGAACCTAGCTCCTTCTTTTGAACTTTTCCCATTTTTTCCCAGTGGGTTCCTGTCTGTTACTGGGGAAGAGGTATGAAACTTTTTTATGTGGTTCTGTCCTTGCTTGCTTTCTGTGTTTGGAGCCGTGTTCTTAGGTACATACAGGTTTATCACCATTCTTAACTGGGGAGCCATTCTTGTAATCTTCAACCTTCACAGTGCCGTCTAGGTTGAGTTTGGAAGTAGTCATAGTGCTTTAGCAGTCCTCAGCTGGGTAGTGTTGCTTTAATAAATCTTCACCTTTCCATTTTTCCCAGTATCACCATATCCTGTGTATCATCTCTTCCAAAGAACATGTTTATAAAACAGTGTGGGTCATTTATGTACACCACTGTACACAGTGCCCAACCCCAGGCAAGAGATGAGGAAGAGGGTTCTTCTGTCAACTCCAGGCAGTAAGCGGCAGCAGTTTTCATAGATCCTTGTAGCTCTTCACATAATTTTAGGTGCCTAGAAGACCTCACAAAATGCCTTCATAAAAGGCCTGCCATCTGCCTGGCAGGATGGAGCAGTGGGTAGAGACACAGGCGGGCCTCTGAGTGCTGCAGTGATCTCAAAGTAGATGGTCCTTCATCAATGAGCTATTATACTTACAGATTTATAGCTTGATGGATTATTGGGAGTTGGTGGAAACTTTGGGAAGAAGTAGGTCATTGGATGTGTGTCTTTGAAGGACATGTCTTGTTCCCAGCTCCTTTTTTGCTCTCTCTACTTCTGGTTCACTATGAGGTGAGCATATTTGCTCACATGCTCCCTGTCATGATGATCTGCCTGTCCTGGGTCCAGAACTGTGGAGCCAGCTGATGATGGGTTCAATTAAATCTTTCCTCCTTGAAGCAAACTTTTCAGGCATTTTCTCACATGGTGGATAATGGCTAACACATTCTGCCACCCTCTCTCTTCTCTTCAATTCCTTCCTGCAAATTCTAGCTCCTTTGGCCCCATCAGACTTCTAGCTCTGTCTAGCTCTGTCTCTAACTCAGCGAGCCCTCCTCTGTGCCTTGCTTCTGTGCTGCTTTGGGCCAGGGAGGTTGCCTCTTGATGTAGCCTAGGGGACCGATTGGTCTCACCTCATTGTTTCCAACCCCATGGCAGTCTCTGTTCAGTGTTGCCTCTTGTCCACTGTCTAAGAGATTGTTCATATACTTTGTCCAGATTTCTACTTGTTTAATGAGAGCGTAAATCTGGACCCAATTATTCTGTTATGGCTATTAGTGGAAGTCACAGTTTTAGTTTAACTACAGACATTTTTGTCTTGTTATTTTTTTGAAAGATAATTTCATGGAATAATGAATTCTCAGTTAAAAGTTATTTTCCCTCGGTCCTTGGAAAATACTATTTCATGATTTTCTGTGTTGCTGTTTAACTGGCACTTAATTGCTATTTAATTAAATTACCTTTGATTTCTCTCTCTGGCTGCTTCTAGACCCTCTTTGTCTTTGAAATTTTTCCAGTTTTGCTTAGACGTATCCAGGTGTGGCTTGTTTTCTCTTCTTGGAGTCATTAAAGTTTTAGGATCTGATTGACACGTGGGGCTTTCTTTTCTCTCCCTCCGGCTCTTAACTCTCACCTCTACTCATCCCACCTGCTTTCTCGTTCTAATTCATGCCAGCCAGGATCCTTGATCCACTAAGTGCTACCTCTGACACAAGGTATTTCTCAGCTCCATCCCTCTGTGCTGTGGACCAGTGGCTTCTTCAACTGTGTTGTTTCTATTTGAGTATGAAATATCTCCCACGAGTTCATGAGTTTGAATACTTGCTCCTCCGCCAAGTATTTGTTTTGGGAGGCTGTGGAAACTTTAGGAGGTCGGTGGCATGGTCAGCGGGGTGCAGGACTTATGGGATATAGCCCAGCCTTGCTTCTAGCTGAGCAGTCTGGCCTCTGACTAGCACTATGATCAGTTACTTCCCTGTCCCATTGTCAGAGCCACAATCTGCTCCAGCTGCCATCCTTTCCCTGCCAGGGTGGACAGTAAGCGCTCAGCTATGAGATGGAAAAAATCCTCTCTGTCTTGGGTAGTTTCTGTCTGGCATTCTGTCACAGAATGGAGAAAGTGACTGATACACAAAGTTCAGGGTTCATGTGCATCTGTGTAGAATTTGTGGTTGACCTATTCATGGGTTTCAAGTCCATCCATCCTTTTCTTAGTCCTGATTTTGTGTTTGTATCTGCCTCATTGGTTTTGAGGGTCTCATATCTATCTACTTTTAGTGCCTTCTCTTATTTCTTTATTTTTTTAGACAGGGTCTCATACATCCCGGGCTGGCTTTGAACCTGCTATGCAGCAGCTGGCACAGGCCATCATACTCACTTTATGTGGCACTGAGGATCCAACCAGAGGGTTTCGTCCATGCTAGGCAGGAGCTCTCCCAACTGAGCCACACTCCCAGCCCAATACCTTCTCTTGTTTATTAAGCATCTTTCCAGAGGGCACTGGCAGCTTAGGCCACACTGAGCCATGTTCTGTATTGGGTTTCTGGGAGGTAGTGACTCATGCCGGCTGTTAGAGCAGGCTCTCTGTTTCTGTTTTTAACTTTTCCTGACCACTTAGCTGCTTCCAAAGCAAAGGTTTCCTCTGAAGGTATGGTGTTTCCAATCCAAGTGTCTCTACTCAAGGTCCTTGTAGGATCCCGGCTCAATTCTTGTCTTTTGAAATCGGAGAGCTTGTTCCCAAGAGTCCTTGTACCCCTGAATTCAGTTTGCTGTAGGTGTTTTGGGACCCCACAGATTTCTTTGCTCACAGTTCCTCAGTCATGCTTTAGAAACTGGGAACAGCTTGTCTGCCATGATGATTCAGGGATTCTCTGTTGGAATGGCTTGTCTGAGAATCAACTCCTCAATGGAAAAATGGATTATTTCTAAAAATGTCCTTTCTTCCACTTACCCCCTGTGGGGATGGTGTAGAGAGAGGTGTTCTGCCCTGGTGAGGTAACTAGGGGCTTGCTAGGGGTGGGGAGGACCCTGGACCTCTGTAACATTATTGCTCTTTGTTCTCTTCGCATGTTGGACAGTGGAACTCAAGAGGCAAGGTAGTATTGGGGCTGGCGTCCAGACCCAGCAAGAGGCCATGCGCTCTGCCTGCTTCCTGATGAGAGGCGGGACTGGATGGGAGCATACCTAGCCATGCCTTCTACTAGACCTTAGGTCAGACCTGGGCTCCTGATGCTACAATTTGAAGCTTGGCACCAGCCTGTCCCTTAAGAAGCGCTTGTGCACCTCACCCCAACCTGGGTACCACAGGCTGCAGCCATGCCCAGGATGTTGCGTTCTGGGCTTCCAGGACAAAACCCATTTCCCTGTTCCCATCGGGGGACTCCTCCCCAGGTGTCCACTTGAGCCACCTTAAGTGAAGTCCATAAGGATTTCTCCCTAATGTTTGTCGTTGCGACCTTCCTGTCTCTGCGACATTGTTCTCCTTCCAGCTACCAAAGCGCGTAGCCGCGCCTGCTGCAAATACGCATGCTCAGAGCCCTGCTCTGTTCTCATTAATTATAAAGCCATGCTGGGAGTGGATCCATGGGGTTCTATGCAGGGATGTCACCAAATGGAAGGCAGGCCCTGGTCAGGAAGAGTTGGAGGCAGCACCTGGTGGGGCTAGGGGCTCTGGCTGTCCTCACCGCCATGAGGTGGTTGTATGTGGTGATCTTTGCCAATAGGATCTGATTCATAGCCTGTCTGCCCTTGCTTCATTCAACTCTGTGTTCTGGCAGTTACTAAGCAAGGCTTTGGAGTTTTCTACGAAATTATAAATGTATCTATCCCCTTCATATTTTGCAACTTCACTCCCTGTATTTTGAGAATACTGCATGCAAACTGGCTCAGCCATGCTTTTCTGTAGAACAACCGTCCTAGTGCACCAAGACTCCCCCCCCCCCATCTCCCAGGGCTCCCAGCCCTGCTCTGCCCTGCTCTCCTTTCACACCTCTCACACCTCTTTGTCAGGACACATGTCCTGTCCAACATAATCTCAGAATCCTCACCTTTTATCTGAAACATGGTTCTTTTGTATTTTAATTAACTACATGGCTTAAACTCAAAACCCTACTCTTTGTTTTCCCCACATGTCCTTTCTTTCTTTCTTTCTTTCTTTCTTTCTTTCTTTCTTTCTTTCTTCTCTTCCTCCTCCTCCTCCTCCCCCTCCTCCTCCTCCTCTCCTCCTCCTCCTCCTCCTCTTCCTCCTCCTCCTCTTCCTCTCTTATTCCATGGTTATCCTCTTGGATCCAACCAGTTATAAATCATGATTCTTCCAGTGGTTACCCTCGGGATAGGGTAGGAATGGCTTTAGTTTAGTGTAAATTGCTCCTGTCATCTCAGGCCAGGTTCCTGAGGACTGTGGGCTCTTCAGAGGCCCTATCTAAACCTACCCCCGTGCACTAGTGCTCTCATGTGTTTTCATTTCACTGTCCCCTCTGGGGTTTGCCTCTGCTTGCCTCTTTGTTTTTCCTTGCTTCACCTCTCTTCTTCACCCAAAGCTTACTTGTGAGACACTTTCCCCCCTTCAGAGTGGGATCTCATTGATGACACAGTGGTCTCTTCACAGCGGCTCCTCCTTTGCCTTCATTTGTTGATTTTTTTGTCTTGTAGTCCTTGACATCCTCTCCCTCCTTCCCTCCCTTCCTCCCTTCTTCTCTGCGTCTCTCCCTCCACCTCTCCATTCCCTGTCTCCCTTTCTTCCTTCTCCTTCCCTCCTTCCTCCCCCTCTTTCTCTTTCCCTCCTTTGATACAGGTGGTTAAACATAGGGTTTCACAAATCCTAGCAGTACACCATGATTGTGTGAAATTCTCAGCTTTCTTTTTTTATTAAGAAAACAAAACAAAAACTTTTGAGCTATCAAGACCTGAGTTATATCCCTGATACTCACATAGTAGTAGTAGAAGAGAATGAACTCCTGTAAGTTGTCCTCTGTCTTTTACATCAATGCCATGGCATGAGTGTCTGTGTGTGTGTGTGGGGGGGCATGCATGTGTGTGTGTACAAACTTTAATGACTAGTGTGCAGGTATAATGTGATCTACTGTGTTTCCAATGACTTTAGTTTTCTCTCCAGATATCATGGCCAAGCATCCAGGATACCACTGGGCATTGTCTTAACCTCTAGACGTGTTCTAGAGACTTCTGCACAGTGTAAATAGAAAGGAGTGGGCTGGGCAGATGCTGGCTGTGGGGGGTGACACTCCCATTGTCCTCTCCAGGGGATTGACTCTCATAGTGACAACAGACTCTGTTGGGCTCTCCCAGAGCCAGATGTAGGAGGGAACCAGAGAATCAGAGAACCAATAAGCTCCAGTTTGGGAGTCCCCGAAGCTGCCTGCTGAACCTGGAATGTGCTGCAGCCCCAGGGAGGAACCTGCCCTGCATCTTGACAGTATTGCAGTAGAACCCTGTGGACAAGGATCAGCTCTTCAGACAGACCCTCTCTGTATTGTCCTTCCCCACTCCACAGACATTTGTTTAATTTAAAGTTTTTAAGGCAATACTTTAAAAACGTAAATGCCTAGAAGCAGGCTTCTGCTTGGCAAGACAGATCATTCTAATTTGAACGGAAGCTGCGCATCCTGCTCTCGGAAGGGGCAGCTGACAGCTGACAAGGACACACTGTGCATTTCCATCCCATTCTGAGAATGCTTGCAGGCCTCTGGGGCAGAAGGACCCATGAAATATTCACAACACCGGTGAATAAAATATATAGGACCTAGACATGGGTGAGGGCCAGCTCTGGGTCCCATGAAGCCCCCGAGGCAGAGAATGTGCTGGAAGGGACGACCAAGCTCTACGTTCCTACCTGGAACATTTATGAGGTAAACTAGGTGCTGAGGGCAATAGATACATTTTTGGTGGGGGGCTGGGATTTTGCTGATGGCAGGGGAGGGGTACTGGATGGAGATATGCATGCCTACCACCACCACACCACATAGCTCTGTCCCCATGTCATGGCAGATCCAGGTACAGTTGCTCTACGCTGTCATCCACTGTCAGCCGGTGTGTAGTACAGACAGCCATCGAGGCTAGAACGGAGGCAGCTCAGGGTCTAGAGACTTGCCCTGCCCTGTAGATATGTGTCTCTGCATTTTCCAGGAAGACAGCAAATTGTTGCTTGCCCTCAGGGCTACTTCTACCATTTGTGCCATCACACAGAGGGACATTTCCAACAAGGGGAAGATAAACATATTTTGGAAAATAGTGTAGCATGCTTTTCTGCTTCTTTAACGTCTGCTATTTTTGCCAGTGAGCACACAAACCCACAAGAAAGCCTGACATACAATGTAAGGTGCCCATCTTACTCATGGGCAAGTATTCATGGGCAGCATTTTATAAAACAAACAAACATGCAAAGCCCAGGGAGCTCCATGGGGCTTCTAGGTAGAGCAATAACTTCTTGATGGTATCACCCGCCTGCTCCATGGGGCAAGAAAGCTGATTCTAGACCTAGAAAGTCGGGGCTTCTATATGAGTAGCGCATGTGCCTTCTGCCAGTTTTGCCCTCACATTCTAAGAGTTCATGTCCTGTCTGGATTCGGACATCTCCCTCTATGATGTCACTTTTTTTTTTCAAGCTATCTAGTAGCTATGTCACAAAGTCACAGGCTGTCGTACCAATATTCACGTGTATCCCAAGAGCATCTCTTTGTTAACGTTGGATACAGGATGGATCTTAGAGCTGTTTGCTTGGTAGAAGGAGATGGTAACTGAAGGATGTGGTTTTGCTTGAAATCCCTGTCACTCTCCACTTCTAGGTCCTCATTCTGCACCAAGTTTGCCACAGCCCCAGCTGGGTTATTGCCCCCTCAGAGCTATTGCCATCATTTACAGCATTATATGGGGGGGACATCACTAAGGGGAAGGCAAACGCATTTTGGAAAACAACATGGCACAGTTTTTGTGGTGAGAGCTGTATGATAAATGCTGCATGGGCAGAAGAGGCTAGACCGCCTTTTGTCTCCCTCAGTCCTCACAAAAGATGCAAACACGGCCATCTTTGTCCAGTGGATGTGCCTTAGGAAAGGACTTAAAAGTCTTGCTCAAGTCACTACCAGGGCAAGAGAGGCTGGGTCACTAGCCCTGAGAACCTTGATACTTTCCCAGAGACAGAAATAGCTGAAGAGGATGCAGGCTTTTTTAAAATTATTATTATTATTATTATTATTATTATTATTATTATTATTATTATTTTCTACTTATGAGCCTTAGCTCTCACATCTCTTTTGGACTCCAAATGTGGTCTGACTTTCCCTCGGGAGCCATCAAGATTTGCAGGTTGGGGCTGAAGAGATGGTTCAGTGGTTAAAAGCACGTGCTATTCCTATAGAGGACCTGAGTTTGATTTGCATTTTTTTTTTTTTTTTGGTTTTTTGAGACAGAGATTCTCTGTGGCTTTGGAGGCTGTCCTGGAACTAGCTCTTGTAGACAAGGCTGGTCTGGAACTCACCGAGATCGCCTGCCTCTGCCTCCTGAGTGCTGGGACTAAAGGGGTGCACCACCACCGCCTGTAATTCTCATAATGGCCTGTAATTCTAGCTCCATGGGTATTAACACCCCTGGCCTCTATAAGGACCTGTATTTACATGCATATACCCACATATGGACCCTCACATACACATAATTAAAAATAACAAAATAAGCATTTGGGAGGCAGAGCCAGGTATATCTTTGTGAGTCTGAAGCCAGCCTGGTCTACAGAGAGGGTTCCATGACAGCCAGGAATATATAGTGAGACACTGTCTCAAAATGAAAAATAAATCTTAAAATTAAAAACATGCAGTTTGGGGAGGCAAGGGCTCTGTGTTGAGGACCTGGCAGAGAGTAGGCTGAGGTGTGTCCTGGACCTGCCACGCCTGTATCTGTCCTAAGGCCCAACCATTTCAGGCTGCATAACTGCCTGAGAGAAATAACAGTGTGTTCATAAAAAAAGACTTGTTCAAGAATGTTATTAGCAACTTCATTCATAGTAGCTCAGAACGGCAAAGCACCCAAAGGCTCATTGAAAAGTGAGCGGGTAATAGTGATTGAGAGGTATATGACAAGGTAAGAGGAAAACTATTGATGTAGACAATCCACAGTGAATTTCAGAATAATCACCTCTGGTCCAGAAGAGGTCAAGTAGAATGTGATTCTGTTTACATGAACACTAAGTACTCAAATGTTCACAGTGGCAGAAGCATGTGGTGTTTGTCTGTGGACACCAGAGGCCAAAAAGGAGGGCCACCAGGGGCTGGTGGGAATGGGTGATGGATGTCTTCCTTTTGAACATGGTTTTATAAGAGTGTGTCAAGCTAGACGGTGGTGTCGCACCCCTTTAATCCCAGCACTCGGGAGGCAGATCTCTGTGAGTTCCAGACCAACCTGGTCTACAAGAGCTGGTTCCAGGACAGCCTCCAAAGCCACAGAGAAACCCTGTCTTCAAAAAACCAAAAAACAAAAAAAAGTGTGTCAAAGGTCAACACATCGTAAAGTTTAGCTGTATGCAGTTCCTATGTGCCAATTCAGGAAAGTAGGGAGGAGAAACACCCAAATCGACAAGTCAGAGTAAACATATCCCATTTAAAATGTACTTAACTTAAGCATTTATTTATTTTGAGACAGTCTCACTTTGTCTCTTGTGCCTGGGTTTGGAGGGCTGCCCATTTGCTTTTAAACCATAGTATAATTTACAAGCAGGGAAATGCATTGCATGCATGCATAGATACATATACACACACAGCTTGGGGATCTCAGCAGTCTACACCATGCTCTACTTCTGCAAATAGCATCTGTGTTCCCCGCCTGCCTTCCTCCCTCATCAGGCAGAAGCCCCTCCCCATTTTCGGAGCTTCTGGAGGCTCTGGAATGTCTTTGTTTCTCCTCTACCTCTTCCCGGTTATGGTCCACTTCACGTCAATCTTTGTGTGGTATCCAGCAGGGCTGTGGTTCCTCGTCCCTCCTGACAGGTGTTGCAGCACCCTGGACAGAGGCCATTCTCTATCCATCCATCCCAGTGACTGTGACTGTGGGTCTCACTGATAAGCTGTGTTCTACAGAGATAGGATCTAGTGTGGGACACTTCTTTTTTTCAGTGTTGCTGCTACAAAACCACAGCTCTCTCCTCAAAGAAGATAAAGAGACAGTTTATTCTGAAGCCAGAATTGAGTGACCATGGCACAAGGTTACCCCAACTTTCATGTTCCAATATGATAACAATCTGATGAAGTTGTTTTTCTTTTTCTTTTCTTTTTTAACAGTAACAGAAGAAAGTCATAAATCAAAATAGGTGTGGTGGCATGCACCTTTAAGCCCAGCACTTGGAAGGTAGAGGCAGGCAGATCGTTGTGAGTTCTAGGCCAGGCAGGGCTACATTTTCTTTCAAGAAAGAAAAAAGAAAGGAAGAAAAACCACAAATCAAGGCAGTTTTTAACAACAGTGATGGGAATGTTAGCAAAGCTGGGAAGCCTCAGCCATTAGACCTCAGATGACACTGCCTGATGACGAGCTCAGCCTTTCGATTGGTGGAGAACAGGGCTTTTGTTAATTGTTAATACAGTCCAAAAGGTTTGCCTGCTTGTTAGTCACAGGATATTGGGTTACACACAGAGGTGGACAAGGGATGGCTATTAAGGGGGCTGATGATAGCCCAAGATAAATTTTAATTAGTTCTGGACCAGCAACACTCCAACCTCTTAGCTATCACTGAAGTGCTAGTCAGAGAGTCAGCTTTTGCAGAAAGTTCAGTGGAAACTAAGGCCTCTTTCTGGGAACTTCTGTTCACACCAGGTGGCTTTTTATTTTTTCAATCACAATCAGAATGTATATTTTTAAAGTGTTTTCTTTCCCTATCTGTTGAGTAGGTCATGATATCTTTCTCCTTTATTGTGTCATTTGGTGATGATACATCATCTGTATTGTCTTTTTTTTTTTTTTTTTTTTTTTTTTTTTTTTTTTTTTTTTTTTTTTTTTTGGTTTTTCGAGACAGGGTTTCTCTGTGTGGCTTTGGAGCCTGTCCTGACACTCGCTCTGGACATCATCTGTATTGTTTGTGCGGCTCTCAGTGGGGTTTCCATGCAGGCTCTGTGGGGAACTCTGACTGGCCTGGGAACCGTGTCATCGGGTGTCATCACTATGCTTGTCCCATCTGTTTTCTGGCTGAGCACACATAGACGGCATTTGTTTTTTCTTACAGGTGACAGTATCAAGCCACCAACCAGGTTACTGATGAAGATTAAATGCACCTAAAATACACACAGGAATTTTCAGGGTTCTGGTGTCTGTCAGGTTGGGTAGTCTTGGTGAATGCTTCTGTGTTATCCGGCACCAACATTCCCGAGTTTTTTTTTTTGTTTTTTGTTTTTTTTTGGTTTTTCGAGACAGGGTTTCTCTGTGTAGCTTTGGAGCCTGTCCTGGCACTCGCTCTGGAGACCAGGCTGGTCTCAAACTCACAGAGATCCACCTGCCTCTGCCTCCGAGTGCTGGGATTAAAGGCATGCGCCACCAACACCCGGCTCTGAGTCTTTTTTGTGTGTAACTAATGACCAAGAACCATTAGGGATGTTTGGCTCTCAGGGCTGACAGCTGAAATAACTGCGCTTCCTTTCCTTGTTTCTTCCTCTGCCGATCTCATGAATCATTTAGGAGAACCCAGCTTGGATCTGGTTGCTTCTCCAGCCCTTTCCATGCATGTTGGCCCCCATTGCTTGTTTTTGTTTCCTCTTAGCTGAATGTTGAGACCATTGAGCTAGTTCCCCATTTCTCTTCATCTTTGTGTGCTGCTGTAGAGGGGAGGAGAAGCCAGAGCGGAGAGATGCTCCTGGATGGACTTACGAGAATAGTGCTGCTTCTTGCCTTCTTGCCGTGTAACCCATCGGTTCCAGAAGCAGGTGTAGAAACATCAACGTGGAGGATGGGGTGGAGTCATTCACGGTGGCTGCAGCTGCAGCTTCAGATAATTAGTAACATCTGCTGTCTGTGTGGGCTAGGTGATACCACTGCTCTCCTTAGATCTTATTAGCCGTGGCTATGTCCCACACAGAGCATCAAGCTGTAAGTACAGGCGTGACTCCCGTTCATCTCAGCTTGACAGGTCCTCTTCCTAAGACCTTCCGGGTGGAGCAGGATTTAAAATACCAATCACGAGTCTTTAAAACGCCAATATGTCTTTTTCTTGTAGACAGGGTTTCTCTACATAGCCTTGGCTGTCCCTGGAACTCACACTATGTAGACCTGACCTTGAACTCACAGAGATCCACCTGCCTCTTGGAATTAAAGGCGAGAGCTACCAAACCCGACGCAAACACCAATACTTCTGGGGACTGGCTGCATGACAGCACTTCCAGGACAGGCTATGGGTTGCTCACATACCCTTGAGTTTTCTGAGGTATACTGAAGAGGAGCAGGAGAGATTCTTCCTTCCTCTGGGTACCAGAGTTGCTAGTGTGTGATCACCTCTGAAGGTGTGGAAGACTAGAGGTCCGTCTTGAGCATGTGTGAGGGGGCAGGGCCCCCAGATGTAACGGCAGCAGATAGTCTTTTCCTATAGCTACTCTTCTATCTGAGGAGGTGCTCTGCCTACATGCAGACCGGAGGGCAACAGGGTCACAAACACAGAGAATCTTGCCTGCAGAGGTATTTGGGACCCCATAATACGAAAGCCCGGGGCAACCTCATTTCAGTGGCAGCAGTCTATCTGGGGTCTTGCCAGAGCATATATGGGATATTCACTTTCTGTTTTTTAGTTTCATGTTTTCGCATGATGAACGAGCACCTCCAGAAAGCTAAGAGAAGTACAGCAGGTGGAAGATGGAACTAAAAGAGAGGAACAAGCGGCAGGGAGCAAGCCAGACCCTTCCTTATCTTGCCAGGAGGAGCAGAGTAGGGAGTCCAATGGCTGGGATCCTTCTCTGCTTAGTCATCTGACTTGACCCAGGGATATTGTTTATGACCTTAGGATGATTAATCATCAACTGAACAGAAGCTACAATCACCCATGAGACAGGCTTCTGGGCACCTGTATGGTAGCTTTTCTTAATAGAGTTAACTGAGATAGGAAGACCCACCCAGCTGTGGGTGGGCCATTCCCTGGCTACGATCCCGGACTGTGTGAGAGGAGGAAGGGAGCTGAGCGGTAGTGTGCATTAATTCACCAGTGTGACCAGCGGCTTCAAGTCCCTGCAGCCTCATCTCCCCCACTCCTGGTTGATGGACTATACACTTGGACTGTGAGGCAAAATGACCCCTCCCTCTCTGAACTGCTTTTGTCAGGCTGTTTTATCACAACAGAAGAGTAACTAAGGCACATTCAGGCGAAACAATGTAGCTATGTTTGTAAGGTGTGTATGGTCTCCTGGCCCGCCTCTTAAGAGAATCAGGCATTGGCATCCACCAGGCGATGTCTGGGCCCTGGGGTCATCCGCTTCATCTTACAGATGAGTGCTTTGTTCTTTAACTTCTCACATATGCAGGTCACTTGGAGGGGTACTGACTTTCCATGACTTAGGAAATAAATATCCTTGCTTTGTGAAATCACTCTTGGGGTAAAGTATGTACCGGGCAGCTTAAAGGGAAAAAAATAATAAGCTTAAGCCAAATACTTGGGTTTCAAGTGACAGGCAGCAAGAAGGGCAATGTTTTCTGTTTCTAGGATTGAGGGCTTTAATCCAAAGCTCCACTCATGCTGAGACAATAAAACTCCCAGGAAAGATCAGTCGCGTCATCCCCATCAAATTCAGTCACAGATTTCTTTTCCCCTTGAACATTTTTAATTCCAGTTTTGTCCTGAGATGAGTGTCATTTGTTATCGCACGTAACACACAGGGTGGCGGGTTCACAGGCTCTCGTGACTGAGGCACTTGAAGGCCCATCCTGCAACGAGGTCATGAACGTCACAGGATTCGCGTTGCTGTGGTTCTGAGTTGCTAATCCTAAGCTTATGGGGACCTGTCCCAGCTTTGGACTGATTAAGACTCTGCTTTTACCATGCATTAAAGGAACAGGGGCAGGGTGTTGCTTTTATTACTGCTGCTTTTGCTTTTAAGAAAAATGTAACCCGATACCTACTTCACGGCCCTGTGCTGGACAACACTCTTGGCAATGACCAGGTGACCTGGAAGTGAACAAAGGTCCTTGTGAGGGGACATAGTAGCCTAGCGGCCTCCATTTAGGAATGAAGGTTGCTGTTCTAGATTCATTCATTTGTTGCTGTGATAAAACACTCTGATCAAAACCAATTTGGGAGAGGGTTTGTTTCATCTTACTCCTTCAGGTCTCCTTCTGTCTCTGAGGGAAGTCAGGCAGGAAAACTCAAGGTAGGAATCTGGAGGCAGGAACCATGAAGAACGCTGCTTACTGGCTTGCTCTGCCTCCACACAAGGCCATGCCAACATGGCGGTGTAGACTAGTGGTTTCACACAGTGGTTCAGACACCAGAGAGCTCAGGAGAGACAGAGTGACAAATACTGTCCTTTCTAGCCAGACTCAGGGCCTGGTGGGTCACCTGTAACATGTTTTGAGAGGGAGAGTCCAGGGAAATGGCTTCAGTCTTGTGTCTTCAAGAGCAAGTAGCAAGTTCTGGAGGAATAGATGGCAGAAACATTTGTACCACAGACAACATTACATCAGCTTCTCTGTGCTTCCTTCTCCTCACCTCCACTGTGACTACGGTGATGGGCTGATTGCAGGTGGATGCAGTTCTGCTTGGCGAGAGCGGAGCATACAGATGGCAGCTACTATATGCCAAGTGATTCAGGACTGTCCATTTGACCCTCCTGCCAGCCCTGAAGCCAGACTCTTCTCACTCCTGTTTTGTAGTTAGGAGTTCAAGGCAGGGTTTGCTTCAAAGACTGGTCAAGAGAATAGATGAATATTGTCCTACCAACTGCACTTGGCCTATATGTCTCTAATTTCCCTTTTGGTTGTTTGTATTTTTGTTTTAACTCTTAAAATCTTTTCTGGGGCTGGGGAGATGACTCAGTGGCTAAGAGCATTGACTGCTCTTCCAGAGGACCCAGGTTCAATTCCCAGCACCCACATGGCAGTTCACAAATATCTGTAATTCCAGTTCCAGGGGACCTGACACCTATGGCAAAACACCAAGGCACGTAAAATAAATACATTTAAAAAAACCTTTTCAGTGCTGGGGGTGCTAGAGTTCATGCCTAGCATTCACAAGACTCTAAGTTCAATCCCCAGTAAAATGTGTGCATAGACACACACCCACACACACCCACACACACACTCACACACTCACTCATACATTCACATACACTCACACACTCACACATTCACATACACACACACACACTCATACATTCACACACACACACATACACTCATACATTCACACACATACACACACATACACACACTCACATATATACACACACATACACCCACACTCTCTCTCACACACACACACCACACACACTCACACACACACACACACACACACACACACACACACACACACACACACGATTGCACAAGCACACATGCATGCATGTTAAATTTTTTAGTCTGCTGGTCTTTAATTTTTTTTTTTTTGGTCAGCCAGACTGTCACATGAACCGATTTCCTCAGATATGTGTGATTTATTTAACTGAAACTACTAAGCACTGTGTATAACATACCCAAACGCAAAAGGGTTGAGAAAAAAAAATGAATAGTTGAAGAACTTATTTTACAAAAAAAAAAACATTGTGCATGCAATTTAACACAATTACTAATTTAAAGTTACTAATTTAAAATTAGTAATTATAGTGCTATTTTGGGAGGCTAGTGTGAATGAATATGCTCTATTATTTTAAACACCTCAGTTTAGTGTCTTGTGAAACCGTGATTCCAAGGGTCTCATCTAAGACGCTTGCTTCAATAGCTGGCTGTCAGAGCTAAAAAGAACATCTCGGAAAAATATGCAAATTGAAATTTAAAAAGTGTGTTGCTGGCTGTACTTACAAAAATCATGATATTCTTTGCTCAGACCATCCATCAATTATGCAAAGGATTTTGGTGAAATTCGACTGGTAAATTTCCATTTTCCCCTACATCACTGTCCTAGCATGCTAACTGGAAAGCACAACGATGGTGCATTTTTTAAAAACTAGCACAGAACTCACGGAAATCTTTCATTTGGAAGAGGTTTATTTATCTATTTTTGTATATTAGAAAACCATTCCCATGTCTTAAAATGAACAAGTATGATCATTGTTTGACATAGGACACAGATTTAACAGATTTTAGAAACAAGGTCACTTGACATTAAACACAGTCCTGGATGTCTGTTTTCACAATGACATCGTGTCTCTCCACAGGGCAGTTCTTTTTCACCGATTGTTGAAAACCTCATTTTTACATAGAGGGGGCAGATTGTAGATAATATCTCCAAGTTCTGGTGGCATTGCTCACTCAGGAAGACAGGAACGCTGGGGCTTTGGTCCTGTTCTACCTTTTCATGTAACATTAGACCAGGAATGACATCCCCAGTGTGTGCTACAGTCCAGAGGCTGTGTACACCCATGTTGAGGTCCCTGTATTGTGTGTGTCTTCTAAAGTATCCTGCCCACTTTGTGAGGGACACTTAACTCTCATCATCTAACATCCATATTTAGAACAACTTGTCCCTGGGCCTATGGGAGGCCTTTCAAGGCTCTTCCGTCCCCACTCTGTCTCTCCCTTACATCTCAAGACACTGGGACCAAACCAACATCTCCACCTAGATCTCTTATGTTCCCTTGTAGATCTTAGCCCGAGTGCATGGGCCAAGTCATGGAGTTCCCTGCCAACTTTGTTAGTATTCTATCTGAAGGCTGGGTGGCCTCTCCCCAGGCCTGTGGCCAACGGGAGGTGGGCTGTTTTCCGGAGAGTGGTAGAGAGACTTGGCTGGGAAGGTTATCCCCCTAGGAAAGGACAGGGCTAGCATGTGCAGTGAAGAGACAAGGATCACCTGCAGGGAGGAACAGTCTGTACCCCCAAGAGAGCGGACACAGGCTCACTTCTCCACAGTAAGCAAGTCTAGTTCGTTAGCACCTTTGGGCTCTCAGGTAGAGGCAGAATATAACTGCAAAGAGAAGTCCCCGGGGATTCGTCCTGCAGCCCAGCCTCTGCAACCACAACCACACTTCTTTTAGACGATTCCCCGTACCAATCACATCCTTCTTGGCTGCTCGTGACTCTTTACTCCACACAATCTGGAGTGATTTTATGTGGTAAATCCATCACACAACCCTTTGTGTCTTGTGTCAGCTTCGAACTGATCTGACAAAATGAGGAATGTTGGGGTGATGGCTGAGTCAGTAGAGCGCTTGCCTGCAAGAATGAGGACTTGAGTTCAGATCCCCAGTGCTTAGGTAGAAATCTTGGCATGACAGTGTATGTCCATCATCCCATTGTCTGGGACATGGACATAGGAGGAACCCTGGACCTCAGTGGTAGGCCAGCCTATCTGCATTGGTGACTTCCCAGGTTTAGTGAGAGGCCTGGTCTCAAAAATACTGTGGAGGGTGCATTGCCGTGCAAGTCTGGCAGTCTGAACTTGATCCTCAGAGTCAACGTAAAGGTGGAAGGAGAGACCTGGCTCCACAAACTTGTCCTTGGACCTCCATAGGCACCCTGTGGTGTATGTGCCCCACACATCATGCATACACACACAGTAAATTAATTAGGTCAAAAAATGATAAGACGAAAAGACATTGACAAAGTCATCTGATGTTGACTTCTGCCGCCCACATGCATGTACACGTGACAATGCGCATGTGCACGGACCTTTGAACATGTTATGTGTATTACATCATACTAAAAAGCCGACTTCTGGAACCACACCTTCCCCTAGGCCTCAGCTGTTCCTCCTTGGGCTGTACCTTTCAGGGGTCATTTCGGAGATGGTCTATAACACTCTCTCAGCCTTTGCCTTTGCATTCAAATGGTAGTTTAACTGGGCATGAAGCAGGGGCCAGGCCTTTTTAGCTAGCTCTCCAACTTTTGGTCGCCTTGCTCCTTTCCCAGCTTCACTTTTTGATTTGATCACCTCTGCCATTCCATGGTTCCCCCTGTTCTCTTCTGCTTCTCTATATTTCCAGCTCAGGCCACCTTTCTGAAAGTAGACAGGGATAAGAACTGGATGAACGTGACCTCCCACCATAGGGAATGGGCTCCAATGAGCTAGCTCATGCTCCAGGAATAGGGAGAGGTGAGGGAGGGCGAGGGGGGGGGATGGGAGGCAGAACTTTGGTTGGAATGTAAAATGAAATTTAATAAATACAATTTTTAAAAGTAAAAAAAAAGAACTGGATGAAGCTTTTTATTGGGTCTGAAGCAGCAGTGTCAAGGGGGGCAGCATAGGAAATGTTTCCCAGTGCATCCACTCAGTGAGCTTGAGTAGCCAGCTTATATAGACTGGGATATTTGGACCATTCACAATTGATTGTTTTGGGCCAAGCATAATCTTGTCTCTTAGTGCTAACCATAGGCTTATGCATGAACCAATAATCATCTTGCTTTTGGCGACCAATCACAGCCTGGCCTTTATTAGTTGCAGCATTCCCTCTGCCAGACCACCAGGAGGAAGTTTGTCTGTTTGTTAAGGTAGAATGCTTGCAGAATTATGTAGGGTTGTGATATCAAAAAGTTTGGTATAAATTGTTTTAGACAGCCCAGGGGGAGGCCATGCTTCCGGTTGCTGGGGCAGTTGTCTGTGTTTGTTGTATAGTTGTGTCAAGGCATCTGCAGAGCGCTTAAGATGGCTGGTGCTGGGAAATGGGTGGTCTGGCTGCCTGTTCTGCTTATTGTTTTGCTCAAGGGAATAAGGGAGAGGCCAATAGCTGCTAATTATGGAGTCAAATTGCCCATCTTCATTGTTGTTATTTCCAGGAAAATGAACTTCAGAAGGAGTGTTTATGATGTAAATAATAAAAGCGATTTTTTTTTTCTCTGAGACATGATCTCACTATGTAGCCTTGGCTGGCCAGGAGCTTGCTATGTAGATCAAACTGGTCTTGAGCCCACAGAGATCTGTCTAGCTGGCTTTGCTTGCCAAGTACTTGCCACCATGGCTACTAATATTTTTTAAAATTATTTATTTATTTTTACTTTATGTGCATTGTTATTTCACCTACATGCAGGTCTGTGTGAGGGTGCCAGGTTTCCTGGAACTGGAATTACAGACAGTTGTGAGCTGTCATGTGGGTTCTGGGAACTGAACCCGGGTCCTTTAGGAAGAGCAGCCAGTGCTCTTAACTACTGAGCCACCTCTCTAGCCTGAGGCTCCTAATCTTAATAGATTTTTTATCAGTGTTTTTAACACTGATTTGCACCTGCTCAGTTCCCCAGGGAGAGGCAGGTCTCCCTAATCTGTCTCATAGCAGAGGAGCTAGCTGGGACCTGACCACTAAGTCAGAGGGGGTTGGAATTTCAGAGGAGTAGAAGTTGCTGAGGATACAGACTGGCCTGGGGCATGTGTGTGTGTGTGTGTGTGTGTGTGTGTGTGTGTGTGTGTGTGTGTGTGTGTGTGTGGTCAGCATCAGCCCCGGGTAGGACTTTCCTCCAGGGAGTCATCCTCAGTGAGGAGGGCCTCTATAGCCCAGGTTCTTAGCAGTTGCTGGAGACCTGGGAATGGAAAGCTGGAGATGCCCCTTCCTCTGCTACTTGTCCCTTTAGGAACTGAGCAGGAGCCAGCAGCAGAGTGGACAAGAGAGGCTGTAAGACAGGTCCTACGGTCTGGTGCTGCCCAGGTCTTTGTTGGCCTAGTACGAGGGTGATAGGCAGGGACACTACCTGTTCAAGGGACCAGGGGTGGTGTCACCTGTGTGCTCCTCAAAGTCTGTCCTTGAGATGTCTATCCAGGAAGGGAACCGGGGTGAGACTCTGTAGACCTGGTGATGATTTGCATTGTGGCCTAGCCTTGTTGATGGGTTTCAAGCAACTTCCTATTGGCTAGGCCAGGACCATAAAGACACGGACTTGATAGATCCAGGACCACTGTGCTGGGATTGTGATTGGAAGAAAAAGGACTCAAAGAGTCTTTTGTGAAAAGGGAAGACCCCTACTCGCAGTGTATGCTCCTTCCCAAGTGGAGTGTTCCCTGTTCTTAGCTTACCCTCTAATGGAATATTTTTCCATCATTCATATTGTTGAGTTTTCACCTTAAAATGTTTTCCAGAGATCTTTGATTACAAGGAAGTAGATTGCACATCTACTTACACTACTGAGAAAATCGGTAAAGTCTTGCTAGGGTTGGACCCCCTCCCTACCAGCTTCTTTCTATTATAGGAATTGTCTAAATAGTGACGTGGGTTTAAACCCTCTGTGGATATTAGAGCCGATCATGTCAATGGAAGTTTAAGGTGGCTGGAATTTTAAAAGGCAGCAAATGAAAGTGAAAGTCCATTCTAATCCTTAATGGTATTCAGGTAAACCAAGGTCAGGCCTTTTGCCCTCGCCAGTCTGCTCAGCCTCTCCTCAGGATTTGGAGTTTGAAAGCACTGCATCTCCCTTCTAGTATCTTTCTAATTACCTAGTGGAGGTTTGGAGGGAGGATGGTGGGTGCCACGGGGCTCATGACTAAAACAAAGAGTGGTTCTAATTTTAGTCTTAATGGCGCCAGTAGAGGCACAGGGAAGGGGAGGGGTGTTTGGCAGCCATTGCACTGAAAGTCTTCCTGAAATAAAGTCCCGTTGACCCTGGTGCTCTGTTGCCATGAGGCATGAACAAAGATGCAGCTCTTCTTTTGTTTACACAAACACATTAGAAAGCTTGCTTATAAAAATGATGAAACTGGAGCTGCTTGATTGCAAGTAAGAGGGACCCAAGGCTCCTAGGACAAGGAAGTAGCTAGAGTCTCTCTCTCTCTCTCTTTCTTCCTCCCTCCCTTCTCCCCTCTCTCAGTGATGCAGGCTCCAGGGGCTAAGGCATCTCAGTTTCAGAGGTACCACTTCAAGGCAGGCTGCTGACTCACTTGCTTTCTGATATGAGTGCTGAGTTCCAGAAGACAGCAACAGCTCTAGGCCACTGGGAACAGTAGGTTGTGGGACCCAGGTCCTTTTCCACAATCAGATTTTGGAAGTCCCACAAAAGTCACCAATGGGCTGGTACACATGGTCCTCCTGCACATGTCCAGTTTCTTCCCCTCCCATTAGGGTCCCCTGCTTGGCTGAATCCAAGTTACTGACCCTGAGATGCTTTCCTTGTCTATAGAAGAAACATCTATCAATGCTGACATTTCCCACTGCACAGCCACCCGCAGGCAGCAAAACAGTGCTGGTCTCTGGTCCTTGTGCTCACCGTGGTCTTCTAGGACCCGGGGCCAGAGGACTACAGGAAGGTGTGCCTAGGTGAAAGATGAAACATAGCCTTCACAGGATGCAGAAACCACAAACTCCCACAGAATATGGTTCTGGGAAATGTCTAGGAGTCAGGAAGCCTGGAGATGCAAGTTACACCAGCTGCACGAGAAGATGGTGTGTATGACAAGCAGAGGCCCTCTGCCTTTCCCTGGAGGTCTCTGGGTGAATATGGTTCCAATTCATGCTGCTGTCTGTCCACAGCTCTGCCACCCCAGCTGGGGGACCCTCAGTGGGGGCTGCCCACAGCTTTGCTATCTCTGCAGCACTCCATCTCCAGTCACAAAGGACAGGATCCTATCAAGTGAGGCAGCATATGGCTGTCGCATGTGACCATTGCCTCTTAGACAGGGCAACGAGCTCTTTAATTGTCCCATCCGGTAGCAATCAGATTCAAGATCAACCGGGTAAGTTAGGCAAGGTGCATTGATTGTGTTAGGGTTCCACTGTCTAGGAGGAACCAGTCTTGATGATGATGATGATTGCAGTTCCCTAACAGGGTATCCAGTGCAGCACTGGCTTCTGCCTTCTGATATTCCCTACGCCACCCCGGCTCCCAGAGTTCCCTAAGAGCAACCTGCTTAGCTCAGGCAGCTTTTCCTGAGAGCACAGCAGCTGTCCTGGTGCAGGGAAGGAGTTAGTAGTAGAAACAGCTAGAGATGTGGCCTGCAGCAAGAGGCACTTAGATGCACAGCTTCTCTGGTTTTCTATCAGGTAAAACTAGGCATGCTCCCGTTTTCCATCTAGTGAGAGGGGCAGTTCTGATGGGCAGGTGGGTCTTGGCTCCAGGAAAGCTTAGCAAGGAAGTGGAGTCTAACTGAAGGTCAACAGAAGCCACTCGGGGTCCTGCCCCATCCTCTGTCCCTCTGCCCCATGCCCACCCGAAGAGGGGGGGCTGCAGCTGTAGAGCTGGCATGGGCTTGGGTTGCAGGGCGGAAGGGGGGAGGGGGAGGCCCACAAGCCTCAGAGGATTTGACGTTAATTACCATCGTGATTGCTTTCTGTGTAACTATTTTACCGGCATTTTGAGCCGTCTAATGTAGAGTTAAAGGGGGCCTCCACCCCCCACCCCTGCAGATGTCCCAGCCTTTGGACACTGCGGCCTCCCAGCTCTCTGGTGGCAGGGATGTGTGCAACAATCTGGAGGGCCAAGTGCTCAGAGACTTCCTAGGGCTTGGTCTGACATCACAGTAAGCAGATGATAATTACAAGGTTCCTTCCACACCCCAACAAGACACCATGGAGTTATTTATAAATGCAAGCCCCTGGGTGCACTTCTCCCGGGAAGGACCACGCTGACAGCGCACTAGTGTTGCTAATGGAATACAGGAAGCGTGCATTTGGAGGGATGCGAGGATGTGTAGAGGGAGGGCGATGGGTCAGCAGCTGCCACATCCAGGGGCGGGGCCGCCTGCCCTGGCTCTCCGAGATCTGCTGGGATGTGGCACCGAGAGCCTTACAGGATAGGATTGTCTTTCGTGTCAAGGGTGGGGCCCTGAGATCAACTGCCTTTTCTCTTCCCAGGGCTGGCAGGAACTGGAAATAATTGAAAGTTGTTAGGGTCCAACATGCTGCCTTGAAAACACTATCATTACTCTCCTAATGACTAAGTGTGTCTTCCAGGAGGAGATGTAGGCAGCTGAGGCCCCCCCGGCTCCTGGAGAGCAGAGTAGGAGGCTGGCAACCTGTAATCTGGAGAAGGGGGGTGCTTTGGCAGCAGAGCTTGCTTCAGTTCCAGCGTCCTGAGCCTCTATGCAGAGCCTAGGAGGTGATGGCCTGAGCACGATGGTTCTGTAGACACTTGGGATCTTAGTCTAAGCCCCTGCTCAGGTCTGGGTTCTTCGGAAGGGCTGGCCTCAATCCATTGTGTTCATCCCCCAGGGGGAGAGCCTCTTCTCAGTGACTCCCAGCATGCTGCCTGAGGTACCCTCCTCCAAACCTCTTCTCTACCACAGAGCACTCTTCCCTCTCTAAAGCACAGGGTTAATGTACAATAATGTGCAATAATGCTTGCCCACATGCTCACTAGCTTCCCCAGGTGAGAGCCCATAGCCCTGCCCTGAATCCCTTCTTTGTAAAGAATTCAGTTTGCTGCAGCTGGACTTAGTCTCCAGGTAGGGCTCTCCGAAGACCCTTCTTGCAGACACCCAGGCCCTTTCTTTTAAAAAGGTTGTCACCAAAAATCACAGGTGATATGTGAAGACAATTAAGACTCCAGTTGACTACTGTATATGTCTCATGTGGGGTCCAGAACTTTCTCTCTGAGTGGATTCCAGGACATCATCTCGGCATGACTCTGGGCATTCCCAAGGGCCATACGGTCACTGTGACAAGACTCCAGACCTGCAAGGGTCTTCCTGACTCTCCAAAAGAGGCCATAATTGTAAAAGGTGGAGAGTTGAGAGAGCTATGTATAGACCCTTTTGCATGTATAATATATGTCACCAAAAGTGGGTTTGAGGCCTCGGGGTTAAATGAGTTTTGCTAGCTAGAATCTCACCCTCATGGCTTCATATGACAACAAAGAAGTAGCCCTGTTTCCCCGGGGTGCTTCCCGCATGTCTGAGGGAAATCTTGAGGATTACTCTCACAACCTGTGAAAGGCAATGCTTGGTCCCTGAGTCCAGAGAGGCCTTCTCTGGCTGGTCCAGGCTGCTGGAGAAAGGCCTTAGGAAGCCTGGGCGGCTAGGCACTGGTGGAAGGCAGAGTCCCAAGTACTGCCAGCTTGTACCCGTGCTGAGATGACAATATGGCTTGGTTTCTTCCCTTCAGAAAGGAGTAAGTAGATAGAGCACAATCAGATGAAAGATAGCTTAGTCTGATGAAAAACGATAGTTAGTAGAAACAAAACAGAGCAAGCCATCTCCCGAGAAAGGTGCACGAAAGATAATATTAACAACAATAATCATAGTAATAATTAATAATAAATTGACATGTTTTCCAACAAGCCGCCGCAGTCAGTTCTTTCGTCGGCCTTCAACCTTGAGTCATTTGTGGATAGGTGTGCAGGCCCAGCACACGGAGAGAGAACCTGGATGCAAGTTGTGCAGCCTGGGTTGCGTGGGCTATCAGAGGCTCCGGTGAAGAGGGGTAACCCACGATCAGGCCCGCATGGTCGCTAAGGGCCGTGGGTCCAACTGACCGCCCCCGAATACCAGAGCGCGAGACTGGGTATCTGCAGCCTCCCGCTAGCCGCGTGTGCCAAACACGCGCGGGCACCTGCAGGCGATCGCACGCGAGAGGCAGGCCGCGCAGCCATCTCACGTCCACATAGCCACCGCTCCCTTCCCACCGCTAGCCTTCTGGAGGCCCGCCCCAGGCCCCGCCCCTGCTCTGCCCCCGCCCCCACCAGTTGCCGGGCCTTCCCAGAGGCCCCGCCTCCTTCCAGCCCCAGAGCGGGGGCCCCGCCCAACCCTAACCGCCCTTCGACGCTAAACGGCTTCTAGCCGGAGAGCTTCCCGCGCTCGGATTGGCCGTGCTGGTCACCGTCCTGCAATTCGATAGGATCCCGGCGCCCGCTTTCTCAGGCCCTGCCCTTGGGCGGGGGCGGGGCCAGGGCCGGCGGGCTGCGCGGGAGTGGTTGGCTGCGCGGAGGGGGCGGGTCCTCGCCGCGCGCAGTGCTCGGGCCAGAGCTCGAGGCGCTTACCGACGCCTGAGCCAGGAGACGCCGCGGCCGCCGCTGGGTCGCCTCGGGCTTCGCGTCGCGCCGAGTCTGCCTCCTCTGCCCCACCCGATCGGCAGCATCCGCTCCACCCGGCCCGCGGCCTCGCTGTCCGTGGCGGGGCAGGTGAGTGAGTGGCGGCCGGTTGAAGTGGGGGGGGCTCCAGCGCGGGGGTTAGCCTGCACGCCGCGTCCCAGGCCAGCCGAGACCCTGCGAAAGGCCGAAGGACTGGACTGTTAGCCGTCAGAAAACTTCATCCGAGCTGGGGCGTTGGGGGTCCCAGGAGTGGGTTGCGGTTGGCGATCTCAGGACTAGGGCCGGGAACCCCAGGTTGAGGCGAGGGTCCCAGGTTGAGGGCGTAGGTCCCAGGATAGAGGATGGGGGTACCATGCTGAGGGCGAGGGTCCCAGGCTGAGATGGGAGTCCTAGGCTGAGGGCAGGGATCTCCGGGCTGAAGGCTGACGAGGTTCCAGGGATGAGTGCGGGGATCCCCGGCTGAGTGAGGGGTTTCAGGCTTAAGGCAGGGGATCCCAGGCTTGAGGCGAGGGTACCAGGCTAAGCAAGGGGATGAGGTTCCCAGGCTGAGGTTGGGGTCTCAGGCTGAGGCGGGAATCGCTTGGTGAGAGAGAGAGTGCGGGGTTGAGGGTCGGGTTCCCAAGTAGAGTGCTTCTTGGTGGCCCTTGGGTGTGGAGCCGGGGCCAGAGCAAGGTCCTAGACAGAAGTTTCCAGCGAGGGGCTCCAGTCTCCGGCCTTGCATGGTCGTGCCTGAGGGTTCAGGCAAGGCCCGGGGTCCCTGTGAAAGTCTGATGGTAACTGGCCCTTACCCATGTTGGGGAGCCACTCAGGAGAACCCAGGCCTCTCCACTCCCTCCCCAAATTCAGAAGTTGTCAGTGGGCACATAACTCGGCAGGCTTTCGGGTCAGCATACAATAGCTGTGATCTCACTGGGACTTGCAAGGCTTGGACGGATGTCTTGTGATTGAGATGAACTGGGGGGAAAAAGGGAACTCAGAGGATGGATGTGGGCGATGGCAGGGCGCGGCCTCTTCTCTCCCTTCCACTGCGGTCTCCTGTCTCTCTTTTTCCTCTCTCCTTCGGTTTTCTGCGCCATCCATTAGAGGCAGAACAGGTAGACCAGGCAGGAGCTGGTTCCTCTTTTTAATCACTGCGTTTTTCTTTTTTTGGGAAAGAGGTGCGCTCAGACCTGTTTCTTATTGTTCCCCTAAGAGTTTTGTTTAATGAAAGGCTTTAGTTGGCTAGTTTCCCTCCTTACTCTGCACTATATTGTTTGTATAGGAAATTTGTGAGTTAATGGAAGTTGGGTCCCAGGATTGGTTATTTTCCTCCTCCTACTTTTCTTTATGGCACCACGGACCTTCAAATCTCATTAGCTTCGTTTGTGAGCCAATGGCACTAGAGGTTGAGGAAGGTTTTTGGTGGGTGCTGCACCAAAAGGAATCCTGGATGCCGGGGCCTTGGAGAAAGACCTTTTGAGATCAGACTGAATAGCTAACATACACACTGTCCCTTTTCAACACATTCCTCCGACACAACCCTCCTGGAACTTGTGAGGCAAACTTGTGCCCCATTTCGGTTCTTTGGACTTCATTGTGATTTGGGTTTCAGAGGACCTGTAGGGTGTGTCTATACTGAGAACTGACCCTCAGTCCCCACAACAAGGACAGTTCATTATCTAACATCTGATATGCTCATTTTGTTCCAGAGAGGCATGTGTACAGATTAGTGTTCCCTGGAGATGGCTGGAGCATGTGAGGGGTTGGAGGAGCTCAGTATGGTGTCTTGAGACGTGTGGTCCTCTAGCAAGCTGGGTCTTCTAGCTAAGAGTTCAGTTCTTGTTCAGCCGAGGATGGATGAACATGCTCCTTTCACTTGTGAGTAGGTGCCATGTTAATACAGGGCATGATCAGTGCACATGCTTTGGAGTTTATATAACTTCATGCACATAGTTAGAGCTTAATATTATAAAATATTGAAAAAAATGTTTCCAGGTTGGTGGGATGGCTTATCATGTGCCTTGCAAGCCGGGTGTTCTAAATTCAGTCCCTGGAACCCATGGTGGAAGGAGCAAACTGATTCCTGAAAGTTGTCCTCTGAGCACTGCAGGAGCACGGTATCACGTATGTGTGCCCATGCGTGGGCGCACACAGACACAAAACAGTAAAATAAGTTTGTTAGGAGTAGGGTCTTTATAACTGAAAAGATTGGACACTGTTTCTGGAATTCAGAGCTGGTGTTTTAAAGGCATCTCATAATGTAAATCATTTTAGAAGAAAATTCACAGAGCTTTACAATGAATTTTTACAACTTTTTGTAAGAAAAAAGCATGCAACATACAACACACGGGGCATGATTACATCTTGTCTTTTTTTTTTTTTTTTTTGAGCCAGGATATTAATTTGTAGCCCAAGTTCTAAGCATGCCATTGTGAGACAGCATTATCTACTAAGTTTATATGCTCAATAACCTGACAACTGAGTTACAAAATAATCGATGAAAATACTATAATTTTCTTAAGCTTATGATTCTGTGTTGAGCCACATTTATGGCTATTCTTGGCCTCATTTGGCCACTGAGACATAGGTTAGATGTGCCTGGAACCTGACATCTTCCTATCTCAGCCTTTCAAATGATGAGATTAGGCATGTTTCACCATGCCAGGCCTTGTTAGCTGTATTGAAGAAGCTAACCTACGGGTCTTGTTGTGGACCTGAGATCCTGCTGCATGTGTGAATGGTAAAAGTCCCATCGGGTCCTTGAAACGGTACAATTCTGTATAGGTTTCAGTGAGTTCTGGAACTGTACTGATGTGTGTGTCAGGGGCAAAGCCATGTCTATTTGCACAGAAACCTCAAAGCTTTATTGTAAAGGAGACGACTGGAGCAGATTGGTGTAGATGCATGCTGTGTATCTCCTAGGTGAAGGAGGGTGGTGCTTTGGAATATAATAAAAATACCTGCTCACACATTGAAGTTGCTTCTCCCTAAGCATTTGCTGAAATGCTGTAGATTTTGGGACTGCTCTGAGCTCCTAGAGCAAGGACTCTGACTGGCAAGTTGTAGGACCACTGTCCATGGTACTGAACCAGTATTGTCCCTCACCGCCTCAGTTTTCCTTCAAACTTTCATTTCAGTGAGGGTTTTGGACTTATATTAAAAATAATTTCAGAATTCATATTATTAAAGAAAAATGGACAGGATAGCTTTATTGAACTTGAATGAGAGATGCCTTTAAAACAAATCATATCTCTCCTTTGAAAAAGATAGTTATTTTTCTTTTTCTCTCCAGGTGGGGAGTTTTTTGGCTAATGGACATCAAGTAATGAACACTGAAATTAAACGAGTGTCTGTTTTCTTAATAACTGCCATCAGACAAAAAGAACCCTTGATTGCAACATATACAGGTATCTGTTTGCAGGGCAGCTTGTCCCTAAACAGTGCCACTTGTAACACCTTCACATTCTCAGCCTTCCCTGGAGAGAGGCTGAGAATGTGAGTTTTGGTGATTGTCAGGCATTCATTTTGTATTAGAGCAACATCTGCTTTTATGTGTATGATTTTGAGGAATGTAAATCATTTCAGATAAAGTTTTTATTTCTCTTGTGGGTAATTTGTTGGTTACTTTAGAATTGCTTCATAGGTTAGAAATAAAAAATGATATGTGTCACTTGTATAAATTCTTTCACATGGCAGTGAGTTGTACATCAAGCCGAGTGGATAGTTTGGGTTTTTGGAATAATTTCCTGAGCTGGTTGTCTGGCCTAAGTTTCTTATGGCATTTCTTTTGTGGAGGAAACCTAAGGGATGCCTCCTCCTTCTTCATCTAGGTTTCAGGAATTCTCTGAGACACTTTAAACAAGGACTCATTTCTCACTGAATCCCGTGTTATAATCTGGCAGCTCCTGGGGGGTGTGAAACAGAGTTCTTGTCCTAGAAGGGCTCACCATTTGTACTGAGGAAGAGCAAGCATGTCAACAGCTGGTTACAAGTGGCTACACCGTGATTCGATTGGGATGCACAGACTGCTGAGTGTGCTAAGGGAGGAGAAGCTGGGAGCATCAGAAAGCTTCAGAGAGGAAGGAGCCTTTGGGCCAAGCCCTAAAGGGTGAGTTGTAAATGTGCGGGCACAGATGGAATATGTTGATTAGAAAAAGGTGAGAAGGTTAGTGTAATTGGAAAACAGAGTGTTGATGTGGAAGTTCATGCATGGGTATTACCAAGGAGTTGGGACTGCGCTGGGATATGAGGGGTGAGTTGGAGGGGGTCGTGTGTTGAGTAGAATGATGGCTTCCTAACACTCTGTCCTCATCCCTAGGGGGAATTAGGTAGCAGATAGAAGAAGGTTGCTCATCAATTGGTTTAAAAATAGGAAGATGATCCTGGGTTGTCTGAGCAGGCTCCCAATGGTCACAGGCATCCTTAAAGGTGGAAGAGGCAGACTGGAGAGTCAGTGTTAGAGTGATCTGAGGTGAGGGCTTTAGATGCCATCACTAGCTTTAAAGACAAAACAGGACACTCCAAGAGTTATAGCAGCCTCCGGAAAGGGCAAGAGAAGGTTCTCAGAAAGGAGCTGAGCCCTTGACTTCAGTCCAGTGGGACCCGTATCTGTCTGTTGACCTTGAACTGTTGGATAGCAGAGGGCGGTGTTTTAAGCTAATATGTTTGTGGGAATCTATGGTAGCAGCATTAGGAAACTGATGCGGCTTGGGACTCGGCTTTATGCCGTCTCAGCTGGGATGTTTCAAGAGGGAGTCCCACAGTCAGACTGGCCTTAGAAGATGAGGTGATCCCTACTGTTTGGGAGTTTGCTCCAAGTAAACATGATTTTGATGCATTCCCAGACAAGACAGGTATCTGATGCAGTCTTATCTGACCCAAATTCACTTCTTGTCTCTCCCCAGCCGCTTGCTCAGCCTCTGCTTGTGCTGGCTCACCTTTGCTCTGTTCTGGGCACCCGGGGAGTGTGCCTGGTATAGGACACTGAGATTGTGGGCCACAGCCTCCCTGTTGTTGTTAATTACTCTCTAAAAACTTGACTCCCAGCCTCAGGAATTCTTTAGTCTTTAGATATTTAGTTGCCAACTAGGTAGGTAGGAAATATTTTACCATTCCAATTTGCATTTCCTTGATTACTAGTGAGTCTGAGGGTTTTACTACCCTACCTCCCATTCTTCACTACTTGGATTTTCTTTCCTAAAAATTGTAATATTATGTTGTTCATCCATTCATTTATGTCTGGTCTGTGTCCTGTGCCTTTCTCTAAGTTCTTTATAATAGTTTAGATTTTACTTTTGTCCCATTCCTTAGTCTTCAAAAAATATTGCTTTGATAGATATTTAATTCTAATGTAGTCAAATTCATCAATCTTTTCTTTGTGATGTGTGGTTATTGGGTCTTATTTGAGAAATCTGTGTGACTTCAAGACCATAAGACAGTCTTTTTAAAAAGTTAAAATATTTGGCTTTTATATTTTACTTGGAATTCATTTTTGTATGGATTGTGAAGAAGAAATTTGCTTTTAGAATTTTTTCAAACGCCTAATTGTGCCATTACCATTTATTAACACCCCTTCCCAGTGATCTTCGATGCTACTTTTGAAACACACTGAATTTCTCACATGGTGTGGATGAATTTTCTATTTTGTTTTTCTTTTGTTTTTGGTTTTTAAGACAGGTTTCTCTGTGTGGCTCTGGTTGTACTGGAACTCACTCTGTAGACCAGACTGGCCTTGAACTCAGAGATCCACCTGCTGGGATTAAAGGCATGGACCACTATGCCTGGCCCCCTTTTTTGTGATATGTTTCTACATAATGACATTTTGTTTCTTTATAGTTCTTAAATATTTTATTTTTTGTTTTATTTACTTTATGTGGAATACTAGACAAAGCTCCTAGAATTGGGTAAGATTATCCTTGTATTGCTTTTCACTGTGGGAATAATCCTGTTGGAGCTTTAATTGTGAACTTTGCTCTTGTTTAGTAGGTTCCTTTTATGAGATTATGGATTGTCTAATCTACAAATAGTTTAATAAAAGCTTTTTTGAAAAGTCAGCTGGGCATGAGGACAGATGCCTTTAATTCTAGCACTCAGGAGACTGAGACAGGAGGATTCTGAGTTTGAGGCCAGCCTGGACTATGTAGTGAGACCCTGTGTCAAAAAAAACAAAAAAAAAACCAAAACAACAACAACAACAAAACAACCAACCAACCAAACAAACAAAAAACAACCTAGGAAAGTACAGTTTTATTTTTATTAAATGTTCTAAATATACTTATTTAGATAGTTTGTGATTTTTCTTTTTTACTCTTTACACTGAAATAAAAGCTTAAAGCTTTACATTTTAAGCTATCATTAACTTCCTGGGATACACTTTTCTTTGTCTTGATGTACTACATTAAACCAATATTATTGGAATTATACTAATACTTCATTCAGGATGATCATACATATTCATAAGGGGGTACTGGCCAGTGGTGAGCTTCTCCGGCATTTCCCATTTTCAGGTTTAGTGCCAAGGTCCTGATGCTTCACCCTCCCCGGAATAGTTTTTGAAAGGGAACATATTTGTCCTCTGGAAGTTGATTAGATTACCTTTTTTTTTTTTTATGTGTTGCTGTGTAGTCAAGGTTGGATTTAAACTCAAAAATCTCTCTGCCTCAGTCTCCCAAATGCTGGATAGGTATGCAATAGCACACCTGTGCCAAAATTACTCAAATGCTCAGGGTCTATTCCTCTTAGAACCTAGAGACTTTTGGATAGACAGTCAACTGGAAGGGGTGCTAGTATATCTGCTCACATCAAATGGGGCCAGTGAGTGGGATGCCTCACAAGGCTAAACCTGAACCCTGGTAAATATTAGTAATAGTCACAGTACTGAAAAGACTAAAGGAAGTTGTTGGTATTGTAGAGGGTACCCAAACTGTTAATTGCCCATAGGCTTCTCAGATTTGTTGGTTAGAAGAGACCAGTTAGAATGTGAAGCCAGACCTCATCTGTGATTTGTGTTTTTTGTGAATGACCGTGTGGATTAGTCAGCTTTGCTTCACTATGTCCAGCATGATAAGCTCCTTATGCAGTAAAGATTTATTTTGGTTTATAATTTTGGAGGTTTAATCCCAAGAATAGGTGGTCCTTTGGGTTGGGGCCTGTGGTAAGTCTGTTGTGGGGTTAGCATTTGCCACATCAAGCCAGTGCTGTGTCTTCCAGCTGAGAATCAGAGACCCTAGTCTCACACAATGCACTGTGTGGGATCGCCACCACAGCACCTCCTGGTACCATCACCCTGGAGACTAAACCTTTATATCTGGACCTTCAGGCACTATCATTCTTTCTCTGTCCCAGGCATATTGCATCTCTATAGAGAAAAGTGTCCCTTTCTCTTTGCCAGTGTCTGTATCTTAACTTTAATTCAGGGTGAGCACGCCTTCTGCACTCCTGCTGCAGTTCTCTGTCTTCATTCAGACCCTTGATGAGCTCTGACTTCTCCTGGGACAGTACTGTCCTGCCTCTGCTGTGCACACAGCAGGGTTGTTTCCTGGGTGGTCCTTGATCAGAGAGCTTCAGATCCAAGCACAGACTTTCCTCCTTTGCCTGGGCTCTTTGCAAGGAGCTGGATATAGTTAAGATGGGCCACTCAAAACAAGAGGGGAAAAAATCCCTTTGGATGAATGTGGGTGGAACCTCTGACTTTCTTCTAGACCACAGGATATGGCCAAGATGAGAGGTTGTCACTTATGTGTTGTTTTATGTTGTTTTATGTTCACAATCCCCACACCTCGTTGGGGATTGGTGTATAAATAAATTCTCTTTTTAACTTGATGAAGGAGGTAGGAAATGCTGGAGATGTGTTAGAGAGTGTGGGAGCTGAGGGAGGACTCGGCAAAACTAGTCAGGAGCAGGGGAGACTTAGTCCTACAGTTCAGGGAGACCAAATATGTTAATTGCTTCAACAGACCCTACTCCCACCCCAGCACACACACTAGTTACATCTTCAGGTGAGAGAGCAGCCTGACCAGCAGCACCTTAATTGTGGCCTTGCAAGTCGCTAAGCATGAGGGCCAGTTAAGCCTGCTTAGGTTCCTGACTCACAAAGATGGTGAGATGATAAGTGTGTATTGTGGGAGCTTCTAGGTTTGTCATAGCCTATACAGCCATAGAAAACTAACGTACAGATGTCTGCTGACCCCAGTTAGACTCACTAGAAATACATTTGGATTGCTGAAGAGTCAATCTATTTGAGGTAGTTCATATTTAATTAAAAAAATTCCTACCTAGAAAGTAATACAAATGCATTGTACAGAAAAATTGAAGCAAGAAGAAAGTAAGAGATAATTATCAAAAGATATCTAACACCTTTCTCTGTCTCTCTCTGTCTCTCTTTGTCTCTCTGTCTCTCTCTCTCTCTCTCTCTGTGTGTGTGTGTGTGTGTGTGTGTGTGTGTGTGTGATGTATAGTATACTAGGCATATCTTAAAGTTGTGATTCATTCCATAATATATTCCATGAAATTTTTTTTCTTTAGGCCTGGGATTGTAGCTTAGTGGTAGGATGTATGTTTAGCCTTCATGAGACCGTATGTTCATGTTCCCACACTAAACAAACAAACAAGTAAATAAATTTGTTTCTAAATCATGAGAACTTCCAGTCTACCATGGGTAATCTTCTGAAATAGACTGTAGATGTCTACATGCTATTCCAGTGGATTGAACTACTTTCTTATAACTAAAAATTTACTTTATGTAGTATTTAAGCTTCAGTAAATATTCTATACAAAACAGTCATGTATTGATGAATACTTCTGAAGGATAATTTTTAGAAGGTCAAAGTTTATAAATGTCTTTAAATCTTTTGATACCCTACTATCTAGCTTACAACATTTCCAAACAATAATGTACAATTTAAATGTCTGTTTCTATAACTCACCAAGTTGGAATAGGACACAAGTATTGATTTTTGAGCATTTAGGTTCCTGTATTCTTAACCCTGTTTGCAAAGTGCTTTTAAATTATTCATTAAAGAAAATATAGATTCTATTTATAGATGTGTGTGTATGAGACACTCCCTTAATATTTGGGAAAAAGCTTACCATTTTCATCACTTCCCTGTCTTTGTAAATCTTTTTATATTCCTATCCATCAATTGTTTTCGGTTGTTTCAATAGAGACACTAAGTCATATAAGGTGTTATGGGCTTGCATTACTCAGACAAAATGGCTGTTCTGAGCTAGACTTGTTCTTGCCATTTATTAACTAGTTGATCTCATTAAGAGGGAGGTCAGCAGAATATTAATTACTAAAAATATTTTCATAACCTCAAAGTAGGTTTATTTAGAAAATGGTCAAAATAAAGAACAGCAGGAAAAAGCAGAATAAAAAATCTGAATAATCTTGTGACTGTAGAAACATAACTGTTAGATTCTGATGACTTGAATTTTCTTTTTGAGATTTGTGCATCCAAGCTGTGAAATTCCAGTGTTTCTGTAGCTGTTCCTTTTTTAATCTGTGATGTACACTTAACTAATCTGTAATTTTTCCTTTTTTTTCTAGCTATGTGCTTAAGTTGATATATTTCCTAGTAGATAATACTCCCTTTGTATTTTACAGAGTTTGATTTGTTTTCATATATTTTATAATTTCCATTATGATTTTTTCCTTTGACTTACAGGTAACTCATAAAACTACTGAGACATTCCAGATACATATTTTCTTATTTTGTTTTCCAGTCTAGTTACATTATTCAAGATCTTATTACTTTCAGTCAGGTGTGGTGGTGCATGCCTTTGATCCCAGCACTCAGGAGGCAGAGGCAGAGGCAGAGAGGCAGAGAGGCAGAGAGGCAGAGAGGCAGAGATCTCTGAATTCTAGGCCAGCCTGGTCTACAGAGTGAGTTCCAGTACAGCCAGGACTATACAGAGAAACCCTGTCTTGAAAAACAAACAAACAAACAAACAACAACAACAACCACAAAACCCAAATCTTACTTTCTATGAGTTTAATCCTTTGAAATTTGCTGATATACTTTTTGAAAGACATTCCTGTGTATTTGAAAAAAATTAAGTTCAAAGTGCTACACATTCTATTTAGCTAAGTTGTAAACATATTAATCATCGGTGTTTTCTTATTAGTTTAAGTCTGGTTGTTATATCTGTTACCAAGATGATTTCATTATCATTATGGATGGCCTTATTTCTCCATGTAGAGTTGTTACTCATATATATTTGAGATCATATTATTAGGAACATGCAAATTTAAAATTGTTTTGTCCGTTCACTTTTTCCATTTACTTTTGAGACGGAGTCTTATGAAGTCCAGGCTGGCCTTAACCCATTCTGACTCTACCTCGAAGGGGCAGAGATCATCAGCACACTTAGCCCACTCGGTCTTCTTGCTTTTACTGTCTTGTTCATCCCTAGTCCAGTGTTTGCCTTTATGCTGGGTGTGTATTATGTTCATATAGCCAGACCTGATCATTTTAGTCTCATATCTACAAAATATCTTTGTTGATGCTCTGAGACTTTAAATCTCTCTCTTGGAAGGAAGGAGTTTGTTAGATTTTTTTCATCTAATTTGACAATTTTTGTCATTTTCTTGGAACATTGGGTTTATTTACATTTAATGTAATTACTGGCATATTTGAATTTAAAATCACAGTCCTATGTATTTATCTTGTCTTACATTTTTGATGTTTTCTTCTCATTTAGAGTTGATATTGTGATTTTGAAAACATCATTTAGTTTTCCCCACTCTCTCCCATACCCTGGAAGGTCTATTCTATTTTTCTTTCTTTTAGTAGTTATCATGATTAGACAGCGCGTTATAGGCTATTCAGATAATGTAATAACCTTTACCTCTCCCCACCTCCCTCCAAACAGGGTTTCTCTGTGTAGCTTTGTAGACCAGGCTGGCCCCAAACTCACAAAGATCCGCCTGCCTCTGCCTCTCGAGTGCTTGGATTAAAGGTGTGCACCACCACCTCCCAGCCAACTTTTACCTCTTTTTAAACCTTTTATTTACTTTGGTTTGTTCTCTGCTCTTCATGTTCTTGGCATTTCTCACTTCTGTCTGGGGCTATTTCCCTTGTGCTGAAAGAGTCTTCTGTATGTGTTCTCAGTTCAGGTCAGCTGCTGTTACATACTTTAGATTTTTTTCCCTAAAAATATTTTTCACCCCTTTCCAATTAAAACCTTTTAGGTATGACAGACAGAATTCATCCTTTTAACTTTTACAGTTCTGTAGTTTTGTATTCAACCATCATCACTCCATAATTCTGGAATCTTTTGATCATCTTTAAGAAAACCAGGTGTGATGGCTAGCTCGTTTAATTCTAGCACTCAGAAGGCAGAGACTAGTGGAGTTCTGAGTTTGAGGCTAGCTTGGTCTACAGGACAACCAGGGCTACACAGAGAAACCCTGTTTCAAACAACAACAACAAACAAATACCACCCCCCCAAAAAAAACCTCATGTACATTAGTAGTAACTTGTCCTTTTTCCCTCCTGTCATTGGCACCTTGTAGTTTATTTTATGTCTCTAAGGATGTGACTATTAGAGACATGTCATCTGAAAAGACTCATATGACACGTGGCCTTTTGTGCCATTTTCTTTCACTCAGCATAGTGTTTTTGAATGTCTTCCATGTTGTAGTGAGTTACAGTGTTGCATTCCTTTTTTATAGCTAAGGTATTTTGTGTCCAGTTACCATGAGGTGGACATTTGATTTTTTTTCTTTTTTTGCTTCTGTTTTTTTCCATTCTGAGCTATGTATTATGACTGATCATGTGCAAGTTTTTCCTTAGTTTTTTGGGTTTACACCTAGGAGTAGAGTTGCTGGGTCAGCTCTTTGTTTAGGTTGTTGATGAGCTGCTAAAGTGGTTTTTAAAAATGCTACGCCATTTTACATACCCATCGGCAGGATATGAGGTTCCAAGTTCTCCATATCCACTTCAACCTCTTTTTATTTTCTAGTTCTTTTTTTTTTTTTAATCATAGTATCTGAGAGTAAAGAGTATCTCACATTATGGTATTAATTAGCATTCTCTTCTGACTAATGGTAGTGAATACCCTTCCATGTACTTATTAGCCATTTGTACATTTTCTTTGGAGAACTGGCTGCCCAGTGCTTTTCCTGTCCGGGTGTTCCGTGTTGCATGGGTTGGTCCAAGATGAAATTTTAAGGCTTGGTGGCAGCAGGAAGGTAAACTTTCTGATCAACTGAACCCTGAACAACCATACAAAGGCATATTTATTGATTGTTACACCTAATTGTTTTTTGGATAAAGTATTTCCTCATATCAAGGCCCTACATCATCTACATGTCTCTTTAAAAGAAAGCATCACATGTCCTCATGACTTTAGTCCTTTATTCTGTGTCATTTGCAATACATGATAATCCAAGAGCCTCAGGTGTGCCAGAGGTGTCTTCTGATCAAAGGCTGCAAAGTCCCTTCAGAAAAACAGTTTTACAAATCACAGAAAACAATCACTGTTTTCTACAAAGACTTTTTTAAAATAAATTTTATATAAATTAGAAACATCTTATTTTACATATCAATCCCAGTTTCCTCTCCCTCCCATCATCCTATTCTCCATCCACTCCTCAGGGAGGGTGAGGCCTTCCATGAGAGAATCATCAAAATCTGTCAAGTCATTTGGGGCAGGCCTAGGCCCTCCCCTTTGTATCTAGGCTAAGAGAGTATCCCTCCATGGGAAATGGGCTCCTGAAGTCCATGCACTAGGGATACATCCTGGTTCCATTTCCAGAGGCCCCATAGACTGCTCAGTGCTCCTAGCCGACATCCACGATCAGGGGTCCTGGTTTGGTCCTATGTTGGTTCCCTAGCTGTCAGACTGGGGTCCATGAATTCCCACTTGCTTAGGTCAGCTGCAGGTTTTCCCAGCTTGGTCTTGACCCCTTTGTTCATCACTCCTCCCTCTCTGAAACTGCATTCCAGGAGTTTGGCTCAGTGCTTAGCTGTGAATCTCTGCTTCTGCTTCTATCAGCTACTGGATGAAGGCTCTAGGATGACATTTAAGGTAGTCATCATTCTCATTATAGTGGAAGGGCATTTAAGGTAGCCTCTCCACTATTGCTTAGGTTCCCAGGAGGGGTCATCCTTGTGGATCTCTGTACAATTCCCTAGTGCCAGATTTCTCTTTAGACCTACAGTGGCTCCCTCTATTGATGTGTCTCTTTTCTTGTTCTCCTCTATTTCTGTCCCCACTCAATCTTCCTGATCCCTCATGTTCTCCTCCGCCCTTCTCTTCTCTCCCTCACTTCTCCCCTACTCTTTCTCCTACCTTCTTCCCCCCACGCTCCCAATTTGTTCAGGGGCTCTTGTCCCTTCCCACTTCACTGAGGGACCATGTATGTCTCTCTTATGGTCCTCCTTGTTTCCTAGCTTCTCTGGAGGTGTGGTTTGTAGGCTTGTTTGTAATCCTTTGCTCTATGTCTAATATCCGTATATGAGTGAGTACATACCCTGTTTGTCTTTCTGTGACTGGGTTACCTCACTTAGGATGGTTTCTTCTAGTTCCATCCATTTGTCTGCAAATTTCAAGATTTCTATTGTTTTGCTTTGTTTTTTTCCCCCGAGGAGCAGTACTTCATTGTGTAAATGTACCACATTTTCTGTATCCGTTCTTGGGTTGAGAGGGGCATCTAAGTTGCTTCCAGGTTCTGGCTATTGCAAGTAATGCTGCTATGAACATAGTTGAACAGATGTCCTTGTTGTATGAATGTGCTTCCTTTGGGTATATGCCAAGAGTGGAATTGCTGGATCTTGAGGTAGACTGGTTCCCATTTTCTGGAGAAACTGCCATACTGAGTTCCAAAGTTTGCACTCCCACCAGCAGTGGAGGAGTGTTCCCCTTTCTCCACATCTTCTCCAGCATAAACTCATTGGTGTTTTTGATTTTAGCCATTCTGATGGGTGTAAGATGGTATCTCAGAGTTGTTTTGATTTGTATTTCCCTGATGGCTAAGGATGTTGAGCAATTTCTTAAGTGTCTTTCAGCCATTTTAGATTCCTCTATTGAGAATTCCCTGTTTAGTTCTGCATCCCACTTTTTAATTGGATTGTTTGGTGTTTTGGAGACTAGCTTCTTGAGTTCTTCGTATATTTTGGAGATCAACCCTCTGTCAGATGTGGGGTTGGTGAATATCTTTTCCCTCCAAAGATTCTTTACTGTTTTCCACAATGATTGTTCAAGGTCAAAGTACTTCTAGAAAACAACTATTCACTGTAATGTTTACCCTAGATATAGTGAAAACTATTCATTCTAATGTCTACCCCAGATACAGTGAAAACTATTCATTCCTACCCCAGATACAGTGACTGCTAAATTCCCATGTTTACCCATTTTAAAATTGGAGTATTTGTCTTCTTATTGTTGCTTTATAGGAGTTCTCTCTCTCTACTCATCCCTTATCAGATGTGTGTGCTGTGAATATTTTCTTTTTATAATTTAATATATTTAAAATTAAAATATAATTCCACCATTTCCTTCACTTTCCTCCCTCCATCCCTACCCATGTTCCTCCTTGTGTCCCTGTCAAATTACTAGCTTCTTTTTCTTCAACTATTATTGTTATATGTGTGTGTGTGTATGTGTGTGTGTCCATGTATACAAGTATATAAATGTAACCTGATGAGCCTGTTTTTATTGTTTGTATGTATATGATGTCAGTGCTTGCCACTTGGTATCTGACAGTCAATTACAGGACTCATCTCCAGGAGAGGCTAATTCTCCCTCTCTCAGCAGTCATTGCAGTCATTAATTGCCTGTAGTTCTCTGTCCAAGGGTGGGACTCCATGAGATTGTTAGCAGATCTATTGATACTGTCATTGTTTAGGTCCTCTAGGCAGCCATTTCTAGGAGACTCAGTCTCACAGCAGACTGGCTTCCTGGTGCCCCGGCTCTAGCTATCGTCTTTTTACCCCCTATTCTGCGGAGCTGGGTTTGAAATGTAACTGTTGGGGCTGGGCTCCCCACATCTGATGATCTCTGCATTGTGTCCAGTTGTGGTTTTCTGTAATGCTCTCTATTTGCTGTAAAGAGAAGCTTTTTTGTTTGTTTTGAGACAGGTTTCACTGTGTAGTCATGGCTGTCCTGGAATTCACCCTGTATACCAGGCTGACCTCGAACTCAGGGAGATCCACCTGTCTTTGCCTCCTGAGTGCAGTGACTAAAGGCATGCGCCACACCTCCAGGGCAAGAAACTTGTTTGATGAGGAGTGAGAACTGTGTTTATATCTGAAGACATGGCTAGGAACTGCAGGTGAGAGAGAACATGCAGTGTTTGTCTTTCTGGCTCTGCTTCCCTCCCTCAACACAATCTTCTCAAGTTCCACCAACTTACCTGCAGATCCCATGCTTTTATCTTCCTGTACAGCTGAATAGTGTCCCATTATGTGCATGTAGCATGTTGTCATTATTATTGTGACGAGCGAGGCGGCAATGAATGTTGCTGATCAAGTGTGGGTGGGGTAGGTGTGGAGTCCTTTGGGCATATGTCAAGGAGTGCTACAGCTGGGTCACACAGTGCATTTCTTCCTTCTCCAGGCTCTCCATACTCATTTCCAGAGTGGCTACTCCAGTTTTGGGTCCTACCAACAGTGCACGAGGGCTCTCCTTTCCCCACAGCCTCGCCAACATTTGTCATTTGTTTTGCTGATCTTAGACATCATGACTGGATGGGATGAAATCTCATCCAGTTGTTTTAATTTACATTTCCCTAATTGCTAAGGATGATGGACCCTTTTCAGGTATTTCTCAGCCCCTTTTTAATTTCTTGTATTGAGAGCACTCTGTTCAGATCCCTAGCCCATTAAAAAAAGAGTTATACAATATATTCTGATTACATTTCCTCCCTCCACTAACTTGTCCTAGCCCATTTTAATTTTTCTTTTTATTTATTCTTTGTGTCTTTCCCATCATGCATATCCATTCCATCCATGTCCCTGTCCCTTTGTTTCTGCCCTCTGCCCTTGCTGCTGACCCCCCAAATAAAATGAAATTTAAGAGAAAAAATAATAGAAAAACAAACAAAAAATGAAAAGGAAAACTCTGTAGTGTGGCACAGTAAGTAATGCAGTAAACCGTTTTATCCACACATCTTTACCTGCAAGTGTTCATTGCAGAGTCCATGGTCTGGTTCAAGGCCTCTGGTTTCTGCTACACTATCAGTGCTGGGCCCTCACTGGAACTCCTCTTGGTTTTCCTATTGTTGCCCTGTGTCATGGTGATCCTGCAGCTTTGAGTCTACAGAACTGGTCCCTTCTTGTGCTCCAGCAGATCACAGGCAGTGCAGCTGTTGGGGTGGGCCAACTCATAACCCTGTTTCTGGGCCTGGCAGTTGCAGTGTTGATCAGCCCACCAGCTGTCTTCTGTCCTCACCGCCAGGGTGAGCTCTCCTGCACTGCCCTGGCTAGTTCACCCCTTGCAGCAATGAGGAAGGGGTGGGCCAGTTCTGCTTTCTGCATCCTCAGGGTGAGCTCTCTCATACCTAACCTTCAAGGCCAGCTCTACTGTGTTGCCCAGGCAAGGTGTAGGGGCCTCTCTCCAAGCACTACAGCTCTTATGACCTCAGGGCCCACTCTCCTACCTGCCCCAGGCACTGATGGGTAGGGCTTGGGGTTGAGGAGGACATCTCTCTCCTTCCCATGCCATCACGAGACAGATGAGTCATGGGGACAGCTCTGCCCTGCTCACAACTTCGTGGCTGGCTCACCCACAGCTCTGCCAACAGGATTGGCTCTGTTCTGGTGCTTAGGCAAGGTGCAGGGCCTGTTCTCCTGAGTGTGGCAACGGTGGGGCAGCTTTCCCGAACCTCAGGCTCAGCTCTCCCACCTGCCTTAGGCACCGAAGTGTGGGGGGGTGGTTGTGGAGGGCATCTCCATCCCACCCATGACATCATATGACAGGTGTTCCATGTTCACATGTTCAGGGTGGTTCACTCCTATCATTAGGGTCAGCTCTACTGTGCTGCCAGGTGAGGTACAGCATCCACTTTCCTGAGTGCTGCAGTTGGTAGGGGGGAGGGTCAGCCCCCTCACTCACCACAGGTGGCAGGAGTAGGAGGGAGGACATCTTTCCTTTGCCCTCACCACCACGTGGCAGATGAGGGGGTGTGGCCAGCTATCCCACTTTCACACCCTCAGCCTAGTCCATTTTTATTATTATTATTATTATTATTATTATTATTATTATTATTATTATTAATTCAAGTTAGGGAACAGGCTTGTTTCACATGTAATTCCCCTCTCCCTCTCCCTCCCCTCACCCCCATTCCTTCTCCCCCACCTCCAACCTACCCCCCACCCCATCCACCCGCCACTCCCCAGGCAGGGTAGGGCCCCCAACTGGGGCTCCACCAAGTCCACCAAATCTTCCTGTGCTGGGCCTAGGCCCCTCCCCATGTGTTCAGAGACAGAGCGAATCCCTTCAAGTGGGATGGGCTCTCGAAGTCCCCCCCACCCACCAGGGCAAAACGCCAGTCCACCTCCGGGGGCTCCCAGGAGTGCAGGGGCCTCCCCATTGGCATCCATGATCAGGGGGCTGGATTAGTCCCGTACTGGCCTCCCAAAGAGCATCTGGGGTCGATATGCTTTCCCTTTTTCAAGCAAACTGTTTCTGTGGGTTTCTCCAACCAGGTACAGACCCCTTCGTTCTTCATTCCTCCCTCTCTTCAACTAAGTTCCAGATTTCAGTTCATGTATTTCTGTGGATGTCTGTCTCTGCTTCCATCAGCCTCTGGATGAGGACTCTGGTCTGCGATGAGTCGGCGGACCAGCCTAGTCCATTTTTAAATTGGGCCATTTTTTAAATTTTTTGGGGGCTTTTGTATATTCTGAATATTAACTCTCTGTCACATGGATTGCTGGCAAAGATTTTGTCCCACTCTATGGGCTTCTCTTTCACTTAGTTGACTGTTCCTTAGCGGTATAGGAAGTTGTTAGTTTTATGAAGTTCCACTTGTCAGTTGTTGCCCTTGATTCCTAGGCAAATAGAGGCATATTTGGGAAGGCCTTTCCTATACCTGTATCTTCTGGGATGCAGCCTATGTTTTCTTATAGCAGTTTTTATATTTCAGGTTTAAATCGAGGTCTTTGATCCACTTGGATCAAATTTCTGTGCAATGTGATAGATATAGATCTAATTTCATTCTTTTGCATGTGTACATCAATTTTTCCCATCCATGTCTTTCCTCTAACTGTCAGACCCATGCTCTTCTCTCCTTGTAAGCTTTGGGGGTTATTTTTCAGTTGGTATTTGCTCAAATTACTGTCCAGTGTTTTAGGTACTCACAGACTCAAACAGTTGAGTCTGGTGGTTTTGAAAGAAACATGAAGAAAGTACTTTGTGCCCTGGGTGAGTTCTGAGTTGGCCAAATTGAGGTAAGCCTGGTCTACAAGCTGTGGCAACTGACGCTCGTCTGGGAGTAGAGCTTTGCAGCTAATCTCTCTGTAGTGTTATTGAGGCTGTTGGTTCCTTGAGACTGCTGTGATATGGGAGTGGAGATAATGGGGAAAGGGTGAGTTATAACACTGTAGATATTTGTGAACACTCAACTATTTTTCTTTACCATATGCTTCTTGGTTTATGACAAGTTCTTAGTCAGATTTTGAGGATTCTGAAAAGTTGGTTGCTCCAGTCTTTGCCAATTTTCACTGCTTTCATGAAAGGAATTTTGGATGTGTTTTTTTTTTCTTCTGTTTTCACTATCACCACTCTCTCACATTTGTTCTTAATATTTCTCACTATATACTGAATTTAATGTTGACATTGTTTTTTTCCAATACACTGGGGATAATTGTTCCAAGTGTCTGACTTTTCTTGTTCCTGGTTAGCAGTCAGCAGTCTGTGTTACTTCTCTGCTTGTAACCTGTGTGTCTTCAGTGCCATTAAAAGATTTTCTCCCTGTCTTTATGCTTCTGTAATTTCACTTAGTTCTATGTACAGCTGCCTGAGATGTGCTGTTCTGGTATACTAAGGCTTGATATCACTAATAAGTCTGCAAATTTTGCTGCCACAATCATCAGACATTATTTCTTTCCTTCTGGGACTCCAGATAAATGTACATTAGATGCCGTGTCATGTATTTTCATGACTTTTGACTTCAGATGCTTTGATTTGAATATTTTTTTTCTTTTAGCCTAATTTTCAGTCCTCTGTTAATGTTTTTTTTTTTTTTTGGTTTTTCAAGACAGGGTTTCTCTGTGGCTTTTGGAAGCTGTCCTGGAACTAGCTCTTGTAAACCAGGCTGGTCTTGAACTCACAGAGATCCACCTGCCTCTGCCTCCCGAGTGCTGGGATTAAAGTCGTGCGCCATCAACGCCCGGCTTTATTTATTTTTTTTTTCTGTTAATGTCTTAAAACTCACCTGTGATTTTGTAATGTTTGGGTTTTAAATTAAAAATAATTAAAACTGTGTTACTTGTTAATAGTTTCTAAAGACAAGTTTTTACTTTTAATGATAGAACATATAGTTAGTTCTTTAAAAGCTTTTAAACTTATTTATGCATGTATATATGTCTTTATGAGTGTATGGGCACATGCGTGTGTGGGTGCATGCATCTGTACATGTGTGGAGGGCAGAGAGGGTATGGGAACCCACAAGTCTAGAGTTACAGGTGTTTACAGGACGTCAGACTTGCTACATAGGTGACGGGGTCTGAACTTCGGTCCTCAGTATTCTCAGTCGCACAGCTACCTCTCTAGTCCAAATATATTTTTCTCTATTGTTGTCAAGCATATATAACATAAGATCACCATTCACAGTACATGTATTTAGAGATTTATTTAAAATTTTTATTATTTTAAAAATATGTATTTAATGTAGATGTGTGTGCCTGAGGTTTTGTGTATGCACCATGCGTGTGTAGCAGTCTGCAGAGGTCAGAAGAGGGTATCAGATCCCCTGGAACGAGAGTTACAGGTGGTTATGAGCCTCCATGTGGGTGCTAGGAATCAAACTCAGGTTCTCTGTGAGAACACTAACCACTCCCAGCCACAACACTATCTCTCCAGCCTTTTATTTTATAGTTACATGTATGTGCTGTGTATGGGTTTGAGCAAATGAGTGCAGATGCCTGCAGAAGTCAGAGGTGTCAGCTACTCTGGAGCTGGAGTTAACAGGCAGTTGTGAGCTGTCCAAGGTGGGTACTGGGACTTGAACTCAGGTCTTCTGCAGGAATCATGAGCACTCTTAGGTGCTGAGTCATCTCTCCAGCTCCTTAAACATACATGCACTTTAATGTACAGTTGTGTGACATAAATTGCATCCATACTTGTACAGGCATCTGTCTTCAGAAGTGCTTTTATTGTAAAACACTGAAACTCTGAACCAGTTAAACAATAACTTTATTTCAACTCCTAAAATCACCATTCTACATTATAACTCTGTGAATTTGACTATTCTAGGTATCTTATATGAGTGAAATATTCAGAGTTGATCCATGTTGTAGTTTGTGCCAAAATTTCATTTTTGTTAAATGCTGGATAATATTCTACTCTCTAGTGCCTTAGGTCTTCTATTGCTGTGATAAAGCACCATGATCATAACCAACTTGGAAAGGAAAAGATTTGTTTCTATTTACAATTCTCAGGTCATCCTCAATTGCTGAGGGAAGTCAGGGCAGGAACTCAAACAGGGCAGGAACCTGGAGGCAGGAACTGAAGTAGAGGCAGTGGAGGGGTGCTGCTTACTGGTTTGCTCAGCCTACTGTCTCAATAGCACCTGGGGTCACCAGCCTCTAGGTGGTACCACTCACCATGGGCTACGCCCTCCCACATCAATCACTAATAATGAAAATGCCCTACAGTCTTGCCCACTAGACAAGCTGGTGGGAATGTTTTCTCAATTGGAAGTTTCTCTTCCAAAACTATAGCTTGTATTAAGTTGACATAAAATTAGCTATCATATAATTGTGTATATTACATTTTCTCTTTCTTTCTTCCTTCCTTCCTTCGTTCCTTCCTTCGTTCCTTCCTTCCTTCCTTCCTTTCTTCTCCTCTCCTCCTCCTCTTTTGGTTTCTTGAGACAGGGTTTTTCTGTAGCTTTGGAGTTTGCCCTGGAAATTGCTCTGTATACCAGGCTAGCCTTGAACTCACATAGATCCACCTGCCTCTGCCTCCCGAGTGCTGGGATTAAAGGCATGCACCACCACCACCTGGCAAGTATTACATTTTCTATATCTATTTGCCCCTTGACACCTTGAGTTGTGTCTAACTTTTGACATATGCCATCCACATAGATCTATGAAAATCTGAATCTTTGCTTTTGCAAACTTCATTTGAGTACATACTCCAAAGTGTAAGTTCTTATTTGTCCATAAGTTTGCCAGCATTTGTTATTTTCTGTTTTCCTCCCTTGTGTTAGCCATTATTTTGGGTGAAGGTAGTTTCTCTTTGAGATTTTGATTTCCATTTGATTTGCATTACTATAATTAGTAATGCTGACCAACTTTTCATGTGCTTGTTACCCATCAGTATATCTTCTGAAATGTCTATTTAGATCTTTTCCTATTGTTTGATTGGGTTATTTGCATTTTTATTATTGAGGACATATTGGATAATTCTAACTTGTCTTTATGGTTCTCCTTGAGTGTGTATATTGGGTATTGTTTTTTCTTCATGGTGTCTAATTTCCTTATGTGTGCTAGACATTGTGTTTGTTGGATTACTTGGAGGAATAATTGGGACCCATGATAACTGCTTTTGTTGGGTACCTCCATAGCTCTTTAGTCTTTTTAAAAATTTATTTTATTTCATGTGCATTGGTATTTTGGAAATGAAGTTATAGACAGTTGTGAGCTGCCAAGTGGGTGTTGGGAATTGAACCTGGGTCTTCTGGAAGAGCAGCCCATGCTCTTAGCCGCTGAGCCATCTCTCCAGCCTCCAGTTCTTTAGTCTTGATGAAGACACATTAATTCAGTCCTTTGGCCAACCAGATAAATGGGATAAAGCTGTGGAGCCTGGGACGGCTAGCTTGCTTCTCAGGACTTCTCTAGCTTTAGAGTTTAGCAGTTCGTGGATCCAAAAGAAAACGGGAGGTGTTTTCTCAGTGTATGATCCATAGTAGGCAGGGGTGTGGGTGGAGAGAACCGCTTGTGAGCTTGTCTCTGCGGCCAGCTGAGCTGTCTCTTTAGCTGAGCATTTGTCATGGGCCTTTGCTGCTCAGAACAATTGCGGTCTTGCATCTTACTTTTAGGGCAGAGGTGGCTTTTCCTGCTTGGTGAGGCCTGTGTTTCAGAACTGTATCTAAATGCTTTTCTGCCTTTCTCTGGACTGTTTTTGCCTAAGCTTGACTCTGTGCGATGGTTCAATTGAACAATGTGGATGACAGCCTTGTAGACAACTGTCATTCCCCTTTCTTCTGTCCCTGGCTGGGGGTTGGATTTGTGCATGGACTGCCTTTCGGTGGTTGGGGTAACTCTGTCGCCAATACTTTGTGGTCTATAAAGCAGTTGTTCTTCATTATCACTGTCTGACAATGGGTTTTGTTCTGGTTCCACTTCTCTTCAAAGAATCCGTTTCTGTCTTAATTTGTGTCTCTTGTAATATGTATTTAATGATAGAAAAGTTTTAAAGGGGGAAATTTCTGATTTAAGCTCTTTCTTTGGAAATTATCTGACCTATTTTCTACTTTGTTGTCTTTCTCCACTGCCTGGAAATGAAGCTGTACATTTTTGGCCGTTTTCTGGGCAGGTATTACAAAGGCATGGTAGTCTGTCTTTTTTATTTTTAACCATATCCACATGGGAAAATCAAGCCTTTTTCTGATATTACAAGAGAAAGAACCCAATATGCCCCACTTCTTTTGGAGGTAAAGGTAAATAAGGCAAATGAACTTGATGAAGAAAGCAATTTTGAAGCCAGCTTGTAGTAATGTAGACTCTTTGGAGTAGATATTCCTTTTTGTTCAAGGAAGCTGGTTCCTGGACCTCCTTCTCTGGAGAAAGACAGTTGGAATTGCCTGGCCTGTGCTTCTCCTGGGGCCATTATGGGAGCAACGAGAGATGACTGATGTGCAAACATGTTCAATAGTAAAAGCTTTCTGGGTAGGGAAGCCATTATTATTTTATCCTGAAGTACTTTTAAAGGATTAATAATTTATTTAGCTCACTAAGTTCGTCCTCTGAGGGCAACTGTTCCTTTTGTCTGGTGCCTGAGCCAGTCCTGGGGACTGGCGGTGGTGCAGAGGGAGGGAAGTCTTATGAGCCAGCCCTCCTGGATTTTACTGAATCGTGCTATATTAGTCAGCTTTGCGTTGGTAAAATACCTGTGACATTTCCGTTATAAGCTGAAAATGGATTTTTTTTTTTGATGATAGTTTTGGAGGCTACAGCCCCAAATCTGGTTGTTTTATAGCTTTATTCTTTAGACTAGTGATGAGGCTGCCCAGCATCGTAGGAGTTTGTCGTAAAGCAAGTCACTTAAGCCAGGCAGTGATGGCGCACACCTTTAATCCCAGCACTTGGGAGGCAGAGGCAGGCGGATCTCTGTGAATGTGAGGCCAGCCTGGTCTACAGAGAGAGTTCCAGGACAGCCAAGGCTACATAGAGAAACCCTGTCTTGAAAAACAAAACAAAACAACAACAACAAAAAAAGCAAACCACTAAAATTGGGATCAGGAAGGAGAGAAGACAAGAGGGACCCAGGTGAGGCATGCCCCAGTGACCTAAAGGTGTTCTCTCATCTTTCAGTACTGTTGTCCTGGGAACTAAATTTTCAATGGCATAGGCACATAGACTTTGAACAGACCATAGTAGTCACCTATCTCTTCTCTTTCTTCCCTCTTGTCTCTTTTATTTTTTTTCCTCTTTCTTTTAAAGAGACATGGTCTCATTCTGTAGCTGAGGCTGGCTTAGAACTCAAGGTAATCCTTCTGCCTCAGCACCCTCTGTATTGGGATTATAGTCATCATGTCCAGTGCGACCATATTTCTTATTAATGTCTTCCATAATCTCTTTTGATTAAACAGTTGCTAAATTGTCTGCTTTTTAAAAGATAAGGTCTCCCTTTATAACCTAGGTTGGCCTCGGTCTCCTGAGTGCTGGGATTTTAGGTGTGTATCACCAACCTCAGTTTCACTGAACTATCTTGTTAGGCATCTCATTAATCAAAGTGATAATAATGAAGTAGATTACTTTGCTTCCCGAGAAACTGTTCATCTTCAAGTTCATATTTCTGTAGGTGTCTTTAGGAAGCTTAAAGTTTTGGGTCAGTGGGGTTTTCAGAAACAGATCCTGTAGCGCTGCTGTCGCCAGCATGGAGGCTCACTGCGGAAGATGGAAGAGACTGCCCAGTATCTGGGTGTTACAGCGGCATCTGTCCCTTGATTCCCCAGTAGCCTGGAGCCCATCTTGCACTGACTTTTTTCCCTCCTTCTATGTCAAGGCTGAGGTATGCACGGCCCCTGGGAACAGTTGGGTGCCATCAAGGGAACTCAGAGAGAAAGTTTAGGAACTCTGCTGTGCAGCACCCATTATACGGGATGGAGACTGGAATGCCAAGCTGGAAGGAAGCTCACTAGTCACTACTGATCAGAGGACTAAATGCAACTCAGAGAGGACAATAATTCTAGATGTATCGATAGGGTGACCCTCGAAGGCTTGCTGAAGACAGGGCTTTGAGTTAGGCAAGCTAGAATGTTGAGGGAGTCTGTACCTATAGAGCTAGGACTTAACTCTCTTATGTCCATTATATACACACAGCCATCTGACTAGTGATCTGTTGCCCTCAGAATACTTGGAAACTTTTCAGGAGACTTGTAGTGTTTAAACCTTATTCAATGGGACCTTTTCCTTGTTGGTATTTTGTGTTTATGGTTTAAAAGTGGTGGTAGGGGCTTCAGCACAGACCAAGACCTTAGGAATGAATTCTGTTCACAGCCAAAGTGTTCTTTACCTGCTGAGTATACCCCAAGAGATTGTACTAATTAAGATTGCCCTTGATAAATTTAAAATTAAGAATTTAATTAACTTCAAACTTGAAAAAACACTTATGGCTTAAATGTATTTTTTTCTTCCAGAGGTTCATATGTTAGAGGCTTGATCCTTAGTTTGGCAGTGTAGAAGTGGTAGAGCCTAGTGACAGATCCTTAGGTTGTTGAGGACATGCCCTTGGAAGGAATTCGAAAGATAACCCCTGTGGAGTCTGTTCTTGTTAGAGTGAGTTGTTATGAAGGAAGTCTGAGGCTGGCCCATGAACTGCCCTCTGGCTCTCCATCTGATGCTGTGATTTCTCTTACACATGCTCCTAATGACATGGTATCATTGCTGTTAGGCTGTCACCATAGTCCAAACTTGTCCAAATGGGCCCCCTGGTTTTGAACTTCCAGCTTCCAAAACTGGGAACCAAGCAAACCCCTTTCATTGTAAAGTTATCCAACTTTGGGTACTTTACTTTAATAATAAAAGTAGATTAATGAAAGTACATATTTAAATTATTATTAACCCTTTAGAATCTCATACAATGCTTTTGATCATATTTACCCTTTAGTCCTTGTGGTGGTTTGAAAGAAAATGGCCCCAAAAGGAGTGGCACTATTAGGAAGTGTGGCCTCGTTGGAGCAGTTGTGGTCTTGTTGGAGGAAGTGTGTTATTGTGGGTGCAGGCTTGAGGTCTCCTCAAGCTTCATCAATGAAATAGTCTGTTGACTTCCTGTTGCCTGCACGATACAGGACTCACGGATACACTAGCACCATGTCTGCCTGCAGGCCACCGTGGTCCCCATCGTGATAATGGACTGAACCTCTGAACTGTGAGCCACCACAGTTAAGTGTTTTTCTTTGTAAGAGTTGCCATGGTTGCCGGGCGGTGGTGGCGCACTCCTTTAATCCCAGCACTCAGGAAGCAGAGGCAGGAGGATCTCTGTCAGTTCAAGGCCAGCCTGGTCTACAGAGTGAGTTCCAGGACAGCCAGGACTACACTGAGAAACCCTGTCTTGAAACCGCCCACCCCCCCCCAAAAAAAAGGAATTGCTATGGTCATGGTTTCTTTTCCCAGCAACAGGAAACCTAACTAAAACAGTTCTCCACATCTACTCCCACCTTCCATCTCCCCCAATTTTCTTAACAATGTTAAAATAACCTGTTGACTCCAGTTTGTGCTGTCATGGAGCTATTCGTTGGAGTGTGGTCAACCCACCAGGGGCCATTCCCTTAAGGAAAATGCCCTCTCCCTTTCCTAGAAGTCATCAAGGGTTAGCAGATCCTTGGCTAGGGTGTGGGGCCTTGTGAAACCTTCGCTTTTCATGCTGCGATGTTGCCTGCATTGATCTTGTACAGACACCACAGCTGCTCTGATTCCTAAGTGCATCAGTCCTAACCTCCAGATGACTTTGTTTTGATCCTTTTTCTGGTCCTCCTAGGCCCCTGGCTCTTATAATCCTTTTGCCCTTTTCCCCACCACTAACAACTTGAAGGGAGGCATCCAATACCTGTCTGGTACTAGGCTTTTTATTTGTCTATTTGTGGCTTCTGTGTAAGGCAACTCCAATTAGACTCCTTAATAGTGTGTGTGTGTGTGTGTGTGTGTGTGTGTGTGTGTGTGTGTACACATATAAACTATAACACACACACACACACACACACACACACACACACACACCTTTTAAAATAGTATGCTTCTGTGTTTGGTTAGTTTTATGTTAACTTGACCCAAGCTAGAGTCATTTGGGAAGAGGGACTCTAAATTGAAAAAATGTGTCCCTAAGATGGGCTGTAAGCAAACCTGAGGATGTTTTCTTTATCAGTAGTTGAAGTGGCAGGCTCAGCCCTTTGTGGATGTGCCTCTCCTGGGCTGGTGGCCCGAGTTATATAGTAAAGCAGGCCGAGCAAGCCGTGTGGGGCAAGTCAGTAAGCAGTGCTCCTCCGTGGCCTCTGCATCAGCTCCTGTCTCCAGATTTCTGCCTTGAGTTCCTGCCCTGACTTTCCTTGATGCTGGACTATGATGTGGAACTGTGAGGTGAATGAACCTTCTCCTCCCTGAGTTGCTTTTGGTCATGGCGTTTTACCATAGCAATAGATACCCTAACTAAGACAGCTTTCCAAATGGCTCTTTCAAGCATCCTTGGTGTTATGTGTATATTTCATATTGTTGGCATATTATGGAAGTGGAATTTGCATAGTGCGATTCTGTAGGTGGAGCACAAAGGCTCTTTTGTGGGAAAATGTTTATGCCTTTGTTGGATTGGTAATTAAGCCATGTACTCCCAAGCAGAGCTGTGTTTCTTCTGGGTAAAAAACAAAAACAAACAAAAAAAAAAAAACCCACAAAACTACTGACAAACTGTGGTACTCCAACTTGTGATTTTTGGCAGACAGTCTGGAAATTAAATAAGCAAACCTGCTACTTCAAAGGAAAACCTGCCTGTATTTGTTGCAAATGATAAAATTTGTGGTTTCAGGAAAAAGTTAGAATTTTAGTGAACTTGTATCTACCATGGTTGGTTTGAACTCAGGTGTGACTAACAAATGAGAATTTGGGATGTTGTGTAATGAAATATGTCATTACCTTAGGAGATATGTCCCATCATATTGTCATTACAAGACCATACAGAGGCTAAATATTCATTCATAGAGCAAGAATAGTAGATAATACTATATAGTAGTAGTCTTCAAAATTGATTGGTAGCGTTTCAGATTCCACATTGCAGCTAACTTTTAAGAAGACTGTTAGTTCAATTTTAATGTTCTGTCAAACAAGAATGATTTGTTATGCTGTTTGAATTTTCCGTGTGTGTGTGTGTGTGTGTGTGTGTGTGTGTGTGTGTGTGTGTGTGTGTGTGTGTTCTACCACGAGTCTGTGTGAGGCCGGGATTACTTCACATACTTTAACCCAAACAATATAGCATTTCAGGCCACCGAACCTAGAAGTATATATGCCAAGGAGGCTTCTTTTTGCTGGTCTTCTCACAATTTGCTTTTGCTGTTAATTTTGTAATGAGTTTATGATTGATTATAAATGGATTACTGAATAAATAATTTAAAAATCTCTGCATTAATTTCTAATATTTAAGAATAAGTAGATAGCTCCTTCCTCGGAAAGTTAGAGGCCTGGCAATACAGTGTAGTGGATAAAGGTGTTTGCTGGATGAGCCTGGTAATCTGTGTTCAGTCCCCAGGACACACGTGATGAGAGATCTACTGCCCACCAGCAGTTCCATGTGTTTCCTGTAGCGAGCATGTACACCAGCCCTCACTGTGCTGGCTGGTTTTGTTTTTGTTTTTTAACTTGACACAGGCTAGAGTCATTTGAGAGAAGGGAGCCTCGGCTGAGAAAATGCCTCCAGAAGCTCTGGCTGTAGGAAACCTGTAAGGCATTTTCTTAATCAGTAATGGGGGAGGGCTCAGTCCATTGTGGGTGGTGCTATCCCTGGGTTGGTGCTCCTGGGTTCCGTAAGAAAGCAGGCTGAGAAAGCCAAGAGGAGTAGCTCAGTAGTCAAAAAAGAGCCCACAACTAGTCTAGGACCTAGGATATCCTGGAGCCCCAGAAGAGAGTACTGTCACCAAACTGTCTACCCGACCTGATTCTGGGTGCAAGTGAAGACTGAGTTGTTTGTGTTTTTAGGTGAGTGACCCTTGTGGAATGGCAATTGTCTGAGGGATTCATTTTAAGTATAATTACTGTAATAATTGTAGAAGCTGAGGTTAAAATGTATTTTGTTTGTTTATTTATTTGTTTTTTTGAGACAGGGTTTCTTTGTGTAATAGCTCCCACTGTCCTGGAACTTGCTTTGTAGACCAGGCTAGCCTCAAACTCATATTTCCCTGCCTTTGCCTACCAAGTGCTGGGATCAAAGGCGTGCACTAACACCACCACCTGGCTCAGAATTTATTTTTGAGGCACTAGGCTCTACAAATGATTCCACTCCATGTCTAACCCAAATGATTTTGTTATCTAGCTAGATTTAGTAGTGCTCAGGCTCTAAATGTTTCTGCCAAGCGTGGAGGAGAGGAACATAGATACTGTGGGTGGTCTTTCTACTCCTAAGAGAATTTTGTTCTTTAGGAAACAAAGTTGCTAGGATGAGCTTCATTGAACTGAAAAGCTGCAGGAGAGGGAAGATGAAGAAGCGATAGCAGTGTTGGTGCTGGACTCGGTGGCTGCTCCATACAAGGACTCTGCGTAGGAGGGAATGGCCAGCTGTCCTCAATGATTGGAGCAATCTGGCAAGCTAGACCCTTTGGACAGGAGTCACCTTCCCCTGCCTGTTGTTAGGAAGCATGGCCAAATACCTTGCCTTTACTGGTGCATGCAGACATTGTGCAATGGAAAAACAACAGTCTTGGTACTAAGGAGCTTGTCACAGGGAGTGATGGTTAATCTCAATTGTCAGCTTGATCTAGAATCATTTGAGAGATGGCCACTGGGCATGCCCACTGGGGGTTGTCTTGACATGTCCATTGTAGGTGGCACCATTCCCCTGGCAGGAATCCTAGGCTGAGTAAAAGGGGCAGAGAACAAACTCAGCACTTGTTTCTTGATTATGGATGCTCTGTGGCTGGCTGTCTTACATTTTGGTGCTGTGACTGCCCTGCAGGGGTTAGCTATAATCTTGAACTGTGAGTCTGTCCAGTATTTTATCTCAACAGGAAAAACAATGAAGATACTAGGTAAACCACTCATACAAAGCGTTGTCCCATGATGAGTGTTGGGAAATGGGGACAAGGCTGGTGCTCGTGTACTGTGTGTTCATTCTTTCCTATATGGGCAGCCCCAGTGTTCCTTGTGGGAACTACAGTGAGTCTCTTCCTGTGGGATCTGGGAGTAAGGAATCCTGACTGATTGCTTTTCCTCTTTGGCTTCCAGACCATCATTAGACTATTTCTTAATCTGTAAGGTTAAGTTTCTGACTTACCTCTTACAACACCTTAAACTTGAATGGATCTTTCTAAAAGTCGGGATTTGGGAGAACAGCATACATGGAGAACTTTTCGTGCTGACCGTCCCTCCGCCAGACTGCAGGGAACTGTTGCTGGTGCCAAGTGGGTGCTGTCTGTGAGCTTACTGAAGGCAGAAATGAAGTCAGAAGGCCTGAGTAAGGACAAGAGCCCCATAACTAGTGCCATATGACTTTGGACACCCTGCCTGCTGTCAGGGTACCTCTCATCACCCAGAGGAAGAGGCGTGTGTGCTTGAGGGCTCTGCTGAGTAAAGTGGAAGGAGGGCAAATTGAACTTGAAATATTTTTTTAAGTTCCATCATCTCTTGCTTAAGAGGAGCCTAAGCCTTCCATATAGGATCTTCAGCATGGAAGAGTACCAGGATGCCGACCGTGATGTGAGACTGTTACTCGTTTGCTTCCACTTGGAAGCCTTGGGTTGCTTCTGGCTGGGTACTTAACCTTCTGATCCCTTCAGTGGCACAGATTAAGTGGTCCATGCCCATTTGATTTTATTTTCTCCTTTATTAGTGACTCTATTTGTAGACCATGTTTGAGTTACTACCTGAGGTGCAGGGTTATGGCAGGTGATGTTAGTGAGCGGGCTGGTCCTTAAACAGCATAGCTCCTATAGACAGAAGCACTGCTTCATAGCCTGGTTGTGAGGAAGAGTGTTCACAGATGATCCTAAATGGCTGGTATAACATTTGAAAGTCACTAAAATGCCCTGCTCCTTCCATCAGAAGGGTGGCTATAAATGAAGCCCCACAGTGGAGAGACTTCCTTTGGTATAGACCGGAATCATTAGTCATGATGCATTAAACTTAGGTTGAATCAAAATGAAGAATGGCCATGGCAAAATCTTGATTATCGGAAAGTTAGTCATTTGTTCTCTGAGTCAGCTTAATGGTGTATAATGTTCGCATCGCTTTCTCTTGGGGCTGGGCCAAGAAGCCGGCACGATTGCCAGTGTTTTAGCAATGAGCTAATCAGCCCTTGGCTTCCAGAGTCCCGGCCAAGAGTGTCTCTGGAATTAGTGATGTCACTGCATTAGACCCAAGCTCTCATGGAAATTTGCTTTTTTCTTCTCTTTCTTTTTAAAATTTTTTCAATTTAAAGTATTTATTTAATAGGTGTGATGTTTGTCACCATGTATGTATGTGCACCACGTGCATGCCTAGTGCCAGAGAAGACCAGAGATGCTATTAGATCCGGTGGCACTGGAATTAGGCAGCTGTGAGCCAGCATGTGGGTGCTGGGAATCCAACCCAGGTCTTCTGCAAGAGTAGCAAATACTCTTAACTGCTGAGCCATCTCTCCCTCCCTCCCTCCCTCCCTCCCTCTCTCCCTCCCTCCCTCCAATATGGCACTTTCATATTTTGACCACATTCATCCCCCTTTATTCCCTTACCCCGTCCACTGCCTCTGGCATCCTTATTTCCCTTCTGTCCCCCACATGTCCTCCTCCTCCTCCTTTGATAATGTAAAACAACAACAGTAAAACTCCACTGAATTTAGTTAGGGTTGGTTGCATGCGCATGGGTGTGGAACTATTTACTGTATTATGGGGAGCTTGTAAGTGGCTACACCCCTGAAGGAAAGGATTACCTGTTCCCCAGAAGCTACCTCTTTCTTTCCCCCATCTCCCCACCCTTCCTTAAAGCTTCCTACCACCAGTACCCCACTCTCCATTACATGTGTTCTGCTAACCCCTTCCCACTGAGAGCCTCTTCCACTCCCTGATCTCATGAGCCCTGTTTCTAGCTTCCTGATCTATACAGATACTCCAGATTAAACACACACATCGAAGGCAGGATCCTCAAATCTGGCAGAACAGTAACATTCCTTTGAGATTGAAATGGTGATACCTCCAGCTGTATTTTCTTTTTTTTTCTTTACACTTTAGGACTGTTTTTTCTATCCTGGATCTCTTGTGTTTCCAAATTAACTGTATGACTGTTTTATATATTTCTGTGAAGAATGGTACTGGGATTTTGATTGAGATTACATTGAATCTGTAGATTACTTTTGGTAGGATGGTTGTTTTTGATAGTATTAATTTTTCTGATCCATATGAATGGGAAGTCTTTCCATCTAGTGTTTTTCTCAATTTTAGAAAATTTTTTTAAAATTGTTTTAGAAGTTTTCCTTATAGAGGTTTTCCCACTTCCCTGGTTAGGTTTATCCAAAACATTTTAGTTTTTGAGGCTATTGTGAATGAGATATCCCCCCTGGTTTCTTTCTCAGTATATTTCTCTTTGGCATGTAGGAAGGCTGCTGATTTTATCCTGACACTTTGATGAAGTTGTTTATCAATTATAAGAGCCTTTTCTGTGTCTAGTGAGATGACCACGATTTTTGTTACTGAGTCCATTTATATAGTTTATTACACTTAGTGATTTACATATATTAAATGGTCCTTGCATCTCTGGAATAAACTCAACTTGATCATGGTGAATTATCTTTTTGATGTGTTACTGAATTTGGTTTGTAAATATTTTGTTGAGAAATTTTTCATCTATGTTCCTCAGGTAAATTAGTCTCTCTCTCTTTCTTCCTTTTTTCCCTTTCTCCCTCCCTCCCTCCCTCCCTGCCTCCCTCCCTGCCTCCCCCTGCCTCCCTCCCTGCCTCCCTCCCTCCCTCCCTCCCTCCACCACTCTTTTTCCCTCCTCGATCCCCATGTTTATCAGTGTTTGGTATAACTTCATAAAAAGAGAATATAATCTTAAATTACTGCTTTATTATCAGTGTTTGTTATCTTGGCTTAATTTTGGTAGATCATATGCATCTAGAAATTCACCTGTTTAGACTTTCCAAGTTGGTGGAAGTAAGACATAATGATTTTCAGAATATTATTGGTCTCTGTTGTGATGGCTCCCGTCTCATTTCTAATTTTATTAAATTGAGTGTTTACTCTTTCTTTTGGTTGGTTTGGCTAAAGTTTGCCAATTTGCTTATCTTCAAAGAGCCAGCTCTTTGTTTCATTGATTCTTTTTTCCCTCCCATTCTATTATTTTCTGATGTATCTTACTGATTTATTTCTGTTTACTAATTTAAGATTTGGCTTGTTCTTTTCCCAGGTTCCTAATGTATATCAGTAGGTTATTTATTTGGGAGTCTCTCTAATTTCTTAATGTAGTCCCTCAGTCATAAGTAGCTCTCTTGTGACTGTTTAATTATGTCCCTATGTCCCATAGGTTTTAGTATGTTGTGTTTCCATTCTCATTTGATGCTCTTCATTCAGTAGTGTGCTTAATCTCTGAGTTTGTGTTGTAGGGTTTCTCTTGCTTGTTGGTTTGTAGTTTTATTTCATTGTACTCACAAAGGATATAAGGGATTATTCTTGTATTTGTTGAGACTTACTTTGTGTCCTATATATGTTCTCTTTTGAGAAAATTCCATAGGCTGCTCAGAACATGTATTCTTTGGTATTTGGATGGTTCATTCTGTGGATGTCCTTTGCTCTAGGGTGTCATTTAATTCAAACAGTTCTATTTTCTGTCAGAATGACCTGCCAGTTGGTGAGAATAGAGTATTGAAGTCACCTACTACTATTGTGTGTGTGCGGCGCGGGGGGAGGGGGGGTGTTAGTCAGTGACTTTACATCTAGTAGAATTTGTTTTATGAAATTTGATGGACTTGTGTTTGGCATGCATGTTCAGAATTATAATAAACTCTTGATGGACTGTTTCCTTAATTAGTAGGAAGTGACCTTCTCAGGAGGTTTGAAGTCTGTTTTGTCAGCTGTTAGAACAGTGACACTTGCTTGTTTCCCAGGTTCATTGCTTGGATCACTTCTTTCTGTTCTTCCACTTTAAGAAAGTGTGCCGTTTAGGTTTTGTTTTTTCTCTTTCAACTTGACAATGTTGTGCCCAAATTCTGAACACCCAAATCACCAAGAGACCCATTCTCATGCAAAAGAAAAGAGTCTTTTATTATTTAATGGTTAACTGTATTAACTTGGTTCCTTCATCCATCCAACACAGCAGGTGGGTGGAGAGAAAGACCTGAAGGGGCTGAGAGGCAGAGAATTTACTGGGGAGAGCAAGGGGAGTGTCGAGGGGTACGAAACAGTCTCAGGATTGGTGTACCTCCAGGCTTGGGCAACCTGTCCTGTGTTAATTGGTCAACTGGTTGCTATGGCCTATAGGCCCTCCCAGGGCAGTTGCTATGCTCTGCATGTCACTGTTACCATAAAGCTCATTCAGAGTCTGCCAACTAACTTCTGATTGATTCCTTGCTGCATGGAATGTATCTGGCTTCCTAGTGACTAGGGCACTGGTTCAGCAAGGTCAGAAGGACAGAAATTCAGCAACATATGCTGAGTCAGAGGCCTACATCTTGCTGGGTCTTTTCTGCAGCCTGTCATGGCTGCCAAAGCAGGGGGCTTGGTGAGGGGCTGGTCCTTTCAGACAGAAGCTAAAGTTATCTGGAAAGAGGAATCTTAATTGAGAAAATGCCTTCATAAGATTAGCCTATAGGCAAGCCTGCGGGGCATTTTCTTAGCTAGTAATTGATGTGGGAGGCCTCAGCACATTGTGGGTGTGCCCACCCCTGGGCTGGTGGTCCTGAGTTGCATTAAAGTAGGCTGAGCAAGCCATGGGGAGCAAACCAGTGAGCAGCACCCCTCTGTGGTCCCTGCTCCAGTTCTTACTGAGTTCCTGTGCTTACTTCCTGTCATGATGGATTTAAAGCTGCAAGGAGAAACAAACTCAAGTTTTTTTTTTTTTTATTGTACAGTTGGCTTATTTTTATTTTTTATTTTTTTAAATTATTTTTAATTACTCATAATTTACATAACCATTACCCCATTCCCTCACCCTCCTATCCTCCCATGTTCCCCACCTAACCCACCCCCACCCACCCCCGACTCCTCCCCAGGGATAGTGAGGCCCTCTAGCAAGGACCTTCAAAGTCTGTCATATTGTTTGGGGGAGGGCCTAGGCCCTCCTAGCTGTATCTGGGCTGCAATAGTATTCCTCCATAGGGAATGGGCTCCCAAAGTCCATTTGTGTTCTAGGGATAGGGAATGGTTCCACTGTTAGAGGGCCCATAGACTGTCTTGGACTCCTAGCTGGTACCCTCATTCAGAGGATTTGGTTTGGTCTAATGCTGTTTCCCCAGCTTTATGTCTAGGGTCTCCATTCTATCAGTAGGTCAGGTCCACTGTTTCTGCAGGTCTCTCCATCCCCGTCTTGGCTCCTTTGCTTAACCCTCCTCCCTCTCCACAACTGAATTCCAGTACTATAGTACAGTGCTTAGCTGTGGGTGTCTGTTTCTGCTTTGAACAGCAACTGGATGAAGGCTCTTCTTCCTCTCCCTGCCCCTGGGCTCCAATTTTGTTAGGGGTTCCTGTCCCCATCCCCTTCTTCGAGGGACTATGCAATCTTCTCTTGAAGTTCTCCTTGTTTCCTAGCTCCTCTGGCAGTGTGGATTGTAGGCTAGTGATCCTTTGCTCTATGTCTAAAAATCAAAAATGAGTGAATATATACCATATTTATCTTTTTGTGATTGGGTTACCTCACTGAGGATGGTTTCTTCTAATTCCATCCATTTGACTGTGAATTTCAAGATTCCATTGTTTTTTTTTTTCCCCGCTGGGTGGTACTCCATTGTGCAAACATACCACATTTTGTCTATCCATTCTTCAGTTGAGAGGCATCTAGGTTGTTTCCAGGTTCTGGCTATTACAAATAATGCTGCTATGAACATAGTTGAACATATGTCCTTATTGTATGAGTGTGCATTCTTTGAGTATATGCCCAAAAGAGGGATTGCTGGATCTTGAGGTAGACTGTTGCCCATTTTCCTGAGAAACCGCCATACTGATTTCCAAAGTGGTTGTACAAGTTTGCACTCCCACCAGCAATGGAGGAGAGTTCCTCTTTTTCCACATCCCCTCCAGCATGGATTGTCATTGATGTTATTGATTTTAGCCATTCTGACTGGAGTAAGATGGTATCTCAGAATGGTTTTGAGTTGCATTTCCCTGATGGCTAAGGATATTGAGCACTTTCTCAAGTGTCTTAGGGCCATTTTGAATTCCTCTGTTGAGAATTCCCTATTTAGTTTTCTGCACTCCATCTTTTAATTTCATTGTTTGGTGTTTTGGTGGCTAGCTTCTTGAGTTCATTGTATATTTTGGTGATCAGCCCTCTGTCAGATGTCCGTTTGGTGATTATCTTTTCCCATTCTTTGGGCTGGCGTTTTTTTGTCTTGCTGACTGTGTCCTTTGCTTTACAGAAGCTTCTCAGTTTCAGGAGGTTCCATTTATTGTCGATCTCAATGTTTGAGCTACTGGTGTTTGGTACGGGAGACCGCTTTCTGAACAAGGCTGGTTTTTTTTGTGTTCAAGGGTGCCACCTACCTTCTCTTCTAGGAGGGTCAGTGTGGCTGAATTTATGTTGAGGTCTTTGATCCATTTGGACTTAAGTTTAGTGCATTACAATAGATATGAATCAATCTGCAGTCTTCTACATGTCCAAACCCAGTTATGCCAGCACCATTTGCTGAAAATGCTTTCTTTTTTCCATTGTATAAATTTAGCTTCTTTGTCAAAAATCAGGTGTTCATAGGTGTGTGGGTTAATATCAGGGTTTTCAATTCGATTCCATTGGTCAACCTGTCTATTTTTGTGTCAATACCAAACTGTTTTCAGGACTATGGCTCTATAATAGAGCTTGAAGTCAGGAATGGTGATGCCTCCGGAAGTTTCTTTATTGTACAGGGTTGTTTTGGCTATCCTGGGTTTTTTGTTTTTCCAAATGAAGTTGAGTGTTGTTCTTTCAAGGTTTGTGAAGAGTTGTGTTGGGATTTTGATAGGAATTGCATCGGTAGGTTGCTTTTGGCAAGATTGCCATTTTTACTATGTTGATCCTACCTATCCAAGAGCATGGGAGATCTTTCCATTTTCTGGTATATTCTTTAATTTCTTTCTTTAAAGACTCAAAGTTCTTACTATACAGGTCTTTCTCATTTTTTGGTTAGTGTTACCCCAAAATATTTTATGTTATTAGTTGCTATTGTAAAGGGTGACATTTTTCTGATTTCTTTCTCAGCACGTTTATCTTCTGTATATAGTAGGGCTACGATTTTTTGAGTTAATCTTGTATCCCGCCACTTTGCTGAAGGTGTTTATCAGCTGTAGGAGCTCCCTGGTAGAGTTTTTTTGGGTCACTTATGTAAACTATCATAACATCTACAAATAGTGAAAGTTTAACTTATTACTTTCCAATTTGTATCCCCTTGATCTCCTTTTGTTGTCTTAATTGCTCTAGCTAGAACTTCAAGGACAATATTGAAGAGATATGGAGAGAGTGGACAGCCTTGTCTTGTTCCTGGTGGAATTTTTAGGACCTCTGTTGTTTAGTATCATCTCATGGCAAATAGGGATAAGGGATAGTTTGACTTCTTTCCCTGTTTTATTTGCATCCCCTTAATCTCTTGCTTTATTGCTACAGTTCCTATTTCAAGCACAATATTAAACAGGAATGTGGATAATGAACATCATATGTCTTGTTCCTAACTACAGTGGCATTGCTTTCAAGCTTTTCCTCATTTAGGATGATGTTGGTTGTGGATGTTTTATATGTAGCTTTTATTATGTTCACATATGTTCCTTCTGGTTACATTCTCTAGGGTCTTTATCATTAAGTCATGTTGGATTTTGTCAAAGACCTTTTCTGTGTCTATTGAGATGATCATGTGATTGTTTTCCTTAAGGCTATTTATATGTTCTAGTACATTTATTGACTTAGATATCTTGAACCATCCTTCCATTTTAGCGACAAAGCCAACTTGGTCTTGGTATATACTCTTTTTGATGTATGTTTGTATTCTGTTTACAAGTATTTTGTGGAGCATTACTGAGGGATATTACTGCTCATCAGGGATATTGGCCTGCAGTTTTCTTTGTTGTTGTTTTGTCTTTGCTTGCTTTGGTATTAGAGTGATACTGGCTTCGTGGAGGGTGTTTGGGAGTGCTCCCTCTCTTCTTTGCCTTCCTTCCCTTCCTTCTCCTCCCCCTCCCTCCCCTCCTTCCTCCTTCCCCTTCCTTCCCTACCTCCTTTCTTTCTTTCTTTCTTTCTTTCTTTCTTTCTTTCTTTCTTTCTTTCTTTCTTTCTTTCTGTGTGTCTGTCTGTCTGTCTCTCTCTTTTGAATAGCTTAAGAAGAATTAGCAGTAGAGCTCTGAAAGTCTGGTAGAATTCTGCAGTGAATCCATCTGGCCCTGGACTGTTTGGGTTTTGTTTTTTTTAATGTTGCAGTCTCATTTGTTGTGGGTCTGTTTTGGTTGTTGACGACTTCTTTGTGTAATTTTGGTCATTTGGTTAAATCTAGAAATTCATCCATTTCTTTTCCATCCTAATAAAGTAGAGGTTTTAAAATATTCCTGTATAATATTCTGAATTCTTTGGTGTCTGTTGTAATGTTTCCCTGTTTGTTTCTGATTCTGCTAATTTGGGTCCTTTCTTTTGGTTGATTGGGCTGAGGGTCTGTCAGTCTTTATCCTCTAAAGAGTGAGCTCTGAGATTCATTGGTTCTTTGTATTTTTGTTCGTTTTGTTCCTATTTCATTGATTTTATTTCATGCTGTCAACTGGGTCTGGATTTGGTTTGTCAATTTTAAGTTATATTTCATTGTGAGATGGGATACTCAAAGTTATTTTAATCTTTTTGAATGTGTAGATATGTTTTATGCCCCAAGATGTGGTCTGTTACGGCAAAGCTTCCATGGGCTGCTGAGAATGTATGTTCTTTAGTGTTTGGATGGAATATTCTGTAGCTATCTGTGAGGTCCTTTTGATGTATGGTGTCAATTAATTATGACGTTTCTGTTAATTTTTATCCAGATGACCTGTCTATTGGAGAAAGTGGAAATCACCTACTACTAATGGATTAATGTCTTCAAATCCAGTAGTAGATTTTTTGTGAAATTAGGTGCACCAGAGTTTGGTGCATATGTGTTTAGTATGGTAATGACTTCTTGGTTAACTATCCCCTTGATAACTCTCCCCTTGATTAGGATGAAGTGTACCTCTTCATGTGTTCTGATTAGTTTTAGATTGGAGTCTGTTTTCTCTGATTCTAGGATAGTGATGCCTGCTTGCTTCCTGGTGCCATTCATTGAATTACTTTTATCTGTCCTTTTACTTTAAGGTGGAGCCTATTTTTAAAGGTAAAACATGCTTTCTTATAGATAGCAGATAGCTGGATTTTGCTTTTGATCCATCAGCGAGCCTGTGTCTTTTGATTGGAGAATTGAGGCTGGTGGTATTTAAAGTTATTGAAACGTGTGTATTAATCTCGGTCTCTGTGTGGTTGATGTTTGTTGTTGTTTGTTCTCAATGGCACTTTGTGCTTTAGTAATTTTTGGCTTCATCTCCTTCCCACAGCGTCTCTGCTATGCTCACTCCTCTTTTCAACCTGAAATACTACTTTCTGTATTTTCTTTAGGGTTGGTTTGTTGGATATAAACTTTTTTAGACTGTTTATATTGTAAAAAAATTCTCTTTTCTCTTTCTCTTTAATTATGAATAATTTTGTTGAGTTATTAGTCTAGGCTGATGTCATAGTCTTTTAGGATTTGGCATGCATTGCTCCAGGCCCTCTTGCTTTCACAGTTTTCATTGAGAAGTCAGCTGTTACTCTGATGGGTTTTCTTTTGTATGTGACTTGTGCTTTTCCTCTTGAAGCTTTCAATACACTTTCTTTGTTACGTATACTTAGTGCTGTAATTATGATATGCTGTGGGGATTTTCTTTCTGCTCTAGTCTATTTGGCATCTGTGTGCTTTTGTATCTGTATGGGTGTGTCTTTCCCTGGTATGGGAAAGATCTTGTTGAAGATCTGGTCTATGCCATTGATGTGGGATTCTTTTCCCTCATACATCTATAATTCAAAGCTTTGGGTTTTTTCAGAATGCACATTTCCTGTATGCTCCTTTCTCATAGATTTGTTGTTAAATTATAATATTCTTCATTTCAGCTTGAGTCCTCTTCAACGTTTCTATCTCCTTATTAAATCCATTAATAATTAATAATTCTGTTCTGGCTCTGGATTGTCTTCCTCATTCCTACCAGCCTTACGTTTGCATTTTCTTGGGCACCACTTAAGTTATTTCTTTTTAAGTTTTGCAGAAACTGGTTTCAAGTACCTAATGGTTCTTCCCTTCAGGCTGAAGGGAGTCTTGGCTGCTCACTCGCTTCACAATTGGTGAAACCATCAAGGTGTTTTTTTGTCTCCCAGGAGCGCACTGTGCAATCAGTTCTGAATTTTTAGTGTTCACATTTAAAAACTTTAGTGTTCCCTTACAATAGTGTATGACTTCCTTTAATAGAGATAGATCATATAGTTTTTATTTTTTAAAATAGGATTCCCAGTGTGTATTTTATAAGGAGATAGTGGAGTTTTCCAAAAGGGGAAGATTTTATATGAAAGTCAAAGCTTTAATTGATTTTGCAATTTATTAGTATCATTTGTGTATTTAATAGATAAAAAATAGGTTAAAATGCTTATATGAGTGTGGGCTTCCCAATGGAATGTGACCTTTACAAATGGGGATTTCAAATATAACATGGAATCACTTTTTTTGTAGCTTAAAAAATTTAATTTGATCTAAATTTTTACTTTATGTGTATGGGCATTTTCCCTGTTTGTATGTATGTCTACCACATACATACACTAGTGTC